>NW_016809173.1:256336-282997 GCF_001698545.2 Rhinopithecus bieti | reverse complement strand
TTTTTTTTTTTTTTTTTTTTTTTTTTTTTTTTTTTTTTTATTACTTCTATGCTTTTGATATCACCCAACTTTCTCCTGGTCTGTAAGACTACTGTTGAGAAAACTTCTGTTAGCTTTATTGGAACTCCTTTATATGTGATTTGGCTCTTTTACTAGTTTTAGGATTTTTTTTGTCTTTGATTTTTGACGGTTTGATTATAATATGTCACGATATAGTCTTACTTGGATTGAATCTGGTTGAAGACCGTTGACCTTTCTGTATCCGAGTATCTTTCTCTAGATTTGAAATGTTTTCTGCTACTATTTCTTTAACGAAGCTGGAAACCATCATTCTCAGCAAACTAACACAGGAACAGAAAACCAAACACCACATGTTCTCACTCATAAGTGGGAGTTGAACAATGAGAACACATGGACACGGGGAGGGAAACATCACACACTGGGGCCTGTTGGGGGGTGGAGGGCTAGGGGAGGGATAGCATTAGGATAAATACCTAATGTAGATGACAGGTTGATGGGTGCAGCAAGCCACATGGCACGTGTATACCTGTGTAACAAACCTGCACATTCTGCACATGGATCCCAGAACTTAAAGTGTGTGTGTGTGTGTGTGTGTATATATGCTTTTTTACTTGTCTCTTTCTTCCTCCTTCTTAAACTCCTGATGCCATCCCATAAATCCTGTAAGCTTTCTTCTTTCCATTTCCTTCTTTTTTCTTTTCTGACTGTATATTTTCAAATAATCTATCTTTGAGTTCACAGATCCTTTCTTCCAATTGATCATTCTGTTGGTATTACTGTCCACTGCGCTTATTTTGTGCACTGTGTTTTTTAGCTGAAGAATTTGTGTTTTTCTAAATATAATTTTAAACTTTCCATTAATCCCTTTTCTGTTTAGAAAAAAAGTGCAGCTCACTTCCAGCACTCATTTAATTTTACATAAACATGCTTTTTGAGGCTGAAGGAAATCTGACTGATTTGCAATGTGAAAATAAAATATAAAAACTGTTTTTGGAGTTATTTCTAAACAGAACTAACATCAGAATTATTTGAATCACCAGAATAATCAATTTTGGAAAATCAGATTCATCAGATTAGTCTTTGGCCAACAACTGTTCAAAAACAATGTTAACATCTGCATAGGAATGCTACATTTTCTAGGATTTGACATTTTAGCAATTGAGAATTACTATATTTTAAAATGGAAATACCACTATTAAAAGCAGCATGCTATAAATAGAATGATGTCTTTTGTTTCTAAAACCTATATACTGGAACAATGTAAAAATAATAATAAAAGCAAGATATTTCATGGCAAAGTTAACCCAGAGTAAACACTGCAGCTGCAAGCACTGCTAGTGAGTATTCATGGGGCAAATGAGAAAAGAGTTAAACTTCTAATTTTGATCTCTTACTGTTTTCCTGATTTTTTTGAATTATTTATGTGTACTTCCTTAAGGTTTTCTGAGCTTCATTAAAACAATTGTTTTGGATGCTTTGTCATGAAGTTTATATGTTTTCATTTCTTTGGGGTCAGCTATTGGGAGATTATTGTGCACTTTTGGTGGTGTTATATCTCCCTGGCTTTTTATGTTTCTTGTTGCTTCTGTTAAAATCAGTGCATTTGAAGAAGTAAGGACTTATGCTAGTCTTTGCAGACTGGCTTTGTCTGGGAAAGCTCTTCACCAGTCAGCCAGTTCATAGATTCTAGGAAGGTTGTCTGGCATGGTCGGTGGGAAGACTTATTAGCTGGAGTTCTCAGACAGGCTGTCCTGGTGTCTGGGTTAGCAGTTTGGCGGGCCTGTTGCCTGGACTCACTGATTGGGTCTGTGGAGCTAGCTTGGAGCCATAGTCCATGGTCACTGCCCTGCTGATGGAATGGGCATCCTTAGACCCAGCTTTAGCCTGGCCCCTATGGATAGAGGCTGCCAGCCTGGTGCTAGGTTAGGTCTGAAGCCTAGGAAAGTGAAGCCCAGCTCAGCTCTGGGGGTGGTCCAGAGCCCGTGGCTGCTGCAAGTGCTTGTTTCTGGAATGGGTCTGGAGCCTGGGTCTGTGGGTCCCAATCTAATGTTGAGCTTGTTTCAGAGCCTGAGGCTACTGGGGATGGGCTGACAGTGGGGCAGCCCAAAGACCAAGTCTGATTGGCCGGCCTGGAGCTTGAGGCTGTGGGATCCGGTTTGGCACTCGAATGGGTTTGAAGGCTCAATATGTGGGTTCCAGCCTAGAGTCTGTGGCTGTGGAGTCATGCCTAGTGTTGGGTTTTACTGAGTCAGGCCTATTTTTGGAGTCTGAAACAAAGTCAAGTGCTCATTTTTATTTCCTTTCCCCAAGATTATTGCTTTCCGTGCTATGCTGCCTGACACTGGGGAAAGGTGAGATGGGTAATGTAAAATTGTCCTTACTGCTCTCTTCAATATGCCTTTTCTTATTTCTGTGCCACACCCAGGTGTTGCAATCTCTCACTTGGTTTTCTTAGCTTTTGTATGGTATTGTTATGTGTTGATAGTTGTTCTAATTGATGTTTCTGTCAGGGGATTGAGGGCTGGAAAGTCTTATTTCACCATCGTTCTAATGTGTGGTTCTTGGGACTTCTGAACTGATTAAGATTTAGATGAACCTTTGAGTTGATACTTCAGTGGGCTGGAAATTTGGGGGACTGTTGCATGTACAATGGATGTGAATCTTTGGGGGTCAGGAGAAAGACTGTGGCAGGCTGATTGATAGTCAGCTGTCCACAAACTAATCCCCAGAACCAGTGAATATATTGTTACATGGCAAAGGGAGATTAGATTTGCAAAAGAAATTAAGGTTGTTAATCGGCTGACTTGAAAATAAGGAGATTATTGTGGATTATCTAGCTGGGCCCAGTGTAATCACAAGGGGCCTTTTAATTGTGGGAGAGGGAGGTAGTTGAGTATTTGTCAGTGTGAAGCAATGTGAGACTTGACTGGTCATCTCTGGCTTTGAAGTTGGAAGGTGGCCACGAGTCAAGAAATGTGGACATTCTCTAGAAGCTGTAAAATGCAAGAAAACAAGTTTTCTCTTAGAGCCTCCAGAAGGAACATAGCCCTACTGACACCTTGATGCTTGCTTAGGGAGACCCATTTTGAACTTCTGATCTCTAGAACTGAAGGATAAATTTGTTAATTTAGCCACTGAGTTTGTAGTGATTTGTTAAAGCAGAAATAGAAAACAAATATATATCTTGAACATTAGCAGTCATTTATTTTATAACCAAATTAAGCTTTTTTTTTGAAATTTTGAGACTTTTTTAATTTGAAGGTAATCTTAATGCTATTAAATTCACAAATGGTAATTTAAATACCTAATCCTATTTATCTAAAACACATATTGCAAGCACACAAATTATCTATTCTCTCCACGTGTCAGCACCCATTCATATCATGGTTTGGAAATGGGGAGACTAGATTCGCCTTAAACTGCAAGTCAGCAGGTGTTTCTTTACAATTAACTTTAGCAAAATTCATACAAAATAGTAATTAACAATGATCTTCCTTACTTGTTAACTCACAAGGAAACACCTTCAAAACTGCATTTTGTTTAAGTTTCTGTACTAAAATGTAGAAAACTGAACTACACAAATATTGAAAAGTTAAAATTCCTTAATTTTTTATTCCTGGTACCACTACCACAATTTACAGGGCAATACACCTGATGTAATGAAAAGAAAAGTAAAAGACAAAGCTACAACAGATAAAAGACCTCAGGAATGTACATCTAATTGACACTACATTGCATTAATCAATAGCTGCACTTTTTGCAAACTGTGGCTATGACAGTCCTGAACAAGAAGGGTTATCTGTTTAAGCTACAGTAACTTTTCAGACTATGGATCATCGTTCCTTCTGTGGCAGATTTTTACAGTTCCTCTAATGCATTTGGGACGACTGTCTCAGAGTAACCTGCAGCTTTCCTGACAACTCCTTGCTCTCCTGCTAAGAACTGTAGCCCTTTTCTGCTGTTTTTAGAACCTTCTGCTACCATCTTCACCACTTCTACCACCAGATCCATAACCACTACCATAGGGACTGCCTGACCTTCTTCCACCAAAACTGCCCCCTTTCATGGGTCCATAATTTGATTGCTGTTGTCCACTATAATTTCCAAAATCATTATAGTTCCCACCACCACCATAGTTACTACCACCAAAATTTCCTCCTTCATTGTAACCATCATATCCTCCACCACCGCCACCATATCCACCACCTTGGTTTCCATTTCCTGGTCCACCACCACCATAGCCCCTCTACTACTATAACCAGGGCCACCGCCATAGTTGCCACCATCATCTCCAAATCCATTATATCCACCATCACCTCGTCCATAACTACCTCTGCTGCCACCACCTCCACCACCATAGCCTCCTCTTCCACCAAAGTTTCCACCACAGCCAAAATTACCTCCACCACCTCCAAAGTTTCCTCCACAACCCATAAAATTGCCAGATCCACCTCCACAACCTCTCTGTGATCCAGCAGACTGCATCTCTTGTTTAGAAAGGGCCTTTTCACTTCACANGTCCATAATTTGATTGCTGTTGTCCACTATAATTTCCAAAATCATTATAGTTCCCACCACCACCATAGTTACTACCACCAAAATTTCCTCCTTCATTGTAACCATCATATCCTCCACCACCGCCACCATATCCACCACCTTGGTTTCCATTTCCTGGTCCACCACCACCATAGCCCCCTCTACTACTATAACCAGGGCCACCGCCATAGTTGCCACCATCATCTCCAAATCCATTATATCCACCATCACCTCGTCCATAACTACCTCTGCTGCCACCACCTCCACCACCATAGCCTCCTCTTCCACCAGAGTTTCCACCACAGCCAAAATTACCTCCACTACCTCCAAAGTTTCCTCCACAACCCATAAAATTGCCAGATCCACCTCCACAACCTCTCTGTGATCCAGCAGACTGCATCTCTTGTTTAGAAAGGGCCTTTTTCACTTCACAATTATACCATACCATTAATAGTGTGGTATTTCTGAACAACAATTTTATCAACTGTATCATGATCATAAAAAGTTACAAAAGCAAATCCTCTCTTTTTCCCACTCTGCCTGTCTTCCGTAACTTCTGTGGTTTCAATCTTGCCATACTTTTCAAAGTAGTCTCTCAAATTATATTCTTCTGTATCTTCTTTAATACCACCAACAAAAATTTTCTTCACTGTTAGATGCGCACCAGGCTTTACAGCAGCCTTTCTAGAAACAGCTCTCTTTGGTTCCACTACATGCCCATCAACCTTGTGTGGTCGAGCACACATTGCTGTATCCACCTCTTCAACACAAGAATAAGTCACAAAACCAAAGCCCCTGGAACGTTTTGCTTGGGGGTCTCTCATTACCACACAGTCTGTGAGTGTGCCCCATTTCTCAAAATGTTCTCTTAAACTATCATCTGTAGTTTCAAAGCTCAGACCACCAATAAACAGTTTTCTCAACTGCTTTGGTTCCTTTGGATCATGGCCCTCCTCCCTGCGGTGGCGACGGCGACAGCCGGAATCGGGCTGGGGGCGACCGGGTGGCGGTTTTACCTCCATTTTGAGACCGGACTCGCCTCTTCCAACTCGAGTTCAATATCACAAAGTAAACTTTCTTTTGAGTTCTCATTTAACTATGCAACAGAATGTGTTTATGGGATGGTTTGCAAGTATTGACAGTTACCATGTCATATTAGTCATTTGGGATGTACAATAGATTTTTTTACATGTCAATTCAGTCTTTATGGTAAATGCTGAGTATTTAAGGGATTCTCCCCAACATTTATGAACTAATTCTGAGAAAAAATAGAGTAAAATCAAGTGTTGAGTTTTTTATTGTAATCTTTTTTCAAAAATACACCCTTTCTCCTCAAAATGTTAATCTGGATGTGGAGGGGAAAAGTCAGAAAACATTAATATTTTGAAGATAGAAGGGACAGCACTTAGCATGCTATTTGGCACCCAGCAAGTGTGGTAGCTATAATTATTGACAGGGTCAAACATAACTAGAAGACCCCTCTGAAAAGTGCCAAGGATATCAGAGGAACACTGACTTGATTTTGGAAGAGCTGGAGCAATCTTGACAGGCTCTGGCAAGTGAACAGCTTTCAGTGTCATCGCTGAATTCACCCTGGGTAACAGCTGAAGTGAGGACTTTCTTTCTTTGGCTTTATTCGACCTCTTGTTGGCTTATTCTTTTCATGTTGGTTCTAGATCCCATTCTTGTAGGCATCTATTCTTTCTCTTATTCTAGATTATCTGTCTATAATTCAATACCTACCAAGGTACTAACTGACAACTGAGGCATTAGACAACAAGGTTTTATGGTGTAATATGTCTCCTGTTTATTTTTATTTTTATTTTTTTGAGATGGAGTCTCACTCTGTCACCCAGGCTGGAGTGCAGTGGTACAATCTCAGCTCACTGCAACCTCCACCTCCCGTGTTCAAGCGATTCTCCCGCCTCAGCCTTCCGAGTAGCTGGGATTACAGGCACCTGCCATTATGCCCAGCTAATTTTTGTATTTTTGTGAAGACGGGGTTTCACCATGTTGGGTAGGCTGGTCTTGAGCTCCTGACCTCAGGTCATCCGCCTGCCTCGGCCTTTTGAAATGCTGGGATTATAGGCGTGAACCATTGCACCCATCCTTCCTGTTGATTTTAATTCAATTCAATTTAACAAATATTTATTGCACTGCTTCTATTTTAAGGATGGGGATCACAGTATAACAGGGAAAGGAAAATGTCTATATAAATTATTACAGTAAAATAGGAACCAAAATTTTATTGTGAATCATGAAAAAGAAAATTTGGGACTTTATCTTGAAGAATGATTAGAAAACTAGGAAAATTGTGTCCTAGTCTATATATGACAAATTGTGGGTAATCATTTAACCACAAGCTAATTCTAAGAAGAAACAGAGTAAAATCAAGTATTGAGTGTTTTGTTGTTGTTTGTGTTTGCAAAAATATCTGAGGACTCTCTCTTAATCCTTGAATGTGAAGTCATTCTATTTTGAAGTACTTATTCTGGTTAAATTTTAATTTTAATTTAAAAAATTTATCCACCTGCATCAGATAATCATAACTTAGGGCCTTTTTGTGTCATTTGAGCATTTGTCTTACATTGCTTTTATTGACTTCATGAAATTTCTCATCTTTTGCTAGATTTCAGTTTCTAATTGACATTGCCGAGAGAGACATTAGTCTTAGGTGGAAACATTTTCTAAGCAAACAGCTTATTGCTGAATACTTTTGTTGTGGTGACTTTTGTTTCACCATATAAACTCATATTTGTAGAGACTTGGATATTCATCCTTGTACTTAAGAAGGATTAGTGAAGGAGCTGTTGGGGAAGAAAAAAGTACAGCATAGCTTCTCTCTCTCTCATGTGGCCAGCTGTCAGGAACTGGGCACTTGGGCACATATTCCCTGAACTGTTTTTGATGACGCCTCCGCGAATAGTCTTCATTCTTGGGAAAGTGTGACTAACCCAGGCAACCATGTGTCTCTCCCTACAAAGGAAATATATGGAAAGAAGACTGAAAATCACTGCTCTGAAAGGTCACACTGTATTCCAGACAAAGGGAAGGAATGATGGAGGTAATTCTGAGTTCATATTGATGTGCAGTAGCATTTAGGAGCACGGCTTGGGAGCTAGACATCTTCATCTACAGTCTTGGCTCCTTTACTAGTTGTATGAACTTGATCTTGTTAATTATTTCTGCCTCAATTGGCATAATAATAGTACTACTACTTAGGGTGGATGTGTGCATCATAGGAACAAAACTATGCCTGACTTTTACTAAACATTCACTAAATGTTAATTATTATTTTTATTTTGGAAATTAACTTATCAGAAGATCATGCTGTCTTGGACTTTTTAGAGGCTTTCAGGTAGAAATGCTAGATTTTGTGTAGGAGCTAAAGTATATGACTTTCATGTGCTAAAGGGAGGACAGGTGAAGGTCATCTGGGCTGGGGGAGAAACTGCCCCTAAAGCATATTCTGTTCTACCTTTGCTGTTTTTAGTTCTTAATGGGCAATAAAGGATATACGGATTTGGGTAGAAGTGGGTGAGGACAAATGGCAGATTAGGAGAGGAAGGAATTTAATCTGCCTTGTTGTACCAGTGTTTTAGAAGTTGGGGAGCATTGAGAAAACCAGTAAAGGAAGATTCAGGGCATAGATCCTCTCTACAGCAACCCCAACCTAATTACTTTTCAAGAACAATTAAAGCATAGGTTTTGAGTTCTATATTGTGGGGATAAGTTTTAGAAGTTCTGAAAAACAAATGACACAATTGTTTTACCTGGCTCTGTTTGGATAACCTTGGTGTTCCTTGGTATTGATTTGATCTGTTGGTGGGAGCTGGTGGTGGAGGATAAGATTTCAGGGAACCTTGAGTTGTGTTTCAGGGGCCAGTGGAATGTTCCCAGATTGCCTGTGAGCCCTTTGTGAAGTGGGTTTATTTTTCCCTGCATTTTCTGTTACTTCTTTGGTGTTGTTTTTTGATTATCATTCTTGCATTACTACTTATTTCTACAATCTAAAGTCCTCGTGCTGATTTTGATTCCAGTAGCACCTGTAACTGTAGTCTTTAAATGATTACGTCTTTTAATGAGAATGTAGGTTCTCTAGGGAAAATGTCATTTCCCTCTATTTCTCTTGGTCACCAGCAGCTCTGTGCTGGCCTTCTTCTTTGCTGTTCTTCCTGGTTCCTTTTCCTGATGAACTCTTACATACCATTCAGGTAAGTTGTCACTTTGGCTACAAATTCTTCCTTTGGTGGAATTATTGTTTGTTACTTTTTCTGTGCTCTCTTAGTATCCTCTGACATGATACCCACCACACTGTATTATAATTTTTTTGTGTGTGAAGTAATCTGATTACTTCTCCTTTCCTCCCTGTACCTCTTTGGTCCAAGCTACCACCCTCTCTCACTTGGATTACTCCACTAGCCTTCTAAGTAGTCTACCTGCTTACACTCTTGCTTGTCTGCAGTCTGTCCTTCACATAGTTGCCAGAGTGATCCTTTTAAAATATAATACATATCATGTCACTACTTTGCTTCAAGCCTTCAGGGGTTCTTCATTTCACTCAAAATAAAGACAGATTTCTTATTATGCCCTATAAAGTCTTACATGCACACTCCCACTCCCACCCTATTACTTTTCTGACCTCATCTGCTTCTCTCTTTCTTGCTTATTTTGCTTTAACTCCACTAGCATCCTTGCTTCTCAAGCAGGCCAGGCAGGTACTCTCGTGCTGCAGGGTTTTTGCACTGGCTGTCCACTGTGCCCTGGAATGCTCTTCCCCCAGACAGCTGCATGTTTTCCGCCTTACTTCCTTCAAACGTTTTTCTCGAATAATAAGTTTTTAATGAGGCCTCTAATGATCATAGAGTAAAATTTCAACTTGTCTTTTACCTCCCAAATATTCTTGATACCCCTTACTCTGGTCTGTTAGTTTCCCTAACATTTATTATTTACCATACTGTATAATTCATTTACTTATCATTTGAATTATTTATTGTTTGTCTCTGCTGCTAAAAAGTAAGCTGCATGAGGGCAGGGATTTTTTGAATGCTTAATTTACTGATATGAATCCCAAATGTCTAGCATAGGAGAGGAAGGAATTTAATCTGCCTTGTTTTACCAATGTTTTAGAAGCTGGGGAGCATCTCTATATGTTTGTTAGATTAATATGCCTTGGGGCTTGAGTCTCTGCATTGTTTCTTCTTATAGCCTCCTGGCCTACCATGGTTGCACATATAATGTGCTTAGTAAACCCTTGCTAAGTGAATACTTGTGGCACTGAATTGAGCCCATTTGTTTTTGACAAATATGATTATTTTGGTGACTTTATGTTTTGTATTTATGTAACTTTAATGAAAGCTGAAGAGCTCTTTCTAAAAATCAAAATACCCGCTTTCTTCTCTAGTCATAAGGAAAGGTAAGAGGGTGGAGAGGCATGGAAAAAATGGTAGTTCTGTTTAACTTTGAATAACTCCAAATTATCCTGAGAGGGTCCTTCTCCAGCCTATGATGAAGTGCGCCGCAGAGGAAATAACAGCATTTTGAAGAACCTGGACATCCTGAATGCTTCTTGATGATGAGAGTTTAAATTTTTAGTTTGAAGTATTGCAAATTCAACATTTAGCAGAGACACTCATATTCATATGACAGTCCTGAGAAACATTTCCAAGGCAGATAAAGATTAAGTTGGATTATTTATGCTATGGTACTTCTCCATTATTGCAAATAAGCCACACAAACTGGAGTGCATCCAGGGTACAGCAACCAGGGAGTTGAAAGGTTTGGAAACTTTGCCAGATGGGGAATGATTGAAAGACCTTAGAATTTTTAGCCTGTAGAATAAAATACAGTGCCAATGTGACAATTTCTCTAAGATTTGGGAAGGATAGTCATGTATAGAAGGACTTAGATTGATTTTGTGCTGTTCTAGAGCAGTAATTCCCAAATGTCAGCTTGATGATCAGTAGTTTATTGAATGCCTTGTTAAAAAGATTCTCTGGCCCTCCTAAATTTACTGAATCTAAATTTCTGGGGATGAATCCCAGGAATCTCCATTTTTAAGAAGTTTCCTGTGTTTCTGATGTTTAGCCAAGTTTGTGAACCATTGTCTCAAACTGAGCTCTCCAATACAGTAGCCACTAATCGCCGATTGCTATTGAATAGTTGAAATATGCTTAATGCAAATTGAGGAGTGATGTAAGTATAGAAATACATACTAGGTTCTGAAGACTTGGTATAAAATATAAAATCTCATTTTTATGTTGATTATATGTTGGAATAATATTTTGGATAGTGGGTTAAAGAAATATATTATTCAAATTAAAATCACTTGTTTCTTTTTACTTTTTTAAGGTGGCTACTAGAAATGTAAAATTACTTATGTGACTCATCTTTATGGCTCTTATACTTCTATTGGACAACACTGGTGTAGAGGGCAAAACTACGTCTATAAAAAAAGTTGGGAAGAGTCATTTTAAGATAAGTGCTTTCAACAAAGTTCCAAAATTTAAGTAGCTTTTTTTTGTTGTTGTTTTTTGGAATAGCTCTCCTTCTATCTGTCCATCTATCCAGTCATCCGTCCACCCATCCATCCATCCATCCATCCATCCATCCATCCATCCAATAATCGTGTCTCTAATAATACTTAAGTAGAGATTAGATAACTGTATTTTAGCAAAAATGTTTCAATGGTGTGTAGATGGGAGTTATATTAAATGATTTCTGAAGTCACTTGCATTTGGCCAGAAGTAAATTTCCTCTTTCCTTTTAGTTAACTTTTCTTTTTCTTGTAAACTCTGATGTCCATAACATCCTCTTTTTCATCTCTCTGACAATCTTTAACAGTATCTTCAAAACAGTTCCCTTCCAAAGAGCATCTTGGATTGTTCTAATGCTTTCTTTGCTACTGAGAGATATCCTGCCCTTTACTACTGTGCTGTACATTGTGCATGTTTTATAAATATGTATTCTTAATGGTAGTGATCCACTTTATTTCTTCCATGCACTGGTGTTTTAGTGTTTAATCTATTTGCTTGTCTATTTAAATTGAGAATCCGCTAGGCAAGCACTGTGTCTAATTCTGTTTGTACAGTCTAACACATTGTACTGATGGACCATTAAATGGACCAGAAAAAATGCCAAATAGATTAAGTATTTCAGAGCAGAATGTAACTTATATTTTTAGAACTTATTTAAATTTCCAGTGGTAATTGGTAGCTGAATATCTTTACTATGAATTGTGTTTGTTGACATATACTTGTAACTGAGCAGAGTTCTTCCTAGAGACTGATGGATTGCTAAAAAAAGGCATATAAAAATGTTTCCTTTAGGCTACCAATGAGATGCAATGCTCCTAGTAACTGAATGTTGAACCTGGATGTTTCCTGAGAGCCTGTTGACTTTGGAGGAGGACGTGTCCTTCACTGATGTATTCTTCTCACATTTCATCAGATTGCTAATTATACTATAAATATAGATTTATTTAAAGTATATGAGTACTCCAGAGAGGCAACTTATTTTATGACACTGTCATTCATATGTTTGTTCTTCCTTCTGAGACTGATTTTCAAAAGTTCTGTTGTAATGTAAGTATTAGTGTTATTGCTTTTTTTAATACTTTCTGTTCCCTGATGTTCAGAGTGAATTTTTATGTAGGATACCTAATAGATCATTTAATTTAACCAACTCAGGGAAGCACTGTGACTCTAGGCTTTATGTTTTTGCCTTTTAAATGAAGACAGAGATTTTTCACTCTGGGAGAAGAAATATCGTATCCCAAATAAAGGGGAGAAATGTTTAAAATGTCTCAAAGGAGGAATTTTCAGTCCAAATTTGAGTCTAAAGAATTCAGACTTGGGTTTGCCTGGGATCTTAATACACTAATGTTTCACTATTATTCTGAAGGAAAATGCATAGAAACAACTTTACCAATTTCCTTAAACTTAAAATCCAAAGGTCAGAAATTGGACTTTTAAAATTCCTAATTCAAATCTGGATTGTCTTCATTGAAATCTTTCTGAAGTTTATTATTAATTTCTATGAAAAACAGTAATCCTGAAGATACAGGACACTTTTAGGTTATACATCTTTATAAGACTATTATGTTATGGGTTGAAATGAAGACATATTTGAAGTTGAAATGCAGTGGATATAAGAACTTGATTGGATAAGAACTTGATTTGGAGCATGGGAATTCACAAGAAATGAGGCCTCTAAAGGGAAAGAAGAGAACACAGAGTAAAAGTATATTTATGGCCACTCACCTTGAAGACACTAAGCCTCTGATGTAGAGGTCAATTTTTTAAAAGTTGCTACAAAAATTTCATTATTCTTATCATAGGTGTCTCTCTACAACAAAGCATCTCATAGTACATTTTCATCCCTTTGCTGCTCTGGGTTCAATTTTTAATAATTGGGTTGCATTTCCAGGAAAATTGTGCAATTTAAATTGTTCTTTGATAACATACTTTCGAATTAGAACGCGTTTCAAAGACTAATGGGAAAAAATGAGCATTCACTCTGAATCATTGACCAGGCAGGAAACTGTCGAGTGGGGAGAACCCACCTATTTAATGGATGATTACTTATTGTTATTTTGGTCAGCAAATTAGTAAAGTCAGAGGGTGAAGCTGGGAAAATGCCAGTTAGCTTGTGGAAACTTGCAGGCTTATTTCTAAAACTTTTTGGGACTGATGTTAATTACACAGGCATCTGACAAGCAAAAATTGGGTTTTAAGTGAACACTATCTTAGCTGCCTCATGAAGAAAGGAGAGGGAATGTTTAAACTGTTCCCATTTGAGTGTAACAAAGGTTTTCTCTCAGGGGAAAAACACAGAATAGAGGTGCAAATGCTGAACTACCTCATTTTAGACTTTCTAAAGTTATGTAGCAACATGACAAATATGTGCTACTGGAAAATATTGTAGGAAAGGATTAATTTTCTTTTCCACACTGTCTTGATAGAAGAAGTCGGTAAGGAAAATCTAATTTGTTAACTTTTTTTCCAGCAGTGTATGTTGAGATATGAATCTGTAAAAATACATTCTTCAGATAATTAAATTGAGATACGGAATTTCAGGCAACAGGCTCAAGAAAAAGAGTAAATCAAATCCACTGTTGATATTGACAGTGAATGCATTTATATTTTAGTGGATTAAATGGACAGAACTCATTCAAAATAAATCTATAAAAATACAAGAGGGAACAATGGAAAGTGCAAAATAAATGTGATTTTGTGTTCTTTTTGCAGAGATACTCGCTTTTAATTAGAGAAGGTAGAACCAAATGTACTTAAAAATAAAAGATCAAATACTTTTGAAGGGCAAAATCTGTTCTTATGGCATTGTAGGGTTTGAGCAAGAACAAGATATGGCATAAGACTCCACAAAACAGATTCAGCTGTCAGTATGTGACACATGAAAAGACCTGTGCACTGCTGGCTCTGGAACTTGGTCTCGCTGGTGCAGATTGTTGCCAACCTTGGAAACTGAAATAGGCCATTTCGCATATGGCACATCATCCCTCTGTAGGAGGAATGGGGTTTATAAATGTTAGTTGGCTACTATTCCCTCTTCCAGACAGACTGGTGAAGCATTTTTTGCATTTTCATTTTGAAAGCACTCTTACGTTTAGAGCTGTGGTTTAATTCTATCTTTAGCTATAGCTGTAAATTTAAAAAATTACTGGTAGAAAGTAAAAATGACAGCAAAGTCATAAGCAAGATGCTAAAAAGGCTTGAAACAAGATCATACTTGACTTCATCTATATCATTCTATTTTTTATTTGTGCATATTTTGTTTGGCATGCAATCATAAAGAGTCCAAATTTCGACTGGTCTGAGGTTTTAGTACATTTAATGTTTCATTATTCTGAAAAGAAATGCATAGAAATGACTTTGTTAAATTCTGTAGGAAATTCTTCCTGAAGTTTAACCATTAATATTTATTTATAGATATGAATTCATTACGCCACTTGATTTATGGTAGAGAGGTGATAGTGGGTGGGTGAGTTTGGAAGACTAACCCAAGCAGATGTCATTACGGTTTCCAGTATAGTAGTGTGTTGACCAGATGGATTCAGGTGTTTCTATTATAAAGCAATCACTATTTAGAGTTCTCTTGTTGATTCTTTGAACAAAAAGGTAAATGTTGAATTACTTGATTGATATAAAATATATAGCACTCTAGCCTAGTTTCATTCATAGTTATTTAGGTATATACATATAATATAGATATTTTAAGTATCATGTATGTAAAAGAATCTTGGACTCCCACATCTTCCTAATTAGTCCCAAGAGCAAAATTTGTCTATTTCTTCTAATTCTTTCACCCGGATCCACCACTCTCCTCCTAAATTGCACTTTATGCTTCCTGATATCTTTGGCTGTTCTCTTTAACGTTGACATCTATGTTATCACTGTTGAGATTTTTGGGGTTTTTTTTGCAGTCTCTTTGGGAGCAGGTTCCATTTAATGGTATTGCAAAGGCTTTCATGGTATTGCCTATTTGTTCAAATTATTTGTTTTGTTGCTGGGTTTTTTTTTTCTCTGTATTTCAGTTTGGCATATTTTGCAATGACTTTGAAGTGCTTTAGTTTCATAAACTTACTTTATGCAGTGAGCCCTACATAACTGTTTTAGTATATGTTTCTGATGTTAACTTTTTAAAAGAATTACTGTTTTGCATCGATGCCTTCTTTGATAAATGAAGGATAAACTCTAATTGACTGTAATCTTCAAAATTATAACAATTTAAAATAACAACTTGTTAACAAACCGCTAATATAGTTTTAGAGCAAATAAAAATATTTTTTAAATGGCTCTCCTGATTCTTTTAAAAGAAAAATTACCAGTAAGTGAATGGAATAGACATCCTTGTCACTCTGTCTCTAACACTATCTCATTTACACAGAGACTTCCTTTTCTACTTAATTCATTTTTGTATTGCTGGAATTTTTTTATAAATTTGCATTACTTGTATAATTAATTATGAAAAAATAATAATTAAAAAACTCTTTTTGGGTGCCTGTAGTCCCAGCTACTCAGGAGGCTGAGGCAGGAGAATGGCCTGAACCCGGGAGGCGGAGCTTGCAGTGGGTGGAGATTGCGCCACTGCACTCCAGCCTGGGGGACAGAGCGAGACTCGTCTCAAAGAAAAAAACAAACAGACAAAAAAAAAAAAAAAAAAAAAACCAAAATCTCTTTTAGGACTACTAAATTAGAAGTTCTGTCCCTCAAAATTATCACTGTCCCTATGAAGTTATACCTGTCTACTCCGTATTTATAGCTACTTCCATTGAGGTATAATTAACATGCAATTAAATGGACAAATCTTGAGTGCTTAGTTTGATGAGTTTTCATAATTGTATACAATCAGATAACCGCTACCCAAAACAAGATTTAGTGTATTACCATTCCCAGGGAAAGTTCCATGTGCCCCTTTGTAGTCAGTTGCCACCTCTCCCCAACAATTAATCTCTGGTTTTTCATAAAATAGACTAGTTTTGCTATAGTTAGATTTTATACAAGTGGAATCAAGCAATATGCTTTTGTGCCTGACTTTTTTCACTTAAGGTAATGTCTTCAAATTTATTTATGTTGTATGTATCAGTAATACTCTTTTGTTGCTGAGTATTATTTCACTGTATGAATATACCACAATTTGATGATCAGTTTTCCTGCAATAAACACCTGGGTTTTTTTCTAGTCTTTGGCTATTGAATAAAGCTGCCATAAATATTCTCTAAAAGTTTCCTTTGGACATTTACTTTTATTCCTTTTGGATAAATGTCTGTGAGAAGAATTTTGGGGTTGAAGTATATTTAACTTTTAAGAAACTTCCAAACAGTTCACCAAAATGATTGTATCATTTTGTACTGTTCAATACTCCTATATAAATGTCTGCGAGTTCTCAGTGTTTCTTGCAGTCTTTTTGATTTGATCCATTTTCATGGGTATGAAGAGATTTTTCATTTTGGACTTAATTTGTATTTTCCTGATGTCTCATGAGGTATTATTCACTGATCATTATATGTTTTCTATTTGTGAAGTGTCTGTTTAGTTGTTCTGAAAATGAGATTTGCATCTTTTTATTTTTGGTTTGTAGGATTTTTTCATTTATTATGAATGCATGTCCTTTGTTAGATATTTATTTTGTGGATATTTTCTCCCAGTTTGTGGCTTGTCTATTTTCTTCATGGATTTCTTTGATGAGAAGGAATATTTATTTTTAATGGAGTTGAAGTTATCATTATTTTTTGTTTTGTGGTTTGAATATTTTGTGTCTTGTTCAAGAAATCCTACATACATCTAATTTTAAAAAACCTTTAAAAATTTGTGAGTTCCTGTTTCCCAATGTGTAAATTCAACAGAAAGAAACAGACCTAAATAATCTTAAAATGTTAAAGTAGCCTGTCACAACATCGTTTTGCTTACATGGGCCAGGCAAGTAACATAAATGAGTTCACTCAACCAGATATGAGATTATGAGGGGTAGTGAGGTCAGTGGGTGAGTGGGAAGTACAGGCGTCACTTAGAGTTATTCAAATTCAAATTTGCATGTCTGTAGATGGGTGGGACACTTGGGAGTTACTGGCTTTGACCCTTGCCTTAAATAATTGTAATGTATTTTTAACAAGTGTTTTTCTTGGTCCAGTGACTACTGCTTAAAGCATGAACTCTTTTTAGATGGGAAGTAGTGATCAGTCTATTGATTAAAAAGTCCAGTTTCTCAGCCTGCCTCCCCTGCCTTTTTTTTTTATATAAAGTGATGACATTTCATGAGGAGAGAGGTATGGTTTTCGTGACCTCATAACTAAAAGAAAGACTTGAGATCTTTGGGAGGAGTATTCTCTGGCTTCTCTCCAGGCGGGATGGGGGTGGGGAAGAAGAGGGTCTTGTCCTGTGTTCCTCTCTCTGCTGCTCTGGGGGTTGATATTCTTTGCCCACCTGTTGCTGTGTGTTCTGCTGGCACTTGTAGCTCAAGCCTATGATTGCTGTCCCTTGTTCACTGGATTTTTGTTAGCTCAATCAGAGCCCAGTGGCATCTCCCGGCCGACTGCCTTATCTTGGCTCCCATTGGTGCTATAGACCCTAGGGGGTCTGGTACTAACTCATATTTGAGCTTAGCCTGGGAGGTTGGTCCCTCTGCATCGCTTTCTTTCCCCCCCGCCCCCCCCCCTCCTTTTTTTTTTTTTGAGACGGAGCCTCGCTCTGTCGCCCAGGCTGGAGTGCAGTGGCGCAATCTCGGCTGACTGCAAGCTCCGCCTCCCGGGTTCACGCCATTCTCCTGCCTCAGCCTCCTGAGTAGCTGGGACTGGGCGCCCGCCACCACACCCGGCTAATTTTTTTTTTTTTTTTTTTTAAGTAGAGACGGGGTTTCACCGTCTTAGCCAGGATGGTCTTAATCTCCCGACGTCGTGATCTGCCCGCCTTGGCCTCCTAAAGTGCTGGGATTACAGGCGTGAGCCACCGCGCCCTGCCTGCATCGCTTTCTATAAAGCCATCTCACCACTTCTCCAGTGTCCTTTCTGGCAAGGTCCCCAGCCAAATATTGGGACAGGTGAATTTCAGGACATCCCCTCTCCTTAGCCTTAACACTGCTGCACTTCAGTGTTTACTTTAATGTGGCTATGCCCTAAGTTTATACAGTGCAGTCCCTACAGCCATCTGCTTTTTTTTTTTTTTTTTTTTTTTTTTTTTTTTTTTTTGTGAGACGGAGTGTCACTCTGTCTCCAGACTGGATGCAGTGGTGTAATCTTGGCTCACTACAACCTCTCCCTCCCAGGCTCAAGCGATTCTCGAACCTCAGCCTCCCGAGTACCGGGAGTGACAGGCATGCACCACCACACCCAGCTAATTTTTGCGTTTTTAGTAGAGATAGGGTTTTGCCATGTTGGCCAGGCTGGTCTTGAACTTCTGGCCTCAAGTGATCCACCTACCGCCTTCTCCCAAAGTTCTCCACTCTCTTTGACACTTACTGAATACAGCTCCCTCTCTCCAGGCCAAAACCCCAAGAGAGGGAAAAAAAACAATCTCTTCTCTTTGCTTATTTTCTTCATAACACTTTCTTTCCAGTCTTGCATGGAGTGGGTTAAATTTTTTTTTTTTTTGAACTTCACGCTTCTCTTTTCTGCTCCCTTGGTGTCATTGCGGAAGGAATACAAGGCTTTTTTTTTTTCCCCCCCATTTCTTCTGTACTGAGCCAAAATCTTTCAGGCAGAAGACTGCTTAGGCTAGCTAAGGTGAATGCATAGAAAGGCACATTAATAATTTATAAAATATTATCCCGGTTACACATAAGAAAATAGAAATAATTTCACTGTGTTAAATCTACTGTATTAGTCTCAGCCGTAAATAGTAAAGGGATATAGTAAATATATCCCTAATATAGTAAATTAGTCTCAGCAGTAAATAGTAAAAGGATATATGTGATTATAATACTTAAGGAATGTACACCTTGGTTTCGAAGATAGGATTAATAGAAGTAAAGCACACATTTAAGACAGACAATAATCTAATGCCCTTATTTCATGAGAGTAGGGTTCAAATATCCTATTTGTAATCCTGTTTGCTTCCTTACTGCACTGGTGAGGTTGGCATGGGGTGAATTGCTGCTCTGCCCATGGTAATAATGAGTCCCTTGCCCATTACTGTGGTCCTTTTTCTGTCCTGGCCTGTCAGCCTTGGAGCTACTGGAAGCATAGAATGTTATGCAATACTCTGAGTTCTGGTATCAGGCATTGTATAGTATGGAAGAAAACTTTGCCAGGCATTAATCAGCTGCTCTCTGTAACACTCCCTCAAGATATTCTGAGCTTGCAAAGCCACTTTCAGAAGTCCTGTGGCTGACACTGGCTTCGGAATATTATTGTTTATGAAATCTCAGAATGCCACAGTATATGGATGGGTTGTTTTTAATTTTGGAAGGTTGTATAACTTAAAAAAAAAAACATTTGTATGTATCATACATAGAGAGCTCAAATGGAGATTGAAAGATCGTTTGGATAACTTAAAAAATTGGCAAGTACAAATATGTAGACTTGCATAACCATGTATGCTATTGGCATGGGAAAAAAACTAGAAAAAATATGTTTTAGGATTTATTTTGAATTGATCATCTTAATGGGTTCAGTTACTTACAATGAAATATCATAATACTTTTGCATATTGTCTGAAAGGGGAGAATTTGGAAGAAAAATTGCAATTTTTTCACCTGGAACCTGAGCTACTCCACTACTGCAGCAACTTAAAATGCAATAGGGTGCAGTAGCAACAATATTGACATGACAAATGATAATGGTTCCAGAGGAGCCGTGCTGATCAATATTGCTAGTGATCCATAAATGGAGGACTCTTTTAGCAGGGTTTGATATGATTAGACCACAGTGCACTAAAGAAGCCATTCCCATCTGCAGAGTCAAGAATCTTCATAAAAACAGAGCATCCATGTTGTTGCTGACACCATAGACTGTCTGGCAATGCTAGAATTTTTCCTTATTGTAAATGCATCATTAACTATGATGGCTCCAAAGAAACTTTTATGGTCTTTGGGGGTCAATAATCTCTAAATATATACTTGCATAGCGAACCACAGATGCTAGGTGAACATTTTTACAGACATCTGGCCTGTAAGTTGTCTTTTAAATGGCCTTAAACCATGTGCATGGCCAAGTCAGTAACTTCAAGGGATGTACTCCAATCATTAGTCCAAAGGGTTATTAGTGCTCCTGGTGTAAATGTTCCAAGTCCATTTTTATTATATTAGCATTTTCATAAGTCAAGAATGAGCAGTGCCTTAGTGTGGAGTGCAGGCCATTTTCTAATCTAAGGTCTTGAATTTTGAAAGCCTTCAGGATTAAACTTTTGACATGAATAGTGACCAGGCAGTCAAATAAAGTGTACACCTTGGCTCAAAGACTTTCTCTGAAAGTGGAGGCAAATTGAATTTTGCTGCTTCAGGCTCTTTAGGATGACTCTCATGGGACCTGAGACCAGATATAATAATAAAATTCATTGACCTCTGGTTTTTGCCTTAGTACTGTGTGTGTGTATGTGCATGTGTTTATGAAAAATCTCTGGTTCACAAAGTTCTAAATCTTAACTGTTAGCTTTGGGTCATTTCCTTCACTTCAGAATACTTAGTTTCCATTGAATTTGAAATGAAGATTTTTACCTTAGGACTGCCTTTTACCCCAGCTTCTGTGTAATCAGAGCTGTCCAACCGAATAGTGTCATGGAAACATCCAATCCAATATGATAGCCACTAATCCTATGTGGCTGTTGAGCACTTGAAATGTGGCTAATGAGAATGAAGAACTGAATTTTAAATTTTAATTTTGATACTTTAGCTTTTATGTGACTAGTGGATTGATCTAGCCACTGTACACTATGCACTATACTGTACTGTGTTGAACAGTGCAGTTCTAAATGCTGTTCACCACTCCTGTCCCCTTCCATGTGCTTGGTGAACTTTAAGTCAGAAATTATAATACTTGATTAGCAAAGGCTATACTCAGTTAATGGGCACATCTGTGATGGGGAAAGTCTTGTTTGACATGCATAACAATATAATAGGAAGGCCAGAGTTTCTAGGATAAAATTTGGAGCCTGTATTACTTAAAGACAATTTCTAAAGTTATAAGTGGTCAAATACTTTCAATTTTTCTAGTTTATAAAGAAGGGAAGCTTAACCTAGATTGAAGAAACTTTATTGGAATTTTGGACTCTCATTATTTCCATTTTGGAATGGAAAATATTAAGGATTAAGAGGGTATGTAAAAAAGTTCAGCAAGGGATAGGCTGAAATTATGTGGCAGCTTTCTGGAATTGAGATAATAGAATGATTATTAATTATAATTTTAAAAAATTAGATTCCTTTTATATTAATTGTGCACAATGATAAACTCTTCCAGGGTATTATCCTTCACTAACTGGAAAAAAGAAAAATGGAGATTTATTGTGATGAGGTCTCCAGAAATGACTACTTCCTACTAAATTAGTGATTTATTTAAGATTTTGAACTGGACTTTAAAATGTAGTGTACTTATATTTGTCCTCATCTGTTAGCATTTCTTTGAGTTCTAATTTATAGACAGTGAAATGCACACACACTAAGCACATAGCTCAAACCTGTGTATGCCATATCTCTTCACTGGTACTCCAACATTTCTCATATAAAAAAAATTTGAGCATGTTTGTGCCTCTTTCCAGGTGACCCCTGCCACTCCTCCTTCCCCATCCCCCAGCTTTGAGGAGGCTGATTTTTATAATTGCTTACTTTTGTATGTTGTAGTGCTTTGTCTAAATGGCATTAGAGAGTAGGTAATTTTTTTGTATCTAGATGCCTTTGTTCTCCATGATGTTTTTGAGATTCATTCATGCTGTTATGCATCTGAAGTTTGTCACTTTTTATTGCTAAGTAATAAGTCATTGTATAAATATATCCCAACTTGTTTTTCTCTTCTTTTGTTGATAGACATATAAGTGTTTCCAATTTGCTATTGTTTGAATGTATCCTCTCTAAAATTCAGGTCTCACCAATGTGGTAAAATTAAGAGATAGAATCTTTCAGAGATGTTTAGGCTGTAAGGGTTCCTCCCTTGTGAATGAGATTAAGACTCTTATAAAACAGGCTTCATGCAGCATTCTACTCTTTTGCCCTTTCACCTTTTGCCACACGAAGTCAGAGAATTCCTTTCCTCCAGATGCTGCAGCAACAAGGCGCAGTCTTTGTTTTTTGTTTTTTTGAGACAGGGTCTCACTCTGTCACTCAGGCTAGAGTGCAGTGACACAATCACGGCTCACTGCAACCTCTGCTTCCTAGGCTCAAGCAATCCTCTCACCTCAGCCTCCCAAGTAGCTGGGACCACAAGTGTGAGCCACCACACCTGGCTAATTTTTGTATTTTTCATAGAGGCAGAGTTTCACCACGTGACCCAGGCTGGTCTCAAAACTCCTGGGCACAAGCAATCTGCCTGTCTTGGCTTCCCAAAGTGCTGGGAGTACAGGTATGAACCACCACGCCAGGTCAAGGCGTCATCTTTGAAGCAGAAAGCAGCTCTCACCAGACAGCCAAACCTGCTGGTACCTTCATCTTGAACTTCCCAGCCTCCAGAACTATGAGAAAACAAATTTCAGTTTTTTATAAATTATTCAGTCTCAGATATTTTGTTATAGCAGCACAGAACAAGTCTTTTCTGAACGTATGCTTTCATTTTTCTTGGTAAATACCTAGAAGTAGAATAGCTGGCTTATACGGTAGATGTATATTTAGTTTAATAAGAAATTACTCACTGTTTTCTTAAGTTTTACCATTTTATATTCCCACCAGCAATTTCTCAGAGTTCCAGTCATTCCACGTTTTCCCTTGCAACTGATTCTTTAATTTTGTCATTCTAATCAGTGTATAGTGGTATCTCCTCTGGCTTTAATTTGCATTTCTCTGACAGTAAATAATGTTAAGTACTTTTTCATGTGTTTATTTGCCATTCCTGTAGATTCCTTTGTGAAGTTTCTGTTTAATTATGTATTCTACTTTCTAAAAAGTTTTTTTTTTTATTGTTGAGTTTTAGGACTTTTTTTTTTTTTCATATTCTAGTTACAAGTTACCCCTCCACTTCCCCAAATAAAATATTTTCTGTCATATGTAACTTGCCTATTTGTTTTCTGAGTGAAGTCTTTTGATGAACAGAAGTTTTGGTTTCCTAGGGCTGCTGTAACAAATTACCACACACTTAGTAGCTTAAAACAACAGAAATGTATTATCTCATGGAAGACCAGAAGTATGAAATCAAGGTGTTTGCAAGGCTCCCTCTGAGGAATGCTTTCTTGCCTCTTCCTAGCTTCTGCTGGCTCCTGGTAATTCTTGACACTCCTTGGTTTATAACTGCGTCATCTCAATTCTTGCCTCCATCTGCACATGGCCCTCTTCCCTCTGTGTATGTGTCTGTCTCTGTATGTCTGTTTATTCATATGGCCTTCTTAAAAAAAGTCATGAATTTGGGGCCCACCCTAATCCAGTATGATCTCATCTTGTTATTTGCAAATAAGGTCACATTCTGAAGTTCCAAGGAGCATGAATTTTTTGGGGGACACTGTTTAACCCAGAGCACTTATTTATTTTCTTAATGAAGGCTTTTGATGAACAGAAGTTTTCCATTTTGATGAAATCAAGGTTATCTATTTTTAATTTTATAGCTGCTTCTTTCTGTGCTCTAACAAATCTTTGCCTATACCAAGTTCTCAGAGATATTGTCCTGTACTTTCTTCTAGAAGTTTTTTGATTCTACCTTTAATATTGAGATTTGTAATACATTTTGAATCAATTTTTGTTTTTATAGTATGAGATGAAATCCAAAGATGATTTTTTTTCTGTATGTATATCCAATTGTTCCAGTATGGTTTATTGAAAACAATATCCTTTCCCCATTGAATTTATTTGGTCGTTTGTCAAAATCTATTGAACATGTAAATATGTCTCTGTTCCTAGACTCTCTGAGCTATTCCAATACCACACTATCCTGGTTATTACGAACTTATAATAAATCTTGAAATCAGGTAGTGTAAGGCCTTCAACTTCCCTTACTTCCTTCTTCTCTTCCCTTCCCTTTCTTCTCTTCCTTCTTTTCCTTTCCCCCTTCCTTCCTTCCTCCCCCCTTCCCTCCCTCCCTCTGTCCCTTCCTTCCCTCCTTCCTTGCTTTCTTCTTTCCTTTCATTCATCACTTTCAAAGTTGTTTTGGCTATTGTAAGGCCTTTGCATTCTATTTAATTAAGTTACCTTCCTTTGAAGAATGCCGTTTTCTTTTTTTTCTGTCAGGCAGTCATTTTACTGGAAGGTTATCCTTATTCTCTTCAGGCTTGGTTTAGGATTTGTTAAGGTGGCTAGAGGAGCTAGAGTGACTCCATTCCTAAGGCATGATCTTCCTGGGAGTGAATTCTCTGGGTGTTCAGAGAGGTTGCTCCAGTCTGGATGATCATAATCCAGTGTCTCCCAGCACTATGTGAGCCCTGGAATCTCTGTTCAGCTTATAGCCCAGGAAATGTTTACCGCCAGTCAACTAGAGTCTTGCACTACACATACACACCTTAGCCATTGGTCATATTTGGGAAATTTATAGAGTTCTTGGGGAACCCTATGCAAGATTACTAGAGCTCCTCCTCTACACATTTTTCCTCTGCTTCTCTGTGGCTTCTAGTTTGAAAAGTGTCCCTGCGTAGAAAGCCAAAGTTCTTTCAAGGATCATAGCTATGTGATTGTTTCCCAATGCCTTAAAATAGTTACTTTCCATATCTTGCATAACTTTATAGTTTCATAGAGTGGAAGGTAAGTCTGATAGCCATTAATTCATTATGTCTGGGACAGGGTGCCTGTGCTGTCCCTTTGTGAGGAGGTATGTAAATAGGATTACCAGTCAATTAGATTCTTGAAAGCATGTGATATTTAAGGATTTAATCTATAGAAAGTTGATTTGATTTATGTAATTTAGAAATAAGGCAAGTGAAAAGGACATGGGGTACACTTAAAGAAGCTGAGTTACTTCTGGTAACCAGGGAGGTTGAAGCAATTTTGAAATGCCATACTACATAGCCTGCCAATTTCTGCTCTTTTCTATCCATTGTACTTTTAACTAAAAGGTTTCTGAGATATTGCACAGTGCACAAGGTGTGCATCAGTCTACTGAGTTTTAAACTGTTGAATTTTAATAAAATTATTATGGTTTTCCTCAGTAGATCATTATGCCAGGCAACAAAGAACACTATTTTCAGAATATTAAAAATACCAAATGTAAGGGTCTATCTGCCATAATGTTTTACAAAACTACTTGTTATCTTCTCAAAGTTAGACACATAAACAACTACCATAGGAAAACATGTTCAGCATTTTAAAAGACATCACTTCTCCATGTATTTGACCTATTTCTACCTTAGGAAAAGAAGAAAGAAAATGAATTGCAACATGTCCTATAGCACTTTTGATTTACTCATAGTACAATTTGTTTTAAGCTATAGATATGTAGCCAAAAATGGTTGAAATTTCTGTGGTTAGGAAGTGCCTATGTTTCTTTGCTTACTCTGGGTTTGTTAAGAACCAATCAATACAGCATATATTATGCCTTTTTTTTTTTTTTTTTTTTTTTTTTTTTTTTTTTTTTGAGACAGAGTCTCTCTCTGTCATCCAGGCTAGAGTGCAGTGGTGCATCTCTGCGCACTGCAAGCTGTGCCTCCCGGGTTCACATCATTCTCCTGCCTCAGCCTCTCGAGTGCCTGGGACTACAGGTGCCCGCCAGCACACCTGGCTAATTTTTTGTATTTTCTTTTTTTTGAAAGAGAAAAAGAGCCTTGCTTAGGAAAGTACAAATAAACTTCAAAGCAACGCATATGTATTTTGTACCTCCTCTCAGCCAGTATGGAATTTAACTTTTGGTTATAGTGGCCCTTTAAAAGGGCCACCATATGAAATGTCTGGGATTGTTTAGTCAGTATATCTCAACCAAGTGTATTGTATAAATCTTTTTTAAAGGAAAAAAGATTCCTCACATGATGTATCTATATATAAATTATTTATATTATATTGTTAAGTTACATGAATGTAAAACAAAGTATTAATTTCTTGCATATTTACTTTAAATAAAAGCAAATTTATAATTTAGATATTAATACAAACAAATCTGTAAATACAGATTAGTAACATTAGTTTAGTATGGTGAATGATGTGTTGGTGAAAACCTAAACTGTTGCTTACAATATAAATATGGTGGTGACAGCTAGGATGCAGATTCTTTTTTTGTTTGTTTATATGTAATTTAATTTTTTCTTCAACTTTTAAGTTCTTGGGTACATGTGCAGGATATGCAGGTTTGTCACATGAGTAGTAACCATGTGCTATGGTGGTTTGGTGCACAGATCAACCCATCACCTAGGTGTTAAGCCCAGCATCCATTAGCTATTCTTCCTGATGCTCTCCCTCCCCCACAACAGGCCCTATTGTGTGTTGTTCCCCTCAGTGTGTCCATGTGTTCTCATCATTCGGCTCCCACTTATAAGTGAGAACATGCGGTGTTGGTTTTCTCTTCCTGTGATAGTTTGCTAAGAATGATGGTTTCCAGCT
>NW_016809173.1:244024-256003 GCF_001698545.2 Rhinopithecus bieti | reverse complement strand
TCCCTCCCCACAACAGGCCCTATTGTGTGTTGTTCCCCTCAGTGTGTCCATGTGTTCTCATCATTCGGCTCCCACTTATAAGTGAGAACATGCGGTGTTTGGTTTTCTCTTCCTGCGTCAGTTTGCTAAGGATAATAGCTTCCAGCTCTATCCATGTGCCTGCAAATGACATGATCTTGTTTCTTTTCATGGCTGCATAGTACTCCATGGTGTATATATGCCACATCTGTATCCAGTCTATCATTGATGGGCAGTTGGGTTGATTCAATGTCTGCTATTGTGAGTAGTGCTGCAGTGAACATACGCATGCATGTATCTTTGTAACAGAGTGATTTATATTCCTTTGGGTATATACCCAATAATAGGATTGCTGGGTCAAATGATATTTCTAGGATGCAAGATCTTTTAAAACCAATCCATTCACTGGTGGATGACTCAATTCTTCCATCACATTGCTGTGAATACTGCAAAATCTTTCTTCTTATAGGGAAGAAAGTGATATATTAATAACTTGCCCATCCTTGGCTTGAAGCCATCATTTATGAATGTTATTTACATGCATCTTTTTGCATTTGTCTGTGACAATTAAAATAGTATTGCTGAGGTAAATGAAATTATAAGCAAAAATACAAAGGCAGGCTCTGAAATTTCATGATAGTCCTCCTTTGGAAGGTGATCTTTTAAATATTCAAGAGTGTATTAATACTAATATTTTAAAAGGTACTATCATAACAAGTCACAAACTGCTGTGATTTTTGTAGGTAACCTACAGACTCTTAGGAATGCATTCATGCAAATACAGATTAACAAACACTTTTGAAAAATGGATTTGAGAAGGCAAAGATTGGATGTAGGGAGACCGGAAGACTATTGCAGCAGTCCAGAAGTGGGCTATTGAGAGCTTGAACTAGAGTGGAAGTGGTGGAAAATGGAAAAGAGAGTCAATAGATGGTGACTGATCGCTAGTCCCAATATTCCAGTGTATTTGAAATATTGTATTTGTCATTCAGTCATTTATGTCTTCATTTGTCCATTTGTCACTGGGGAGACCACCTTCTGTGATGATTACAAATCTAATTTTTGTTACCTGTCGTTTCCTCATGGGATTGTTGAATGAGATAAAAAATGTAAAATCTTGGTCATTGTAAGTTCTCAGTAAATGGGTGCTATTACTAGTCTACCCACATTTATCATTTTAAATTATGTCTGAAAATGGGCTAAATTGGGGTAGATAAATCTTGAGGACTGTCCTCAAGAAACTCACAGTGTAGTGAGAGAGATTGACATGAAATCGAGTAAATAACTTGCAATACAGTAAACTTGTGGAGACAGCACTCAATATACTGACACTCTGAGGAATAAATCACCAACTCTATCAACTTGTTGGGGTCTTTAGGACTGCTCCCTCAATCAAGCAAGGTGTTTGACTGAGCAGGAAGTTGGAAAGCATTTAGGTGCTAATTTGACAGGCCAGTGAGATAAGGGAGGATATTGCAGGCGGAAGCACAGCAACTGCAAAAATATGGGGAGTTCAAGACCTTGATGCATTTGGAGGCTTGCAAGTGGTTTGGTGTAGGTAGAATGCAGCACGCATGTGGGAGAGTGGCCTGTGATGAAGTTGAAAGGATAGTAACAATTAGATAATACTGAATTCTGAGAATCAGAATGAAAACCTGACCTGAGGCATCTGTCTTGCAAGTTGTGACACTGGTCATGGGAAGAACTGAGAAAGCCTTGGGAAAGCAGTGTAACTAAGCCCAACTGATAGAAAAGCAGTCCAAAACTGTGTTCCCAGATGGCAGAAAATAGTGTTATCATGGGTGTGAAGAACAGCATTCTTATGGCCTTTTTCGGTGGAGTCATTACAAAAACTTTATGATCGTAACCTTGACAGCAAACTTGAAGGAACGATAGTCCTCAAGGGAACACTTCACTAAATTGTTTTAGAAATTAGAAACAAAATTCTAACAGATGAAAAATATTGGAATTAGATAATTACGTCACATTTCATATTAGTATTTCTGCATAAAACTGAGAGCCCTTTTGGAAAGCATTTTATTATTATTCTTAGGATAGTGCAAAATTTTCCTGGTTTTATACACAAATGCTCATATTCTTAATTAATATTAATGAAGAGTAATCTTATGGATATTTAAACCATTGATCTGGGTCACTATTACAAATAATTCTTTTTTAATGAATTCTATTGCATGTCGTTTGTATATACAGGTCATTTTTATTTCTTCCAACATAGTTTTGTTTTTATTTATCACCATTATTATAAGCAGCATGAAGATATAAATATAGACTGATTTTCCTGATAATGACTATAATGCCTTAATTTTCTTTATAATTTTTGTTTGGGGTTGCCAAGTTTGCCAAGGGGCACATCAATATTCTGTAGAAGCATAATTAGTACAATGGTATATAACAGTCTTTCACAGATAGTATACAGGAATGAGAGAATTTTAGAAAGATCATATGAGAACAGGAATGGTGTAGTATAAATTCACCTGTGTGGCACAGATTGAAGCATGCATGGGGAGGTGTGGGAGATGCACAAAATTAACCCCCCTCATTACACCATGCAAATTGCCATCTTGCAGTCATCAGGTCCTCCTCCTTCTCAGATGCTGAAGCTGGGCTTCCAGACCAGCAGAAGAAAATGTCATAGTTCAATGTATTCTCACTTAGCTGATGAACTCACTTACAGTTGTGGCTATTAAAAGATGATGGTCTACATGTTGAAATGACTGTTTATATGTGTTTATATTAGTGAAGTGTTCTATACTTCCCCTGACTTTTCTTTACTCATAATATAATAAAAATGTCAGTATTCTAGTTCTGCTGGAAGAGCTGTAGACATATCTGGTTACCTGGCATTGAGGGTTTGGCTATTTATTTATCCACATTGTAATAACACACCAATTCGAATACAAATTATCAAAATGTGTGTGTGCTTCTATACATGTGTGAGAGATCTATTAATCCGGCATTTATTACGTTTCAAGCACTGTTCTAGGTAGTTTATATATATTAGTCCTGACCATGACCCTGTGTACTATTATTATTATTCCCATTTTACAGATGGGAACCAAAGTAACCAGGGCCTAGCAAGGTTAAATAACTTGTTTAAACTAGAAAATGACGGAACTGGCATCAAAATGTAGTATACACTGACTCTAGAGTGTACACAATTATTATTTCAAATGTAGGTACATTTGTGTGACAAGGGACTGATATTCAAAACTTGTCTATTACCTAAATGATTCATATTGACATTTTTACTCACCATTCAAAGCATCCTCTGTTGACATAATTTCAGACACCTTTTTGTGCATTGGGAAACACCACGGTACCAAATTTTGTTACCATATTTCTCAGTGGGGTTTGTTACCTTTAATAATGGATATTTTCATGATGCATCTTCTAAGAGACAGGTAGGATATAGGATTTGAAATTAAACCCCCTGGACTTCAGTTTCTAGATAAATTTTAAAAGTGAGAAAGGTAAACTCTATGGATTGTGGTTTGCTGATGTTGTTATTAGAGTCCATTCTTCCATGAAGTAGCTTGGCAACATTACAATCAAGGATTCCCCCGTGCAGGTTTCACAAAGGCCATAGTTCACATCTTTAGAAGCTGTTGTACGGTGATTTTGTACTTCTACTTTAAGATGATTTCAGGATACTATAATAAAACTGGCACAACATAAGTCTTTAATGCCACATAAAAATCAGAATTGATTTAATGTAGAAATTAAAGCTATTTTTTAGTTCAGTAAGGTACATTGCTTTTACCAAAAATGGGATAGAAAAGTCAAGACCTTAGCAATCAGAAAACCAAAATGTAGTTCTGAGTCCTGCAAAAGTATTTGGAAAAGGATCTGGCAGATATGAATCAACTTAAGAAAAAAAAAAAAGCTTTCTTTGAATTCTTCTATAGTGTTTGGTTTCAGAGGTACCTATTGAGATCCACAGCTATGGTGGTAATTAGATGAGATTATATATGAAGCATGCAGCATGATGCCTGGCTCATAGTAAGTAGTCACTAAGTGCTGCCTGTCATACGCTCATCTGGCCATTGTAGTGTAGAGGTTAAGAGCAAAGTCTCTGGAGTAGACTACCTGAGCTCAAGTCCTAGTTCTACCTCTTATTGACTGGAAAGCCTAATCAGTGGTTCTCAACCTAGGGGCAGTTTTGTCCCCCAGGGAATGTTTGGCATTGTCTGGAGACATTTTAGATTGCTACGATTAGGGATGAGGTTCCACTGGAGGACGTGGATGCTGCTAAACATCACGCGATATGCAGAGAAGCTCCCCACAACAAAGAATTATGTGGTCCAATATGTGAATATTGCAGAGATTGAGAAACTCTGACCTAGAACAAATAACTTACTCTTTCTGCAAAATAAGGACACTAATAGTACCCATGTAGTGAATTCAAAAAAAGCACTTAGGAAAGTGCCTCACATAGTAAGCAATCAGTAAATAGTAGCTCTTGTTATTCACTCAACAAATATTGGTAAAATGCATACAAAAAAAAATTAGCCGGACGTGGTGGCGGGCGCCTGCAGTCCCAGCTCTTAGGGAGGCTGAGGCAGGAGAATGGCGTGAACCCAGGAGGCGGAACTTACAGTGAGCCAAGATCGCACCACTGCACTCCAGCCTGGGCGACAGAGCAAGACTCCGTCTCAAGAAAAAAAAAAAATGTGTGTGTGTGTGTGTGTATATATATATATATATGTGTGTGTGTGTGTGTGTATATATATATGTAAAATGCTCAGTGTGTGCTAGGCACTCTCCTAGATATTAAGCATCCAGTGGATGCCAAATAGGCCTGGCCCCTACTCTTGAGGATCTTGCTGTTTATGACTGTAGGGGTCGCTGTGAGGTGACATCTGCTTCCTAGGGACAGCAGCATCTATCACTGTTAGAGCTACTTCATGCTGTCTATGCCCCCCTCCTCTCAAAATGCAATGCTCCTTCTTCATCTCTTTTGAGAAGTCTCTCTTCTAGACCTAGAAGAATCTATAGTTATATTTCAAAAGAACATAATTAGTCCCATATTTCCCAAAACACTCATCTAAACTTCAGCATTATAGACCCCTCACTCTGATCTATGAGCAGATATTGCTAATCTCTCCAAGCATACTTTGAAATTGAGGAGGTTTCATTCATGCCAATGGCTCTCCAGTTAGAGATTTTTCTTTGCCTCAGGACTTTCTCTCTTCCTTCCTCCGACTGCGGACATCCTAGTTTTTCTCCATCAGGGCTGGGATCCCTGAGTTTCTTCGGTAGCCTTCTCCCCTTATTCCTTCAGAACTTCAGGCTCCTGTTCTGGCTTATATAGCCTAATATGGCATCAGGGAGGGAAGGTCTCTATTTCTTTTTCAGGTGCTATTTATTGAAGACACATTCTTGGGGTTCTAAGTGGGAAGTTTGAGTGTGGTTTCACCTGGAGACCAAGCTATAAATGGTGGCCTATGTTAGCCGTTCTAGGCTTGGGTAACTGTGTGCCAACCATTCCCAGTTCCGGAGCCAGTTCTGACAAGGACAGAGAATAGATTGGGATCTCACCCGCCTAGTGTGGGAATAGAATTGGAATTCACTGTGCTAATGACTGGTTCCTGGTGTTCCTAAGAAAAGCCCCGTGCTGTTACATGCTGACTGAGTCATAGCTTTTCTGTGTGTTCCAATCTGTTGGCCCAGTTCTTCTGCTTTGGTTTCTTCTCAGCCCTGCAATTCTCTGAGTAACACAGTGTCTCTGAAAGGCTGATCACAGAACTATGATCTGTTCCTAAGCACCTGTCTAGATTCCTTCCACTCCCCTCTATTTCTCCCACATACGTTATGCCCTAGCAGTGTATAAAATACTGGTAGGTTGACAAATATGCCATACTTCGTCGTTCCTATATGCTTTGTACATATTCTTCCTCTGCCTGGATTTTCCAACTTGAGCAGGTCTGAGTTCACATTTACTTCTTTCACTATTAGACACTGAACGCCTGGCTTCCTTTGTCAGTATCTAGCTTACAGCTTGTTCAGTTATTGCGTCCCTCTTTCTCCTCTTGGCTTCCACATTTCTCCTCTGCCCACCAAAGTGTCAGGTGTTGCCAAGCTTACCCTGTTGGATTAGTGAAACCAGGATCTACTGAATTGAAATCAGTCACAGCATGATCTAGTAATCTAAATCTTCAGAGGAACTAACGATTATATACAATATTGCTTCTGTGTAAAAATTAGGGCAAGATCCTAAAAACGGATCAACCAATGATGTTTTAGAACACAGCCACATTTATGAGTTGTAGATTGACCACAGTAAGAATGCATGTGTCTGTGTGGGTATACATGCAAATATAACCAAAAATGAATATATACACATATTTATAAATTGTATTTATATCTTTACTATATTTATACTTTATGAAAAAAGAGAAAAGAGTGACATAAATGCTACAAATAAGAAATTGTAAGAAAAACAAAATTAGAGCATGTGTTTAGTGAATGAGATTGTACAGATATAAGAGAGAAGGAATGAAAATGAGGGAATATGTGAATGAGTCATTGGATGTTAGTGTTTAAATAGGAAATATATTATTGATGTTTGAGCCAAATTTTCTAAATTAGAAATGGAAATTATTATATTTTTTACATATCTGTATGTAATTCAGAAATACATCTATCTAAGTGTGGTATTGAGGTAGAAATGCCCATATTATCATCCAAATGCCAGAAAGAAAATAATTACCAAAGGGGAAGAAATACATCACTTAGACTAGCATTCAGATCGGAAATGCTGGATGGAAGAAAGCAGCTCGTTTTAAACTCCACTCCGATATTTTTATTTCAATAGGATTTTAAATCCTAACAACTTTCCTAGCCTGGACTAATGAGATAGTTGGACCTGGTAATTAGTATGGACTGTGCCTCCCAGGACCTCCCATAAACCTTTAGTACAGCATAAATTGTGTTTGTGTGTGAGATTATCAGGTATTGCCTAGAACTGTACCGCAAGTCCAAGGTTGTAAACCTTGCTTCAGTGGAGAATTAGGAGGGGAGGGAAGTAACTTATTCTTACACAGCAAGGTAGGCCATTGTTTTGTCTTCCAAGTCTTGGGAAAAGAAAATTAATTGAACTTCATTCAACAAATTTTTATTGAACCCTTCTCTCTGTCTTGGGCTATAATTGCTGATAGTTATTGGGGTAGAAGAGAGGTATAATATACAGTTTTGCCCTTAAGGAGATTAAAACCTGTCTTTCTGAGGATGTAAGACTGGCATGTAAAGCAATTAGGCAAGAAACAGAGAAAACTATAAGGCAGCACAAAGTGCTACACTGAAAAATAATGCAAATGTGTAGTAAAGATATCAGAGCTGTGGACTATCATGAAAAGGAGAGAACTTTCAAGAAGATGGAATATGAGATGTTAAATTTTGATTGCAATATAATTCCGGGATTATTTTGATCCCCAGTTCTCCTCTGTTTTAGAGCGTAAAATATACTGAAGAAGTTATCTATAAACCACTTTGTAGAACACCCAGGTTTTCCTTGAATTTTAAAAAAGGAATGTTACACAACAAAAGAAAACAAAAAGCAAGAACACTTACTTGTTAAGTGTTCTGAACATTCCATGTAGGCCAACTCACAACTACCCCCAAAACTGGTGGTGGATTTGAGAAAAAGTAAGTGTGAAGCTTACATTTAGCTCTGGAAGGTGTTTCAATTAGTAATTATTTTCTCTAATAATCTAGAAATTTATAACATTGCTAAGAAAATACTCAAACCACACTGTTACCATTGTACTTGTCAGAAATTTAGGTCTTCTGTTATTCCTTTTTCTAGGAAGATGTTAATCTTAGAATGCTAGAAAGGACTAAGTTCTTTTCATAGAGCTACAATCCTCATGCAGACCTGCCAGTTTATATCTTCCAAGGGGAAAGGAGAGCCTTTTGGTCTTAATATGTAACAATATAAAGCACTATTGTAAATGTTTTTGTATGTGTTCTAGTTTAGTTCATTGTGGTTGTTATCTACAGTACCTTTAAATCATAATATTAAAATAGGTGGCAATGCCAAGAAATGTTGAGGACAAAACAAATCTGTAACTGTTACTTAGTTACTTGGGCAGACAATATGCTCTTTGTTATGAAAAGGCGTGGAAGTAGGTGGCAAAGTCATCAGTGAATAAGACGGTCAGCTATACTTACTGTTTTCTGCATGCAGATCACTGTGCTAAAAAGGAGAATTGCAGAATTGATCCCTACACTTGGAAAGCATATCATACAATGAGAGAAGAAAGGATACACACCAAAATATACATATCAATACCAGTGATGAAAACTAGTTAATAGGTATTTTCACTTTCCGTCTTTTCCACTTTCATGACATCTAGTACTTGCTTTAACTAAGCTCTTATCACATTGTTTTGGTCTTCCATTCTAGACGTAATCAGCTAAAGACATAAAATAATTTTTCTTTATCTAGGGGAAATTATATCCATATCTGTTGATTCCAGGGGTTGGTTAAAACTGTGGCCCCAAAGGCCAATTCTGGGTCTCATTTTTATATGACTCCTTGAGCTAAGACTGGTTTTACATTTTAAATGCTTGTAAAAAAGAAAAAAGCAGTATGGAATAGAGGAGTATGTGGCCTGAAAAGACTAAAATTTTACTGTCTGTTTTATACAGAAAAAAATTATTATCCTCATTTTAAAGAATGAGACCCATGGGGAACATTTGAACAAGTCATAGGAACCTTGGGGAGGTGGTTTACTTAGGGAATAGGCCAAGTTCCTGTAACAAAGAGACCCAAAATGCAGTGCTAAAATAAGAAAGGAGATTATTTCTTTTTTATGTAACAATCTAGAGGTAGGCAGGTGTTTCAGGGCTGATCCCCAGTCCTGCCACCTGAAATTACTCAAGGACGCAGTTTTTGTCTGTCTTCTAACTCCACACTGCCTTTGTCCTCATTGAGGACATTCCAGTCTGAAAGAAAAGAATAGTGGGGGACAATCAGTTTCCTTTTTAATAATAAAATGTGGATTATAGCACCTATGATTTCTGCTCACATCCCAGTGGCGAGGATTTACATCACCCTTTCACTTTAGCTGCAAAGGATATAGGGGAATACAGTTTCTAGCTGGGAAACCATGTGTGCACTGATAAAAGTAGAGAGTTTTATGACTTAGAAGAGGAAGAGAGTTATTGCTGTTGGAGGACAATTAGCAATCTGCCACAGAGAGGTAAACAGTTTGTGGTACTGGATTATTCCTGATCTTCGTTGCAGAATTCTCAACATGATCATTATGTAATATATACTGAACATTTACTACATACTCAGTATATATTTGTTGAGCTCATTAAAGTGAGCAGAAAACTGGAAGCAATACTTAGTCTAGGAATGGTCACTTAGGGAGAAATCTGTTCTTGAAATGGGAAAGACACAAGCATGGTGGAGTCAGATGTGAGACTCCTGGGAATGGTTAAATTAGCACTAGAGATTATAGAGCTCCCAGTAAGGTAAAGTACAGAGATTAGTTTAGACAGAAGTGAATCTTCTGTACTTTATGCAGGGGTAACATCGGTATTTAAATAGTGAGTTTAATTTTAAGAAAACTCACACTGGTGGGAAAAACCTCAAGAGGACGGTAAGATGGGGCTGGCGGTGGGTTGTGAGTTTAAGTGGGAGTTGGGTGTGGTGTCCATGTGGTAAATGGGGCAAGTCCAGTTCCCCCACAGATTAAAGTCATGCAGGCAGCATTTGATAGATCTAGAATTCTGACACCTTTAAAGTAAAATTCCTGAATTCCTGAGGGGCAACGGAGAGAGAGGGAGAGAGAATGAGATTTGGCAAGATCCTGACAGAACATCAAAGCCTCAACCAAGCAGATGGGTGTGCATGGCAGAGTGTAGAGTTCCAGGCTGGGAGACTGAAGCAGAAGCTTAACTTTGTAGACTGGGCCAACATGATGGGGCTGGGAAATGATTTATTTTAGAGGCTGCACACATTCCCAGAGCTTTTTTTTTTTTTTTTTTTTTGTCAAATCTCTGAGCAGCAAGACGTCTGATTTTCTGGCATCGTGATCATAACAGGCTCAGAAACTGGGAGGTGGCAGATTTGGGGCCTGGGGAAATAGGGACAGGGACTAACATGAAGGCTGGTGTGTGAAACTCTGGTTGGAAAAGTTGATCACAATGTGCCTCATGCCCTGTGGTACTTTATAATGCTGTTTTCTTTCTTGCAGTGAAAATACTCATAGAAAAAATGTAGCTCAATTTTGACAGGGTGATTAATCATGATAACTGATATTTTGGTGTCCTGTTATTCTGAAATAATTTGATTATTATAATTAAAGAAGGATAAAACAGAACAAACTCCCAAAATTGATGTTTCAGGTCAAATTAGCCTATTAGGTAGAATATGAAATTGTGCATTTCAGTACTTCAGCTCTGCATAATTGATGGGACACTATGTACTATCTCTTTGCCTATTCAGCAACAATTCTGTTAGAATCTGGTTGTGGAGTCTGAGGTTGCACAATTCATAACTTTCACATTTTATAGATGTAAAATATTTTATGCATCATTATTTTTTATTCCTTCTAATTAATAGGTATGAATAAAATGTTAAGGATATATAATAGAAATCTTACCTTCGTCTTGTTTTCTTCTTTTTATGCTAATCATTTTACTAGAGCCATGTCAAAACAGTAACACATATGTGGTTAGAAAAACAACCAGTTTTTTGAAAGAACATTCATTTTTTTCCTCTTAGGGACTATATGAATATTTGATCAGATCTCAAAGAAAATAAAAGAAAGGCTTGTGATTCAGTTTTCACTTTGGAAACTTTAACTTATAAACATTTCTCTTTCTCATTTTTTTTTTTAAGATAGATGGTTACTATCTTAATAGATGAACACTTTGCAAACACTAAGTGTATGTGTGTTTAAGAAATAACCAGGTACTATCTATGGGATAATTTAAAATGAGAAAAATTACCTAATTATTAAATTAGGTAATTATTAAATATATAAACTTTAATGCTAAGGTGAATAATTTGTTAATTTAAGCACTACTTCATACAGTAATGACTGGTGTCAGTATACGAAGATGCAGTTGAACCTTTTCATGTATTCTTAAGGATAAGACCAGTGAAAACTCAAGTTTTTTTCTTTTCTTTAAAGAAATTCAAACGTTTGTTCAAGTTTCAGTAGCTTTAGTCAAGGCAGATACATATTCTATAAATTATCGATGGTTCATGAATTTAATAATTCTTAGGAATTTAAGACATGGGTTAATGATATTAGCTGACAAATTGCAGGCATTCAGTTTGGGTTCAATTTGATATAACGTTTTGGATTGGTTTAAATAAAAGTCTAGCAAATTACTGATTCTTAAATTTGATACATGTGTTAAAAGGATTTTGTTGAGACTGCTACTTAATAGGTATGAGATGGGATCAACAGTGGAAGGCAGTCAGGCTATTAAAGTTGTGAATGACATCATCGTCATCATCATCATCTTCATCATCATCAGTTATCATCATTCTTTTTATTTGCTTAAGGTTTCTGCCTTATTTGATCTTTTTTGAATATGTGATCTTATTCTTGAGTAGTAGTGCAGTTAGAGGAAGAGATGATAAAGAGAAAGACTGTTTGGACTGGTTTACCCACTCAGTTTTGCTGTATCAAAACAGCTGGTACCTTAGTTGATGAGGTTCTGAGGGACTGCTTCACACTAGCCAAAAGTATTGATCTGATTATAAACTCAAGTGCCAATTTTAATTTTAATCTGAAATGTGAATTATAGCAGTGAACTAAATCAGAGTACTTATTGTCGTTGATCACTACTACTGTCTCTGGAGGAAAATACACTCTAGAAGCCAAATAATTATCAGAATTTTGCTTGCTAGCATGGAATGAAAACAAATGAAATAGAATAGTCTTCAGAACTTATATTTGTTATATATAAATCTTA
>NW_016809173.1:239509-243364 GCF_001698545.2 Rhinopithecus bieti | reverse complement strand
TTTTTTTTTTTTTTTTTTTTTGTCAAATCTCTGAGCAGCAAGACGTCTGATTTTCTGGCATCGTGATCATAACAGGCTCAGAAACTGGGAGGTGGCAGATTTGGGGCCTGGGGAAATAGGGACAGGGACTAACATGAAGGCTGGTGTGTGAAACTCTGGTTGGAAAAGTTGATCACAATGTGCCTCATGCCCTGTGGTACTTTATAATGCTGTTTTCTTTCTTGCAGTGAAAATACTCATAGAAAAAATGTAGCTCAATTTTGACAGGGTGATTAATCATGATAACTGATATTTTGGTGTCCTGTTATTCTGAAATAATTTGATTATTATAATTAAAGAAGGATAAAAACAGAACAAACTCCCAAAATTGATGTTTCAGGTCAAATTAGCCTATTAGGTAGAATATGAAATTGTGCATTTCAGTACTTCAGCTCTGCATAATTGATGGGACACTATGTACTATCTCTTTGCCTATTCAGCAACAATTCTGTTAGAATCTGGTTGTGGAGTCTGAGGTTGCACAATTCATAACTTTCACATTTTATAGATGTAAAAATATTTTATGCATCATTATTTTTTATTCCTTCTAATTAATAGGTATGAATAAAATGTTAAGGATATATAATAGAAATCTTACCTTCGTCTTGTTTTCTTCTTTTTATGCTAATCATTTTACTAGAGCCATGTCAAAACAGTAACACATATGTGGTTAGAAAACAACCAGTTTTTTGAAAGAACATTCATTTTTTTCCTCTTAGGGACTATATGAATATTTGATCAGATCTCAAAGAAAATAAAAGAAAGGCTTGTGATTCAGTTTTCACTTTGGAAACTTTAACTTATAAACATTTCTCTTTCTCATTTTTTTTTTAAGATAGATGGTTACTATCTTAATAGATGAACACTTTGCAAACACTAAGTGTATGTGTGTTTAAGAAATAACCAGGTACTATCTATGGGATAATTTAAAATGAGAAAATTACCTAATTATTAAATTAGGTAATTATTAAATATATAAACTTTAATGCTAAGGTGAATAATTTGTTAATTTAAGCACTACTTCATACAGTAATGACTGGTGTCAGTATACGAAGATGCAGTTGAACCTTTTCATGTATTCTTAAGGATAAGACCAGTGAAAACTCAAGTTTTTTTCTTTTCTTTAAAGAAATTCAAACGTTTGTTCAAGTTTCAGTAGCTTTAGTCAAGGCAGATACATATTCTATAAATTATCGATGGTTCATGAATTTAATAATTCTTAGGAATTTAAGACATGGGTTAATGATATTAGCTGACAAATTGCAGGCATTCAGTTTGGGTTCAATTTGATATAACGTTTTGGATTGGTTTAAATAAAAGTCTAGCAAATTACTGATTCTTAAATTTGATACATGTGTTAAAAGGATTTTGTTGAGACTGCTACTTAATAGGTATGAGATGGGATCAACAGTGGAAGGCAGTCAGGCTATTAAAGTTGTGAATGACATCATCGTCATCATCATCATCTTCATCATCATCAGTTATCATCATTCTTTTATTTGCTTAAGGTTTCTGCCTTATTTGATCTTTTTTGAATATGTGATCTTATTCTTGAGTAGTAGTGCAGTTAGAGGAAGAGATGATAAAGAGAAAGACTGTTTGGACTGGTTTACCCACTCAGTTTTGCTGTATCAAAACAGCTGGTACCTTAGTTGATGAGGTTCTGAGGGACTGCTTCACACTAGCCAAAAGTATTGATCTGATTATAAACTCAAGTGCCAATTTTAATTTTAATCTGAAATGTGAATTATAGCAGTGAACTAAATCAGAGTACTTATTGTCGTTGATCACTACTACTGTCTCTGGAGGAAAATACACTCTAGAAGCCAAATAATTATCAGAATTTTGCTTGCTAGCATGGAATGAAAACAAATGAAATAGAATAGTCTTCAGAACTTATATTTGTTATATATAAATCTTAGTACTTTAATTTTAAGTTCTAAATCATAGAGACATTTTATTATTTGAAGCCCCCCTCCCCCCATATCCTGACTTTTATTAATGAAAATTCCAACATACACTTCAAATGATTTGCTTAAGGTCAACCATTATAGTTGTTGGTTCTGGGAATAGAACCTGCTATTTCTTTTTGTTTGATTAGTTGATTAATGCTTATACTTATGATTTCTGATTATATTAATGTATGTATACTTTTATGTGGTTGAAGATGCACAACATTAAGCCAACACATATTTTGTTAATGATACATGTGGAAATGTATATGTTTATTATGCATTGAATCAAATTGTAATTAGTTGTAGATTCAAAAGAAATTTTGGGGGTTTGGATGGAACTGGAGGTGTTTGGGAGTTTAATTGGAGTAAGAAGGTAGAAGGGGAATTTCCAAATTGGTTTTCTAAGAGTATGTTTTTGTTCTCTTCTAAACCAGTAATGTAAAGGGCATATAAATGTGTTAAGGGAGAGGAAGTTGCATCATTAATTGTGGGTTTGTGTGCAGAATGTGAGAAAATATTTGCAAACTACCCATCTGACAGGGGAATAATAACCAGAAAATATAAGGAGCTCAAACAACTCTATAGGAAAAACAATCTAATAACTTGGTTTAAAAAAATGGGCAAAAGATCTGAAAGACATTTCTCAGAAGAAGACATACAAATGTCAAACAGCTATATGAAAAAGTGCTCAACATCACTGATCATCAGAAAATTGCAAATCAAAACTACAATAAGATACAATCTCACCCCAGTCAAAATGGCTTTTATCCAAAAGACAGGCAATAACAAATGCTAGAAACAATGTGTAGAAAAGGGAACCCTCTTATACTGTTAGTGGGAATGCAAATTATTACAACCACTATGGAGAATGGTTTGGAGGTTCCTCAGAAAACTAAAATAGAGCTACAATAACATCCAGAAATCCCACTCCCAGGTTTGTACCCAAAAGAAAGGAAGTCAGTATATCAAAGAGATATCTACACTCCCATATTTATTGCAGCACTATTCACAATAGCCAAGATTTGAAAGCAACCAAAATGTCCACCAACAGATAAATAGATAACTAAAATATGGTACTTATACACAATGAGTACCATTCAGCACAAGAAGAATGAGATCCAGCTATTTGCAGCAACATGGATGGAACTGGAGGTGTTTATGTTAAATGAAAGAAGTCAGGCACAGAAAGACAAGCTTTGCATCTTCTCACTTATTTGTGGGAGCTAAAAATTAAAATAATTGAACTCATGGAGATAGAGAGTAGAAGGATGCTTACCAAAGGCTGGGAAGGATGGTTGGGTGGGGGCCAGGGATAAAGAATTGGGGATGGTTATTACTGGGTATATACCCAAAGGATTATAAATCATGCTGCTATAAAGACACATGCACATGTATGTTTATTGTGGCACTATTCACAATAGCAAAGACTTGGAATCCACCCAAATGTCCATCAGTGACAGACTGGATCAAGAAAATGTGGCACATATACACCATGGAATACTATGCAGCCATAAAAAAGGATGAGTTTGTGTCCTTTGTAGGGACATGGATGCAGCTGGGAACCATCATTCTTAGCAAACTATCACAAGAACAGAAAACCAAACACCGCATGTTCTCACTCATAGGTGGGAACTGAACAACGAGATCACCTGGACTCGGGAAGGGGAACATCACACACCGGGGCCTGTCATGGGAAGGGGGGAGGGAGGAGGGATTGCATTGGGAGTTATACCTGTTGTAAATGACGAGTTTGATGGGTGCTGATGAGTTGATGGGTGCAGCACACCAACATGGCACAAGTATACATATGTAACAAACCTGCACGTTGTGCACATGTACCCTAGAACTTAAAGTATAATAA
>NW_016809173.1:223875-239426 GCF_001698545.2 Rhinopithecus bieti | reverse complement strand
AAGAAAATGTGGCACATATACACCATGGAATACTATGCAGCCATAAAAAAGGATGAGTTTGTGTCCTTTGTAGGGACATGGATGCAGCTGGGAACCATCATTCTTAGCAAACTATCGCAAGAACAGAAAACCAAACACCGCATGTTCTCACTCATAGGTGGGAACTGAACAATGAGATCACCTGGACTCGGGAAGGGGAACATCACACACCGGGGCCTGTCATGGGAAGGGGGGAGGGAGGAGGGATTGCATTGGGAGTTATACCTGTTGTAAATGACGAGTTTGATGGGTGCTGATGAGTTGATGGGTGCAGCACACCAACATGGCACAAGTATACATATGTAACAAACCTGCACGTTGTGCACATGTACCCTAGAACTTAAAGTATAATAATAATAAAAAAAAAAAAAGAAAAAAAAAAGAATTGGGGATGGTTAATGGGAAAAAGAAAAGTTAGAAGAAGACCTAGAATTTGCTAACACAACAGGGTGGTTATAGTAAAAAATAATTTAATTGTACTTTTAAAAATAACTAAAAGAGTATAATGGGGTTGTTTATAACACAAAGGATAAGTGCTTGAGGTGATGGATACCCCATTTACCCTGATGTGATTACCTCGATATCATTGCATACCTATATCAAAATATCTCATGTAACTCATACATATATATACCTACCATGAACCCACAAATTTTTTTTAAAAGTTGCAAAATTGTGGGTTTGTGGGGAACTCATACATTTTACTCAGTAATTTTTAAAGCAGAATTATTTTAAAATTGTCTCTTAAAAAAGCCTTCTGTTTTGCAATTTAGTGCAGTTTACTCTCTATAGTTTAGGTTATAGTATCTAGATGAGAGGAGATTATATGATATAAATAATTTTCTATGTTTGAAAAGCCTGATGATTCTAAGATCAAGTGCAATTTAAAATAAGGGTTAATCCACCCCTGGAGTGTGCATCACTGTAGTGTTGGTAGGACACTCTTGTGTAAAACAGGAAGCACGTTGGCCTGGGTTAGGATCCTGGCTCTGCCACTTGAATTTGGAGGGTTCATACCTATATACTGCTGTAATTGCTTTTGTAAGTTCATAGAAACGAGCTCTGATTTTGAGCCACTTTTGATGATGACCCAAGTGTCTTGGCTTCTCTGTGCTTCCATTTTCTCACCAGCAATTTCTGTTATTATAGAGCTAACAATCCTATTTATTCAAAATTGTCATGAGGTTTAAATGAGGTTGTTCATGTTTAAAGACTTTGGAAACTTTGTATATAGTGTTAATTAAATTTTAATGGCTTTTAAAATTGTTACCATTTTGTCTTATAAGTTTGCATTATAAAAGCATGAGCATATTGAAGGAAGAGCAATGGAGAGTAACTATAATAATAGTTTTAACTTAATATATTTCTAACCTGAATTTAGAAGACAATAACATTTGATAGTTAAGTACTGAAAAAAAGAGTAATCTCGTGAGTTTTGAAATATTTTAAGTCAACCATTCTATGTCTGAAATTCGACAGTTTTCTAATAGAATTTTACATTGTATTTTATTAGTCTGGTTATGTGGGAGAAAATCAATTTAGGTTTCTACACACTGCAGTGGGCAGAAACTCATTTAATTCATGATGGCAGTTGTGGTGATACTTTTTAATCACAAAAGAAGAAAATGATGCTTACCTATTTCTTTGTTGTTGGAAGATGGACAAATTCCTTCTCTTTACTTTTACTGCTAACACCCAAAAAATATTTAAAGGGTTTACTTACACTGACAATGAACTATCTCAAAAATAAATGAATAAGCTGGGTGTGGTGGCTCATACCTGTAATTCCAACACTTTGGGAGGCCGAGACAGGCAGATCACCTGAGGTCAAGAGATCGAGACCATCCTGGCCGACATGGTGAAAACACCCCTCTACTAAAAATACAAAAATTAGCTGATCATGGTGGCATGCACCTGTAGTCCCAGCTATTCGGGAGGTTGAGGAAGGAGAATCTCTTGAACCAGGGAAACGGAGGTTGCAGTGAGATGAGATCGCACCACTGCACTCCAACCTGGTGACAGAGCAAGACTCTGTCTCAAAAAAAAAAAGAAAAAAAAAAAAAAAGGAAATGGATAAAGCAATATGATTTATAATAGCTATAAAAATACTTAGGTGTAAATTAAATCAAGGAGGTAAAAGACCTCTACAATGAAAACTATGAAACACTGATGAAAGAAATTGAAGAAGACACAAATAAATGGAAAGATATCCTGTGTTCATGGATTGGAAGAATTAATGATATTAAAATATCCATACTACCCATAGTTATGTACAGATTCAATGCAATTCCTATTAAAATTTCAATGGCATTTCCCCCACAGAAATAGAAAAAAAATTCTAAAATTTATATCAAACTACAATAGGCCCCAAATAGCCAAAGCAATCTCAAGCAAAAATAACAAAGCTGGAGGCATCACACTACCTGACTTTAATATATTACACTAGAAAACTGTAGAAAACTGCATGGTACTGGCATAAAAACAGACATGTAGACCAATGAAACAGAATAGTTATAGCCCAGAAATAAATCCATACATTTCTAGTCGATTGATTTTCAACAAAAGTGCCAACAGCACACAGCGGGGAAAGGACAGTCTCTTCAATAAATGGTGTTGGGAAAACTGGATATCCACATGCATAAGAATGAAATTAGACCCTTATTTCACACCATATACAGACATCAACTCCAAATGGATTAAAGACTTAACTGTAAGACTACTAGAAGAAAACAGGGAAAAACTTCTTGACATTGGTCTAGGCAATACATTTTTGGTAGATGACCCCAAAAGCACAGGTAACAAACGCAAAGAGGCAAATGAGATTGCACCAAACTAAAAAGTTTCTGCACAAAATGGAAACAATCAACAGAGTGGAGAAACAATGTACAGAATGGAAGAAACATTTATAAACAGCACATCTGCCAAGGGGTCCATATCCAAAATATATAAGAAACTCATGCAACTCAATAGCAAGAAAACAAGTAACCTGATTTAAAAATGGGCAAAGAACCTAAATAAAATTTCTCAAAAGAAGTCATACAAATAGTCAAAACGTATGTGAAAAAATCCTCAACATCACTAATCATCAGGGAAATGCAAATTTGAAAAATTGAGGTATCACCTCACACCTGTTAAAATGACTATTATCAAAAAGACCTATGATAACAATTGTTGGCAAGGATAAGGAGAAAAGAGAACCCTTGTTCACTGTTGGTTTGAATGTAAATTGGTATAGCCATTATGAAAAATAGTGTAAAGTTTCTCATCAAATAAAAAATGGAACTACTATGTGATCCAGGAATTTCACTTCTGGGTATGTATCTAAAGGAAATGAGTATCTTGAAGAATATTTGTACTCCCATGTTCATAACAGCATTATTGACAGTACCCAAGCTATGGAAATAATTTAAAATGTCCACCAGTGGATGAATGAATAAAGAAATATTGGTATATACACACAATGGAATATCATTCAGCCTTATAAAAAGAAAGAAGTCATATCTTTTGCAGCAACGTGGATAAACTGGAGGACAAACTGCTCAGTGAAATAAGGCAGGCACAGAGAGATGAATACTGCATGATCTCATTGTACATGGAATCTAAAAACATTGAATTCATAGAAGCAGAGAGTAAAATGGTGATTTCTGGGGGCTAGGAAATGGGGAAAATAGGAGATATTAGTGAAAGAGTATGAAGTTTCATTTATGCAGATGATAAGTTCTGGAAATCTAACATATCGAGTGTGGTGACTATAGTTATTAACACTGTATTGTATACTTGAAATTCAAATGTTCTCACCATACATTTAAAAAATGCCAACTATGTGAGGTGATGGATCTGTTAGGAACCTTGATGGCAGTAATCATTTCACAATAGATATAGATGTCAAAACATCACATTGTACACATTAAATATATACAATTTTAATTTGTTAATCAAATCCCATTAAGAAGAGAAATTTGGCCACCAAATAAAGAAGAAAGGAATTCCAACTTGACTCTATTTTTCAGTAAACACCCATATTTGCTACCATATGCATAATTTCATTAAGAACAGTCTATTTTAGAAATAAGTCAGATACTTTCTCTCTCTCTCTTTGTCTCCTCCTCCCCCCGCCTTTCTTCGTTAACTATGTATGTATATAGTGAATACCTAGCACATTGTCTAAATCCCTAGAAATTTTTACTGTAGCCACATATGAACTCATCACTCCATTCTGGTAGTCCCATGACTAAAAATGAATATTTTGATGTAATTGCTTCTGAGCTACTTCATTATTTATTAATAATTGCTTTAAATGGCTACAGGTTGTTTTCTTAATGGGATTTTTAGGCTCTATGCACAATAAAAATGGAAAACATTGAAATACATTTTAGGGTTAAACTCAAGCAGTTCTGCAATTAAAAGCTCCCATGCAGCATGGTCATGTTGATAAGTTTTTCTATAGCGCTTACCAGTAGCATTTCAAGGCCTGTTTCTCAGCCTCTTTTTCTCTAAGCAGCAAATCAAATGATCTTTGTCCCTGCTTCAGAAAGAATTTCACTTTACGTTGATTTTTGTCCATAAAAGAATGATATTTCATAATTTTCTGGAAACAGAGAGTGGTAGGCAGGATTGTATGTTAAGAATAATTTGATGGTCAAAACTTGTATATCAATATTCAAACTTGGAAACTAGTATTTTGTGGCTGAGTTTGGGATACTTAGAATGAAAGTAAGCTCAGAAAATCACAAAGGTGTTATGGCAGTTGTTGGTTTTCATGGATTCCACAGCCTCGTTGCTTGTAAGAATAATAATAATAATAATAATTACTATTATACTTCTCACATAAACCCATGGTCTTTACTACATGCTATGAACAGCTAATAATCTCCATGGTTGGAATTGGAACCTCATTCTTCTGGCTTCCAAGTTTGTTCCTGTAACCACTGCACTTCATTTTTCTATATTTCATTCCTAGCAGGATTCCTTGTTGAAAGATTGCTTAATGCATTTCTAAATTAAAATTTTTGCCAGATGCGGTGGCTTATGCCTGTAATCCCAGAAATTTGGGAGGCCAAGGCGGGCAGATCACTTGAGGCCAGAAGTTCAAGACCAGCCTGGCCAACATGGTGGACCATTGTCTCTACTAAAACAAATACGAAAATAAATAAATAAGCAAATAAAAATCAGCCTGGCATGGTGGCGCACACTTGTAGTTCCAGCTACTTGGGAGATTGAAGCACAAGAATCAGTTGAACCTGGGAGGCGGAGGTTGCAGTGAGCCAAGATCACATCACTGCACTCCAGCCTGGGCAACAGAGCAAGACTGTCTCAAAAAAAAAAAAAAAAAAAAAAAAAAAAAAAAAAAAAAAACTGAAAACTTTAATGATAATAGAAATAAAGTAAAATTAATTCCTGGATAGTGGTTTCCTTGACTTGATTTAATGATCAGTGCCAGAATTGGGTCTTATCTTATTAATCATGGGAACTTAGAGTCTCTCTGAACATTATGTAATCCTTGAGATGAAAATATAAGGCAGGAATGCCAGTTTTACAAATTCGGAAATAGAAATGCAAATGAGTAAAATGACCTTTCTTAAAATCACTACTCAGCTAGTTACTTAAAGAACTAAAAATGTTATCTTATATAATTACTTTTTTCTGAATTATTTTCTGTGTTGGTGCACTTTTATTTGCATTTGTTTGTGACTGGCAATTAGGCATGGATAAAGGATGCCATGTTCAGGAACAGTACAATTTAGTGGAAAGAATACTGGCCCAGAAATTGTCATCCCCATTATACCTCTAACTGCTGGTGTTTTGGGGTGAACATGGAAATGTTCCGTGGCTTTTTTTGCTCATTTTAAAAAAGGAAGTAGTAATTGTTGCTGCTGTCAAGTCTCCAGGGCTTTGTGAGAACAAAATGGAACATGAGTTCAAAAGGAAAAAATATATTATTATACAATTTTGCAGGATAAAAGTTGTATAGTATATGTGCAGCATTATGGAATATATGTGTGTGTGTGTGTGTGTTTGTATTTATTAAGCTTATATATGCTGCCCCTGCTGTGCTACTGACTTAGTGTTTCTGTGGTCCATCCTTTCATCCTCCTCTCATTCCTGTGACTCCTGTGATTTACTCAGGCACGCCTATGATTTTAGGTAACACAATCTGGTGACTTCTAAATCTATACTGCCAACTTTAACCTCTTTCATATCAAATTCTGAAGTGCTAGCCTTCTACTGGACATGTCCACATGTATGTTACATGGCGTTTTAAAATCACTATTTCTAAAACTGAAATCCCATTTGGGTACCATCAGGCTTCTACTGCATTTCCTTTCATTACGTCTCTGCAGCTGGAAACATTGCAGTCAGTTGGATTCTTTTTCCTCCTTTCTTTTACCTTTTGTATGTGATTTATTAGTGACCAAGTTCTTTAGATTCTACTTTCTACATATATCCTGAATCCTACCCCTCCTGTTTACTCTGATGCCACTTACAGAGTTTAGGCCCTCATCAAGTCCTTCCTGGACTTGGACATAATGAATTCTTGAAAACATGTTTTTAAGGGGAACAATACATTTAAGTATTTTAGGGTGAGCTAAGGGTTGGAAGCAGAAGGTGTTCTGTGGACAGAGAACCGAAAATTATGATACAATCATGACTTACACTTCCTCTATGTACTCTCTCTGTCACATTCAGGAAATCTTAAAAATCTTCATCTGTGTCCTGGGCTTCTGGGCTGGAGCACCAGGTGAGGAGACCATCCAGAGGCTATGGTAAATCAAGTTGGGTTTTCTCTCTCCCATGGGTGTTCCACACTGCCCCTTACTCCGTTATAGGTGGGAGGCTTATGGAAGCCCATTTTTAAACAATTGTGCAACTTGTTGAACTTGGTTAGTCAGGATGAAAAAAAAGAATATTATTGTTCTTATCCCTATAGCATAAGCAGAATGGGGCTTCTGCTGACTTTGTTCATGCTGGAGGGTCCCTCCTTCTTGCAAGCCATCCCATCCCCATAGAGGTAGCAAAACAGTAAGACAAAGGGCTGGGAGGAGAGGTTGAATAGGATAAGTGGTCTTGTCCTGAATTGTGACCCTGCATGAGTGAATGAGCTTCAAGTCTAAGCTGGATGGAGGCCTCATAGCACCCCATCTACCACCCTGGTGGGGTGGAGGATGGTTCTGCTGTGCGGGTCTCCTTAAGCACTTCATTAAGCACCCCAATACAAATTATCCATCTACCTCAGAGTTCCCTTGGACCTTCCCTCATCAACATGCCTGACAAGCAGTGCAAACACTATTAGCTCAGTATCACCATTACTAGTCAGTCAAAGCCAAAGAAAATCAATTTGATTTGGGAAAGGTAGTTTAGAGATGTCAAAATATGATATTTAAATATGTGACATCTAACCTGTATAAGTTAATAATTACCAAATTGACAGACTTGTCAAGCTGTCTCTGTTTCCAGTTTTTTTCTTTCTTGAAGCAACCCTTCCACATGGCCACTAGAGAAATTTTTTTTTCAAAATGCAGATTGATCAATTTTTTGATGTTTTCCCTTCACCTACAGTTTCCTTCACCATGTTTTCAACCATAGTGACGTACATTTTTACTAATATTCAAATGTGATTCATTCTTCCAGGTTCTTCATTCTTTTACCTTAAAGCCAATCTTTACTTGTCATTTCATCTGAAAACACAACAAAATTAAAAAATAAGTGAACAAAATATAGCCTCTCAGCTCTGTTCACAAATCTAACTCCAAAAGCAATAGTGAATAATATAGACATTTAATAAAGTTCTTCTGTGCATACAAAACAACACAACAGCCTAAGAATCTTCTTTGAGCATCTTATCTCTAAAGTTCCGTCTTGTAAGGCAGCTGCCACACATTTCCAAATTCCTTTTCTCTTACTGTAAGAGCTCTATCTCTTTGGGCCACATCCTTGAACCTCTCTGCGGGTCTGAGCATCATTTCTGTATTCACTGTAATCCTTTCTCCATTTCTCTCATTTGCATCCCCATCTATCATCCTGTTCAGCAAGACAAAGGATGCTGCTGAAGTTCTACCTGCCTGAAAAGAGGAGAAGCATAATAAATATTTATAATTTAATTTCAGTTTGCTTTTAGCTATTAAATTAAAATGAAGTAATGTCGTTTGTGAATGATTCACTTCTGTGTAAATTAGAATGAATTAAAAGTTAACACTAGATGAAATCATTCTCAATTAGATTTTGCATGCTTCCTTGAGGAAACAAAACATTTTGGAGGTAAGAGGAATGTTGTGGAATCTCCTCCACAGCCTGTCTTATCCGTAATAGAGCCTGGGGAGAAACTATTGCACTGATTATGGCAAACGTTTCAGATTACTGTTATGTTTTTGAGTTATGAAAGTTGATTGGGAATGTTGAAGTTTCTTTTTTGCAACAAGATAGTTTCTTTTTTCTAAAACTTTGAACAACTATCCCAAGTCTGACTTCATTACCTTGGATTAGGTACCTGTTCCTGAACCTATTACTGTGCACAGGGATAGGTGATGCCCTGATTGGTCAGGTCTGTGTCACATGACCAATTGTAACAGAGAGGAAGTCAAGGGTTGAGAGTGGGGAGGGATCATTTCTCAGTGGTAAATAGGGAGGCTTTTTTGTTTGTTTGTTTGTTTGGTTTTGTTTTAAACCAGGAGAGTAAATTGATAATGGTGATGGAAACAGCAGGTGTCCCATTAAGTTGGCCTGCGAGGTCCTGCCTCATCCAGTTTCCCAGCCCCATCCAGCAATGTCTGCTGTTCATTCGTTGCACTATGTGATGCCCTTTCATATCTCTGCTTTTTCACAAGCTTTTCCTATGTCTGGTATGCTTTTTCCTCTTTTCTCTACCTGGTAAACTCCTGATCAAATGGCATCTACTTTTTGAGCCTTCCCTTCAGATTCTGTTGGCTACTTTCCCCCCTGACCCATTAACACTTTGTACCTACCTCTCTGAGAGCATTTTTTTCCTTGTATCATATTAGGTGTCCCTTCTATTATATGAGTGTCTCAAGGTCTGCATGTTCTCCATGACTGTATATTCTCGGTAATGGACTCAGACCAGGTGATTACATTAGCATCATGTAAAATTGTGGGCCTAGAAAGGCAGAGAATTTTGGATTAATTTTATAATCTCTGTTTCATCAAGGTTGTGATTCCCAAGTTTCTGCTGCATTGCTTCCCTGGGAATGTTTGAAAGTGTGTGGGAGTACTTTGAGTTGTTGCAAAGTTTAGGGATTGGGTGCCACTGACATTTGTTGGGTAAGGACCCAGAGGTGCTAAATGTTTTACAGTGCATACGACAATCCTGCACAAAGAAGGATTGTCCTCTCTAAATGCCAGTTCTTCCATTGAAAACTACTTATCTAGACTGAAGCATAGGAAAGAGGAGAGTAATCACAATATAAACTGCATGTCTACCTCTCATCAATCTTCTTTGCATACACTATGAATAGGAGAGCCTATGCTCAGCTAGCAGATTGCTTGAATGATAGGTTTTTACTAAGTGCATTTCTATCCTTATCTGTTTTCCCATATAATCTGAGTCCGGAGGTTGGAATACAAGGCTAAAACATGCAGAAGTTCAGGGTAAAAGTTTCTCCTCTCTTAAGTAAACTTTCCTTGGCTAAGCTTTCTCTAAGCCTGGGGAAGAAATGGGAATTAAGTTCTATGTATTCTTTTTTTTCAATATCTGTGGTGAGATAATTTGATCTTAATGCCTCTTCCACTGCACAGAAGGCTGAGAGTGACTAATTTCAATGATCATTTAAAAATCTATTTATAGCAAACCTTCTGGCTGAAGAAACCAATGTGGAGGGTGGCACATAGATTTAAATCCAGTTTTCTGTCATGAGGAGTCATGACTAGAAGCTAACTAGTTCTAGTGTGGTCGTTTAGGTCCTATTCTAGGAAGCACATCTTTTTGTTCATTGTTGGCACTGATGTTGCTGTGCTATCTAGAATATAGGAATTGTGTAAAGAGAAAACTTGGGAGTGTACATCCTCAAATAAGGTTTTTTGATTCTTTGCTTCAAAGGTGACATTTTTGAAAACAGATTCCTGAAACACAAGTTCAGTAATTCATGTGTGATTTTATTGTCCTATGTTATTATATGTAGCATAAAGTCTTGTTGAAAAAGAATTTACCAAGAGTTTGAAACTCAGTATTTATCAGCTGCTACTGATAAACTTGATAAAGTTTTTTGAAAGATGTTACATGTAAAAGATACTTCATAAAATCAAATTCTAGTCTATTCTTAGTATATGTTTGTTTCTTTTTTAGATACTCCCAGAAGCATAAAAGCATCCACTGCTACAGCTGAACAGTTTTTTCAGAAGCTGAGAAATAAACATGAATTTACTATTTTGGTGACCCTAAAACAGACCCACTTAAATTCAGGAGTTATTCTCTCAGTTCACCACTTGGATCACAGGTAAATGTGGCTGCTGTAGTTTCCTGTGTTTTCATTGCATGTGGTTAAATGAACATATTAAAGAGAAGGAAACAAAAGCTTTCTTCTCTGGTATATCTCCTTATGATTTGGGAGGCTGAGGTGGGCAAATCACGAGGTCAGGAGTTCAAGACCAGCCTGACCAATATGGCGAAACCCTGTCTCTACTAAAAAATACAAAAATTAGCTGGGCGTGGTAGCACACACCTGTAGTCCCAGCTACTCGGGTGGCTGAGGCAAGATAATTGATTGAACCCAGGAGGCGGAGGTTGCAGTGAGCCAAGATCATGCCATAGCACTCCAGCCTGGGTAACAGAGCGAGACTCCGTCTCAACAACAACAAAAAGATTGGCTTAAGGTAGAATGGTTTTGTTATGTTATACAAAAATCACAAACACAGGTAATTGAAAGTAATTGCCTAAAAGCAGAAGGAGGTGCTGCTTTTCAGGTTAGTAAGAAGTTGCTATTCCTAAAACAAATTTATTAATTACTGAATTCCTCAAGACATATCTTTCTCAATTTTAAAGCCAAACATACTTCTTAATGTGTGAATAGTTATCCACAAAAATATTATATTATATTTCTTTGCAAAATTGCCTGGGTTTAGAGTTTAATAGTCATATAATTTTAATCACTGACAGATAACTTCCTTTTTTACCTCATAGTTTGCAGCAGTTACAGCTGTATTCTTGGACATGCACTGTATAAAAATGCTGTCTACTATCTTCCAGCTTTTCTTATATGTGAGACATGATTAGGAGCTCTAGATGTGGGGAAGGGAGGAAGAAGAAGAAAGTCATTCATGATACGTGACATATACATAAATTACTATGAAATAATACCAAATAGTTTAAGATGATTCCTTCTGGAAAGAATAACCACAGTTCTGGGAATGGAAGTCCACCACTTACTATCTGTGGACATTGGGGAAGTCACATAAGATCTGTATCTCAATTTCCTCATCTGTAAATTGAGGATAATAGTACCTGCTTCATAAGTTGTTGTGAAGATTAAAGAGTTTATACATATAAAGTGCTTTACCTATATAAAAACTTTAATGATCCTGTCCAAGCATGGGTATAAATCTCTTTATTTGGTTTCTCTTATCACAGATGAGGCAGTCTGGGACTTTGCACATCTTTTTTTTTTTTTTTTTTTTTTTTTGAGGCAGAGTCTCGCTCTGTAGCCCGGACTGGAGTGCAGTGGCCAGATCTCAGCTCACTGCAAGCTCCGCCTCCCGGGTTTTTACGCCATTCTCCTGCCTCAGCCTCCCGAGTAGCGGGGACTACAGGCGCCCGCCACCTCGCCCGGCTAGTTTTGTATTTTAGTAGAGACGGGGTTTCACCGTGTTAGCCAGGATGGTCTCGATCTCCTGACCTTGTGATCCGCCCATCTCGGCCTCCCAAAGTGCTGGGATTACAGGCGTGAGCCACCGCGCCCGGCCTGCACATCTTTACTAAATACTAAAGAGCAAACATAAGAAAATCTATGTGGAGAACAAAATATAGCAAGACTGACTTAGTGAGGAAAGTTCCTAGGGACATACTATCCAACTTGCTCTTGCAGCTTGAAGGCCCATTTAATTACATCTTTAGCTCCAAAGGATAATTTCCCAGGCCCTTCGCTTGGGTTTCTTTCCCCCCAGGTTCTGGCCTGTTTTTGAGGGGAGGGTGCCATCCTAACACTCACCTGGTAACTGGCTTACAACTTTCAGGGAAGAGCAAGAAAGGGAGCAGTCCCATCTTGAAGGGTTCACTGGGGCTATTCCCTTCAGTCTGTTTTTGGTTGTACGGACAGGCCTTGTCTTCATGTGGTTGAGATCCAGTGAGCTCCTTGATTATAGCCGTGTGTCTCTGCCCGTGTCCATTGAGCTTTCAGGCAACAAGAGTCACATGTAATAAAGGAAGATTGTTCATTTGCAGAACAACCTGTTGTATTTCTGATTACCTCTACATGCTAGGAAAATTTTCCCTTAATTTTGCACATTAGATTTTTCTTCCCTGTGACTTTCTCCCACTCCCCTGTTTGTAGAGACATAGAACTCACCCAGCCTTCTTCCGGATGACATCCCTTACATAGATGGTGGCCACTGCTGCCTGCTTTCTTACTGCTCCTGTCGCTGGGCTAACTGATGCTGGGGCCTCCATCTGCTCCTCCTGAGGCTTGCTGGGCAGCATTTCAATGGGTCTATTTCCCTCAACTATGAGTCCTGTTTGTATTGGTTCCCAGGGTCGAACACCTTAACTGTACACATTCTGACCAGCACAGACTTCTTGCAATCTGCAAACTTTTCCACCTAATATTTCTTAAAATAGTTTGATTTTTTTTAAGCACCTTAAACATTTTAAAGATATGGGCAACTGAAATACCTGACCTTCATCAGGTGGTTTGCTGTCAGGCAAATCCTTTCTTACTCTTCCTGTGAGGTAGATTTATTAAAGTTATAGGCAGGGTTTTAAATGGATTTATTTCAATTGAAAATAGTATTTATTTTTTCAGATTATTATAGAAATATGTTTTCATTGTAGAAAACATTTGGAAAACTGACAGTTAGAAAGAAATAGGAAAACTGATACAATCATATTACCAAAAGATGAATGTTGAAGTTCTGTCATATTTCAGTTGAGTCCTTTTGTCTGTGTGCATTGATATGTCGTATTTTGTTTAATCAACCCTTACTTTTGGATATTCAACTCATTTACTTTGTAAATTTTAATAAATAATAATATGATGAATATTTCTTATACATAAGTATTTGTGCTCAGCTGTTAGGTTTTCTAGTTATACCTTTAAAATTAATATTATTTTCAAAATTTATTGTTTTACTTATTCATTCTATAGTTGTATCATTTGTCAATGTCATGGCATGTATCTATGAAATTATAAATTATGTAGATATTATCTAGATATATTATTATTTAACAAATATCATATTTGAGATACAGTATATCTTTCTATCATGAGGAAAATAACTTAGATTTGTAAGGCACTTTCATTTGCTAAGTAAGCTAACAGTTATTAAATGCTTACCGTGTGCCAGGCACTGTGCTCCATGCATTACACGGGATTAGTTCATTTATCAGCAGTATTCAACAGTGGTTAAGAGTGTAGACCTGGAGATGGACAGCGTACATTCCAATCATAGCTCTACCACTCATTGGTTTTGGGACCTTGTAAAATTACTTAATTGTTCTGTACCTCAAGTGTCCCCTCTGTAAATCCATATAGAGTGCTTGAAAATACTAGTTATAAAAATTCACAAACCTCCCATAATCATACAAGATCAGCACTCTTATTTTCATTTCAAAGATAAGAAAAACAAGCCTTAGAGATAATTTCTTAAAGGTTCGATGGGAATCAATGGGAGTAGTCTTTTCCCTCAGTGTGATTTTAGAGTCCACCTGCTGAACCTCTGTGTCATCCCGTCTCTCCGTGTCTTTGGGAGATCATTAAACTAGATTCTTTATTGCCTTTCTTTCCAGCATCATTTAGCTAGTTACTGACAGAGCCAGAACCCAAACCCACTTCCTATTATTGAGTCTTTTTACTAATGCACTGTGATATTGCCTTCTATCATCTCAACAGACCTTCTGTTATGGCTTGTACTGGAATTTTTCCTGTTCTTATTTCTGAAGCTATCTTTCTTTAGTTATCCTGCTTTTCCTCACTCATCTATTTAGTTTCATCATTGCCTGAACATTTATTTCATTATTTTCTGCTTTCTTTCACAAAAATTTTAAGGAGGCTTATAGAAATGTCTACAGGACAAGATAAAATGAAACATATACAAATCAGAGCAAACAAGAAGATAAAACACTAGTTAAGTAATCAGGATAATTCAACCATTCTTGGCACTGAAACCAGACACATATTTCTCATATGGCCTTTTGTGGTCAAGGTAGTAAGTGTCCTTAGAGAACAAGTTCAGGGGACTCTATGTTAGCTGGTCCCTTCAGAAGAAGCAGATCTACAATGATGCTGATAATCTAGGTATGAAGGTCTTTGAAGCAACACTGCCCCCTTTGGAGACACTCTCTTGGTAATATGCAAGACAGTCATATACAACCAAGTTTTCCTGCTGAATATGCAGGAGCCTTTTATATGGAGGCCTGGTAAGTAGATTGTGTCCTTCAGGCCACATTGCATGTAAATTGCTTTTCTCAATATAACTCAGTCACTCCCAATTGACAGTGATTAGGTGCAGGTCTGGTTCTTCAATGGGTGCATTCTGGTTCACCATAGTAAGAACTCTTCTACATGCCCTGCTGAAGGATGGTCATTTTTCTAGTTTTTTTGGGGGGCAAGGTGGGGTGGCAGTGGCATTGTGATGCTTCCTCTGAGCACATGTTCTTGCCTGCCTGGGAGAAAGCACAAGAGCAAGAGCTTGAGCAAGAGCAAGAGCTTGAGCTATCCCTTTATGAATTTAGACTCTGTGAGTTAGACCACAAAGTCTCTGCTAGAGAATAAACATGAAATGAACATTAGTATTATTATTAGAGGTGATGTGAGACTGGCTGTCTCTTCCTTATGTCAGTTCCTGACTCCAGTCTTATCTCCATTTGGGCTATTTGCAGTGAATGCCTAGCTTATTGGGAAGCCTACTCTGAAGCCTAATTAAAGAGGGAGAAGGTAGGAAGTGATGGAGACTGTGGGAATGGAAGCTTCAGCACTGGTGGTGATGGAGTAAAGCGATAGGAGTATAAATACTAGCCAGGCACAGTGACCAGTCTGCTCAGCATCTATGTGTCACCCTTTTTCTTTTTCTCTGCTTGTTCAAATCCTGCTCGTACTTCAGAACTCCGCTCATATCTCCAGGAAGCTTTCACTTACCTTCCCAGTTTACATTAATTTCTTCCTATATCAGTTTCCAATGTATTTAAAAACTTGTACCAGTTTTTTTTTTTTTTTTTTTTGCATTCTAACATATAACGTCTTTCTTTTTTTTTTTTTTTTTTCTCATTCTCCCTCAAATTTATTGTATATTCCATGTAAAATATCAGTAAAATAATTTTATGATTAAGAAGAAAACAAGGCACGGCAAAGTATTCC
>NW_016809173.1:210567-220114 GCF_001698545.2 Rhinopithecus bieti | reverse complement strand
GGCTAGGAAAACGGATCCCCTTCCCCCTTGCGCTTCCAGGTGAGGCGATGCCTCGCCCTGCTTCAGCTCTCGCTGGTCAGGCTGCAGCAGCTGACCAGCACCGATTGTCCGGCACTCCCTAGTGAGATGACCCCAGTACCTCAGTTGAAAATGCAGAAATCACCGGTCTTCTGTGTCGCTCGCGCTGGGAGTTGGAGACTGGAGCTGTTCCTATTCGGCCATCTTGCTCCGCCTCCCAACGTCTTTCTTTTCTTTTCTTTTCTTTTTAACTTTTCGTTCTCGGATGCATGTGCAGAACGTGTAGGTTTTTTACATAGGTATACATGTGCCATGGTGGTTTGCTGCACCTGTCAACCCATCATCTAGGTTTTAAGCCCTGCAAGCATTAGGTATTTGTCCTAATGCTCTCCCTCCCCTTCCCCCCGACCCCTTGCGAGGCCCAGTGTGTGATGTTCCCCTCCCTGTGTTCATGTGTTCTCGTTGTTCAACTTTCACTTATGAGTGAGAACATGAGGTGTTTGGTTTTTTCTTTCCTGCGTTAGTTTGCTGAGAATGGTGGCTTCCAGCTTCATCCATGTCCCTGCAAAGGACATGAACTCATTCTTTTTTATGGCTGCATGTCTTTCATTGTTATTTAAATACTTTGTGTGTATACATGTGTTAATTGCATGAGACATTAAAATATCATTTACTGCTTTTGATTACAATTGTAACAAATACATAATCTAACTTTTAAAAATCTAAATTGTAGCTTTTTTTTTAATTGGTAATATATCCCAAGGTTCAAAATGTAAAAGGCACTTCATTCCTGTCCCCTGCCATCCAGTTTCTATCCCTGAGGGCAGCCACTATTATCATTAAGGCATTTTGAAAACAAAAAATATATATATAAAGTAGAAAATGAAGCTCATCCAGTCAGTGGTTTGCTGGAGCTGGCTTGCTTAGTGGCTTTAGGGACTGAAATTTTGTGAACCAGTTGACATTAGTAGCTTGAAACAGGCCATGGTATGAGTAATTATTCCATGGAAATCAGCAGATGCTACAAAACAGGGCTTTTAAAATATACTTTTCAATGAGCCTTTATTTTTGTATACTTTTTAAATACTCTCTTTCCGATACAAATGGGCAGATGAACCAATAGCTTAGAATTGTGTCTCTAGAGAACAGAGAGCCAATTATCAAACATTTACCACTGCCTGTAATTCTGACATTAAGCGATAACCCTATTAATGCTGTGGGATGCAGCTTTTGCATCCTTTTCTCAGGTGAATTTGTGTTTGTGTAAAATATTTACATAGTTGACAACAATTTTTGATTAGATGTTAAGGTTTTCTGCTGTCAAGGATTGTGCATTAAACTTGCAAACTCCATTACATCTGTCACCCTGCCATACACAGTTAGATGCTAAATAAATATTTGGTAGATGAAGAAATGAGTAAAAGATGAAGAGAAAGGTTATTATGAGTACATCAGGAATCATAAATGGCATCACAAAGTTTTTATCAAGCTAGGGTGGTGGGATTTGGAGAATGTTCAAATTACTATATTGATGCAGGGTGCCTAATCCATCCTGAAATGTCATTAACTCTAGCACAAGAAATTCACTAACTGGCAGCCACTGCCTTGAAACAGCTATAAGTTAGGTTCTTAGGGAATAACGACAACTGTAATAAGCTATATGGCAACATCTCAGCCACGGTGTTAGTGTTGGATATCTAATCACACAATTGTGTTGGTTTGAGCATGTGGACTAATGGGCATGCTCTGGATTCTAGGGTATCTGAAGTGAACTAAAAGGAAGATAAAAGTAGGAAAGGCAGATGATCACACTGTTGCAGAATTAAGAAGAGGGCTTCAGTCAAATCTTGGCACTGAAACATAGCTTCAAACCAAGTGGCATAATTATGAAACTCCCGGGAAGCCCATCAGCAGTGTCCTGGTGTGCCATGAGCAAAGCCTCATTTGGCCTCCCAACCCGAGATGCTGGTTTCAAATGGTGTTCCTTAAGTAGAGGCTGATATTAAAAATTAAGCCATAAACTTCATGTGAGCACAGGGTAAAAAGATTTTTGGCTCTTCAGTCATTTCAGTATGTTCACCATCAGCAGCATAACCTGAAAAAAAAACAGACAATAATACATGACACTTGTTGGAAATAATTAAGATATTCAGGCTGATCAAAGGAGTTCTCTTTTTATTATAGTTTTCTGACTATTGTGTTTTGAAAGGTAAATAGAGAATAGAGAAATATTTTAAGATACTGATTCACTTATCCATTTATACAAGAAACATAGAAGAGAAATATGAAAAATATAAAGGATTGTTGAAAAGCAAAAGTATACTTATCAGTAAAAATAAAAGAAATTTATTGAAAATCCCGAAGAAACTGTTTCCTTCTTATAAAACTGCAGTTTCTTCAGGATAAATAAAATCCTTTTGTTATGATTAGTGTAATTTGGTGTAGTTGCCTAGATTCTGTTCTGTGGCTTATAATATTTCTTCTTTATTTAAAACAATCATGGACTTTAGATATATAAATTGGTTCCAAGGGGTTTATTAGGAATTTTGCTGATATCCAAGCATTATTTATGCTTCTGACTTTGAGTGCTTTGCAGATAGCATACATGGAGATAATTTGTGGCAATAGTTTTGCAAATAAATACAAAACTGTCCTGTAGTTTGTCATCATCTTCTGCATTAATAAACTTCAGGTGAAATAAATGTGATTTTTCTACCCTCTTAATATTAATTATGCCCTCTGGGTGAGTTAAAATGTATTTATGTATGAGGCTGAAAAAATGTGTCTTCATGTTTGTGAGTGTTTGTCATGTATTAAGCCATTTCTCTTTCTTGACATTAGTAAGTAAAAATTAAACTTACTGGCAATATTTGCTTGGCTTAATGGTTCTGAACTAAAAAATGACTTTGTTTATTATGGATGAAATTAATAGACTGACATAAAAGCTACTAAACTTGTTACTTTCTGCTTGCACTTTATTTAATAAATAACTTTAAAGATAATAGGATTTATAAATTAAAATTTCAAACTCCAATTTCTACATAATTAAAAAACTTTACTTAGATTTTATTTTCTTGAAGTGTTTCTATATCATTCTTTATCTCTCACAAAATTGCATCTCTGTTGTGTACTTTAATACTTCCCTTATTATCAGGAAGGTTGCAATATATATTCTAATGTGGCCAAGCATATATATATCACTACCAAGTAGGCATGGTCAAGTGCTCATCAAAGAAAGTAAATTAAAACAAGCAAATGGAATTTCTCATCGTAATTCTTATATAGGTGATGTGATGGACAGAAATACACATTTTAACATACAGAGGTTATCCCATAGAGCACGAATCCCCTGTTTCACGCTAAAGAAACGAGGCATTTTTTTTCCCTTCCTGTAAGCAGTCCACTCTTTCTGCAGGGTCAAAGAATGAATCAGTTGACTGCTGCTGCCGCAGCCCATAGACTAACCAGCCCATATTCACTTTCATTACACATTTTGGGTATTTTCCTCCTAGATGGGGATGCAGAGGACCAAGGATATTTCCAGGCATTTGGTTATCAGACCCTAAATATCTTAGGCCATTGCAAGACCCTTCTGTGTCATCCATCTTGTAGCTCCTTCACATCTACTCTCTTCACTCCCTATGGACAGAGTACTGGAATTTTGGTTGTTGTGTAAGCAACTGTCATTAAGGAGCAAGCATAGTGTGTTTTGGAAACCAACCTTGTGCTCCTGCTTGCAGTTTTTCATACTTCCCGTTTCTGTGTTGCCATATAATTTCTTTAGAAATGGCAGGAAAGGTGAATTGTTCATTAGAAATAATTGACCCATGTAACTTTTAATGATCAGTCTGCTGCTTTTTAAAGTTATTTTTTTCTTTTCAGCATTAAAACTATTTCTAATGATTAAAACTTTTCTAACTTTTCTTCACTTGGGAATAAAACTTTGAGATTATAATTTTAGTTCTTTCTTGTTTTGGCTTTGCTAAGAACTTGTGACTTTATTATTTTCCCTTTTGCCATTTTTGAAAATGTTGACATCTAAATTTTAGGAGTCTATAGCTCTTCCTGATTTTCTTTAAGACAGAAGCTTATCATATCTCGATGATTTACTATCTATTATCATGTTTCATAGAGATGTTGTTAATGAACGGAGATTTTTTTTTGAGTCATTGGTCCAGAATTCTTTGTGCATGTGTGTGTGTGTCTGTGTGTGTGTAAAGAGCAAATCCATCAAATGTATAAATTCCTATTAAATATAATGTTTTAGACAGGAATATTTTGTTATTTTTTCTTGTAAATGATTCCTTATAATTAAATGCAATGCCGTTAGAGGTTCTGACTTTGCTGAGCACTTAATTTTTTTCTTTTAAGAGGATTTTTGCATTTCAAACGTTGCTTCTTTATATGTGTTTATTATTTGGTTGTTATTTCACTTAATTTCTTCCTTGTATATTGTTTTCTTTGTTTGACGTGGTTTTTCCTATCCTGAGATCAGGTAGCCTTGCTTTGTAAAAATATATTTTTTTATGGTTTCCCTGTCTTGTTCTTGAACCAATCTATAATTTATTTTAGTGTACTTAAGACAATCGAGGCTCTAAACATTTTTTCAAACAGATAATTAATTATTCCAACCCCATTTATGTAACTCTCCCCCTCCCTCATTTGAAATATAATCTTATATTTTACATTAAAATCATTTCTGGGCTGTCTCTTCTGTTTCATTAGTCTGTTTATTTTTATACCAGTAATAAACTTACATACGTGATTTTTCATGTTGTGGTTTTTTACTGTATGCATTTAAAAAATGCAAATGCAAAAAATTACTACTCAAATATAGTATGCTGTTGTATTCATGGGTGATATTCAAAATATATAGTAATCAGTATGCCATGGGCACTAAACAACCAAAGCAGGAAAGTGACAAGGTAGAATGAACCTTGACTATAATCAACCAGTATGCGGTTTCTATATGCACTGTGTGTATGTACTTCTAATTTTATGATATTGGATAGATATATAGATAGAGATTCAAGTATAGATTTTAATATGTATATGATTACACCAAATATAGGTGAATATTTATGAGATATGTTTGTGTATGTGTAATTTTCTACATATTGTGTATATGAAATACATATTTCATAACAAATTTTAATATGTTGCATTCTCATCAGCAGAGTGCCTACTTACCTACTTTCTTCAACAATGATTTAAAAATTTGCCCATTTAGAAGGTGAGAAGTAACACTTTGTTGGTGAGGTTGAATACCTTTTCATATGCTTATTGGCCATGCATATATCTTCTTTTATAATTTGCCTATGTATATAGATTGTCAATTTTTCATGTTTTCTTATAAATGAGCTCTATTTAATAAGGATATTTATTCATTATCATCTATATTTTAATTTGCCTCTAAGTTTTATGTTTTTTTATGTACTAAATTTTCTTGAATGATGTGCAGTCTAGTCGATAATTTCTGTCTCTAAAGGTTGAGATTGTGTTAATGACATAGTGAAGAAATAATGTGTTTTCCATATATAAAACAAGAGAAGGCTAATCCAAAAGTTCAAGAAAAAGAAATCTTGTATGAGAAATTCGTGGTCCATTATATATAATGAAATAAAATTTACTACAATTTTGGACAATTATTACATTTAAGAAAAAAAAAATCTGTCCTTGATGCTATTGAACATTCTCTTTTGGGTGTTGGAGAGTTTGTGTTACTCTAGCGAGAGAATGATTGTCTCAGCACAATATTTGGTATTGCAATTAATACTACCTGTAGGCATAAATGCAAATATTGTTGATAAGTTCCCTACTGATCTTTTAATTGTGGGTCTGGAAAGGGTATAATATTACAACTGTGTTTAAATTTCCATCTTAATCTGCCTTACTATATTAAACAGATATTCTATTTTAATGCCCTTTAGTCCTGCCTAAGAAAAAATTGACATTTTGGACTAAGATATAGGTATCTAAGGTATCTACTTAGATGTAGATATTCAGTGCAATATCCAACAGAATGAAGCTGGTGGCCCCAGTGCAATTTTTTCAAAAACTCACTGTTTTCTCACAGATTTGTAATGCCACCTCAAATCTCCATCAATGCTGAAGTCGGTTTCTGGGCCCTGTTTTCTGTTCTACTAACCTATTTGTTGATTTCTGCAGAGATACCACAATACTCTGATTAATGTAGTTTCATAAGATTTGATATTTAATAGCTCAAGTCTCTTTGTTCTTCCTGTTAAGAAATTTTTGCTGCATTTGAAACTTCATTCTTGGGAATAACTTAGAATCAGTTTAAGTTTTATGAAAAAAATTTCATTGGTATGTATTGAAATTGCATCACATTTATGGGTTAATGTATTAACATTTTATATTACTCAGTCTTCTAATCCAGTAATATGGTTTTCTCTGTATTTTTTAATGTCTTCTATTACCTTCTTTGAAATTACTACATAAAGTGTATATGCATATTTTGTTATACTAATTCCTAAGAACCTTATGTATTGTACTGCTACTGTGATGGGTTATTTACTTTTCAATTATATTTTCTAATTGTAAAAGACATTTAAGTTAATGTGTTACTAGAAAAATGGATTTTGTTTTGTATCAAAAGTAGCAGCTTCCATAGGATTTGAATTGCTTTCTCTTTTCCCTAGTGACAGAGTTGGATTCTTTGGATGCAACTCAGAGTATCATAACACAATTTTCGATGTGCCATGAAAGTTCATTTAATTCTCTTTTCTTATTCTACCATACATTCATATGCACTGACATTTTAAAATTATTTTACACAATGAATGTTGAAGGATTGTTGTAATAAATTTTATTTCTTTGGCATTGCAATACATCTCCTTTTAGTCTTTTCATGTCGATGTGAAACTTCACAAATACTCTTTAAGCCCTTGATCAGTTGCTTAAAATAATTTTACAAAGGGCTCACTTAAAATTATAATTTTTTTATACAGTTTACTATTCAGGAAATAGAATTTAACTTTTAACTTATTTCACAATTTCATTTAGTTACGATTAAGTGGCTACCTTTTTAAAAAGTCCATGTGAAATCTTATTTTGGTGTCTTAATTGACAGTGGAGTTTATGTTATCTCCGTTACCTAAAACATCTTATTTCTCTTGCTGTTGTGTACACTCTCCTTCCACTGATTCTGGAGAGAAGTCTTAAATTTTTGTGGTTGAAACGATGTATTGATATGTTTCATAACAGCTGAATAAAGTCATTCATGTTTTGCCTCTTTTTTTAGTACTTTTATTCACTGAGCATTTTGAAGGAAGGTGATTGACATGCTGTCTTCTTTCCTTTGTACTTTAACCTTTGGTTATTTAAAACTTTAGGTATTATAAAAATTACGCTTGATTGTGGGATGACACATTCTTGAGGATACTGAATGCCTCACAGAATACATGAATTATTGAATATTTCAGCTTAAACCCATTTAATTCAGCCAGTAAAAATAGTCTGAACATCACCAAAAGTGAAGTAAGATATGTGTTTTGAGTGAATTACAAGAAAAAAGTTTGCTTTGCAAATGACTTAAACATTAAACTATATACTTACACACTCAAACTTTTAACTATACACTTAAACTATGCACATTTTCAAGCATTGAGCATTATATTTTAAATAATTTTTTGCTAATATAACATCTGAAAACTGGCTGCAATTTTAAAATTTACTAATTTTGAGTATTAGTGAATTTGAATATTTTGGAAATGTATTTGTTAGTAAGTTATTTGTGTCTGAATTGATTCCTACACAGGCCAAGCGTTATTGGTCTAAATAATTTCTATTGATTTTTAGCATCTTAGGACAGCAAACTGTTAACTTAAGAGAAAGGTTGGAAGCCAGATGAAATACTGCGTAGAATCTTAGGGCATTGAGGGGCTTTGAGAGTCACTCATTCCAGACGGACATATCCCTAAAAGTATCATGGATCATTTTTAGGTAAAGATGAAGATGAAAAGCTGCCATTTGGGGAATATTATTTTCTTCCTAAAAATTCTTTGTTATTTGAAAGCGTGCAATTGCAGTCATCCCTTCATAGGCTTGTAAAACCACTTAGGTATCTGGAAATTGAAGAGAAGATTAGCGTATTCTCTTGGGAACACTCTCTTTCTCTCTCTCTCGTCTCCATTCACAATAGTATTTAGTTTACGTATAGATTGGATTTTGAGATATCGCGAAGTTCTTCCCTTTAACTTCAGGCAGAGCTGACTTAAACCTCTCTAACAGGTAAAACTACATCCAGAAAAAATGAATTTTATTTTTTTCACAAAATTAAGAGATTGACTTGAGTAACCAAATTCAGAACTAAAATGTGACATATTTACCATATTTTAAAGTAAAATTAAGTACAGTAGTGTCTTATATGCCAAATGACTAAGTAACTAATTATTCCTCAATGAGCATGTTATTCCTTGGTGGAATTAATGTGTCTATATATTTCTATATCTTTTCGTATCAGAGCAAATGTATTCTGAGGATTTGGTGATTAAATTCAATTAAATTCAATTTCTATATTTTTGACCTCTACTTGACCACTAATACCTATGACAGATGGTTTCACAGATCCACTTTACTCCACTTCCTCTCTGTAGAAAGTAGAATAACGTTTAAACATAATGTAGAAAGAAATTCATATTTTATTTGATCCTTTACAAATAACTCTTGGGTAAGAGTTTCATCTTTTAATTAAAGTAAGGTGACACCTCAGTTAATAAATGGAATAAAATAAAATAAAATAAAATATGTTTCATAACTTAGCTATATTATATACATCATCCTCCCTACACACCTGAAAACCCTTCAGAATAGGACCACTAGTATTTATATTTAAATGACCAAACTCTTATTTTTTCTCTCTAATATACTGATCTGTATTCAGTGGAAAAATTATGACCATTTTGGACATTAGAATAATATAATATATTATAAAGTGGTAGTGAGATGGGAGAGTTTTGGAAAGAAGGAAAGAGGGCTGTTGACCCTTTCTCAACCTACCATACTTCAATGAACACCAACTTGGAGAATTAGTGAAAGGTTATACTTCTTTATTTTTCTCAAATATCATTAACATCCTTTGAGTTGCAGCAGGTGCTAGAGGCAGAACTGGTTTGCAGCTGCCATCAAGATTGGGGTATAATGAATCTGATCTCCAAACTGATGCCTTGAGTTTTCAGGAAATGTGATCTTACTGTATTGCACAAAAGTCATACGCATAGGTGATAAATAAGAAGTGGAAATCGGGCCAGGCACGGTGGCTCACGCCTGTAATCCCAGCACTTTGGGAGGCCGAGGCTCGCTAATCACGAGGTCAGGAAATTGAGACCATCCTGGCTAACACGGCAAAACCCAGTCTCTACTAAAAATACAAAAAATTAGCCGGGCGTGGTGGCACACGCCTGTAGTCCTAGCTACTCGGGAGGCTGAGTCAGGAGAATCACTTGAACCCAGGAGGCGGAGGTTGCAGTGAGCTGAGATCCTGCCACTGCACTCCAGCCTGGGTGAC
>NW_016809173.1:162026-210380 GCF_001698545.2 Rhinopithecus bieti | reverse complement strand
AAAAAAGGTGGAAATCATTTGCAAAGTTCTTTTTTCCCCTATATGAATAGCCAACTGATCCCTCACAGTTTTTTAAACAGCTGGGTTTTTTTTTTCTATATGCATTACAATGCCTTTGCTATAATCAGGTTACCCTATTTGTGTGAACCTATTTCTAAACTATCTATATAGCTCCATTAGTCTACTTCTTTATTCATGTGCCAATATTACACAATTTAATTACAATACCTTTTTAATAATTTTAGATGTGGTAGCATAAGTTCTCCAAAGTTTGCTTTTTTCAAGATTATGTTAGATATATGTACTTGTATTTTTTACATTTCCTTGTAATTTCAGAATCAGCTTAAATTTTGTTTCAGATTTCATTAAATCCCAAATACATAAATTTGAAGGATGACTTACATATTTACATTAGAGAACATTAATTTCTTTCAGTATTGTTTCATAGTCATTTTGTAGAGTTGTTACATATTTTCTGTTAAATTAATTCCTGGATATTTGACATTTTGATGTTATTTTAATTGGCATCATTTGAAATTTTATTTTCTATTTGTTAGCAATACAGTTGGATTTTGCACACTGATGTTTTATCCAGTGAGCCTGTTAAATTCATTTGTTAATTCTATAGTTTATTTGTAGAATATTTTGCTTTTTCTATGCACATAGTCATGTTATCCACCAGTAAAAATAGTGATATTTATTTCAAATTCTTATACCTTATACTAATACATTTGAAAATTTAGATGTAGTGAATGATTTTCTGTGAAATCACAAAGTAGAATCCCAACTCAAATATAGTACAGAAAATCTGATTGAATGATTTTATTCCATCATTCCACTTAGGAATGATGGAATAAAAATTTGTCAAAGAATTGGATCTTTTCATCTTTTCATCCTAAAGTCATTAGACCTTAACTTTATTTTTTTAATGTTGAATTTTTCAGACCTTCAAGGAACAGATACTTATGCTATATACTTTGTTCCTGAGTGTGGAAAAGAAAAGAAATGGTTCTTAGTTCACTTCTCAGAGTGATCTTAATCCTGATTCCAAAATCTGAGTATGGAACAACTACATGTACACACATGCACACACACACACAAGTATAAGGCAGTGTAAAGTATGAATAGAGACACTAACATTCTTACTAAAATTCTTCAGATGAACTCCAGAAGTGCATTTAATGTATAAAACAACAAGACTAAAGTAGGGTTTTTAAATAGTTATATAAATATAAATTTTCTAAGCCAAATATTTGCTATTATTAAAATTGTCTGCTAATAAACCTACAAGAATTGACTGCAAGGTTATTACATGAGGGTTTCGTGAGATGGTTGGACATAGGAATATATGTGTGTGTGTGTGTGTGTTTGTGTGTGTGTGTATACACATGGAAAAGCAGTGATTACCAATTGCTGATGAAATGTGTGGATGAGTCATCTGTTATACTCTTGGTCTACAATGACTTTAGTGATTAATTTGGCAGCATGACTTTCTCCATTTGCATATAACCTTTGAAACTGGTAATCTACTGCCTTCTCTGTTCCTTTTAGCTGTCTCCAATTCCCATCCTATCATTTATTATTGAACCTACTCCAATGAGGCTTTGCTCTATTTCATTAATTTTTTTTTTTTTTAAATCAGGGTAACCACTGATGTCCGTGTTGCTAAATCCATTTTGCAATTCTGAATCGTCATTCTGTTGCACTTTGAGCATCATTTCGTTAGGTAGTTAGGTCGAGTATTTGCTCCTTCCAAACACTTTCTTTACTTGGCCTTCACAGCTTGCCTTCTTCTGGATTTGCCGCTTAGTCCATTAATGCATTCCTCCCCACACCTCTGACATCTCAATGTAGGACTGTTCCAATGCTTGATGCTCAGACCTCTTCATTATGCAGTGTCTACTCACTTCCTAGATGATCTTATCCTAATAGCTTTAAATCCCATCTCTATGAAGCAATGACTTCCTATTTTTTCTAGTCTTGATCTTTGCCTGTGGACTCCAGATTCATGTATCCAGTGGCCCAACTGCACCTTCATTAGAATATAAATATCTTTGGATATTTAATTTGAATATCAAACTATGCATATTAGAAGTCAAATTTGTCACTTTCCTCAAGCTTACTCGTTCTCAAATCTGAGTCTTCTCCATCTCCTCTCAATAAATGGTAGCTACTTTCTTCCACATGCTCAGGCTAAAATCCTTGAAGGGTTTCTTGATTTGAGTATCTCTCACTTGCACGTTAATCTTCAGAAAATATTTATTGCTCTCCGTTTAAAACATCTCCAGAGGTGACCCTTCTCACAACCCTACCTTGTCCAAACCACCACTAGCAGTAGCCTCCAAACTTATCTCCTTGCTTTAACCCTTGCAACTCCTCATTCTCCATACAGTGAGTTTCTGACACTGCAGTCAAGTTGATTATACTGAAATTCAATTCAAAGAATTATCTGGTGGCTTTCTACCTGCTGCCAATGTTATTTTATTAGCTTTTTAGGCCCTAAATGATCTTCCTCCCTGCCTTTTCTTATCTTTCTGGCCTAATTTCCTACTATTCTGTCCCTTGCTCATTCCACTCTTGCCACTCAGGCTTCTTTGGTATTTGTTGAACTTATGAGGTAGGCCACTGCCTCAGGGTGATGCTTCTCTTTCAGGATTACACTAGACATCACTTTCTTAATGAAACTTTGCTTGGTCATCCTATGTTAAATATCATCCCCTCATAGTCTGTATTCTCCTTTCCTACTTTAACTTTTTCTATAGATTTTTATCACCACATAACCTATATATTTTACATATTAACTTTATTTGAGGCTGCTGTTTTTTATCATTTTGGTTTACTTCTATATTCCTATGTTCCTAGAACAGAGCCTAGAACAAAATAGACATTCAAAAAGTGTTTGTTGAATGAAATAAATGAGAAGGTATATATAACATAAATCCCTTTGAAATGTAATGCCATTTGAACTGGCAATTTTATTTCTAATAATTTATTCTAAGAAAATAATTGTACAGATGCACAAAGAAACATGTATTAAACATTTTTATTAAGAATGAAAATGTAGGAACTAATAGGAAATTAGATATTAAATAAATTATGATACAGCTATACTGTAAAATACCACACATCCATTTAAAAGGATGTGGGTTTACTTTATTGACATTGAAAGACAAAGTTATATTCAGTTAAATGAAAAAGATTGCAAAGGATACATACAAAAATGACCAGCCAGACCATTAATGATTTTAATTTTCTTCATCATCCTTTTGTGTATTTTCTGAAATTTTGTCTAATTGCAACCTATTATTTTATATCAGAAAAATTATATATTTGTGTATATACACAACTGGCCAAGTTGTCAGGTCTTTTGCAACTAGCCATAAGCCTTCACTCTTTCTGCTTTTATTTCCTATTACTCAGAAATACTTATTTGGAAGCCCATAAATAGACTTTGTAGAATCTATGAAACCTTTGTAAAATTTGTGAGCCAGCTAAACTTTTTGCACTCTTGCTATGTGCATTTTCAGATCATTAAAGCAGACCATACTCCCCAGTGGGTCCCCAACCTTACAACAGTATGCTTTTATGACCATCCTTGATACAATAGGGAAGGCTCATGTTCCTTGAGCCTGCCACTTCTTTGAACCCTTTCTCTCCATGTCTTTCTCTAATTTCTACCTGTTTGGTTTCAGTCACAACTGAGTTGAGATAATGAGAAAGCTAAGCATTAAGCAGGTACTACCCTTTATCCAGTGGCTTGTTTTAACTCCTTAACTCTTTTGGCTACCCCTGTGCTGTGGAGTACCCCACTTATTATCAGTGCTTTATTATACCTTTTCTTTCTTTTTTAAATACATGGTCTTAATATTCACATAGGACCTTTGAAAACTGGTGTTTGAAAAATGTATGCAATGCCACTTAATTCTTATCTCCAGAATAATAGCTCCAAGTGTTGTTTCTTACGATTTCTTTGTGTTTTGCTGGCCTCATCATTAAGAGTAATAAGTTACCTGTAATTTACAAGGGGCCATTTTTTCCTTTTATTTTACATTAAGTGCAGTTATGTAGGGTAATAAGATAGAGAGGTTGTTATTCAAGCCATCATGTTGGATGCTAGGGCTTCAATTATGAATTGATTCAATTTGTGACTGATCTTATCTCTTGGTGATACAATTTTGGCTCCTAACTATATTATTCATGAAAAAGTTTTGCTATCTTCAGTGATTTGGCTGCATTCCTTTTCTTGTAACAAGACTTTTATAGTAGTGTTATTATTAGTTTTGAAACAACTAAACCTAATTTTCACTTAATGATGTGTTTATTACTGAGAGTCTTTAAGCTACAGTGTTGTTTGGCCTTGTTTTTATTGACAGATTCTCAGTACCATAGTAAACGCTTGTTGGAATAATTAAACTAAAACGTTATTATTAAGACACCTCTTTTCTTTAGGCTTTAATGTAAGAAAAAATATTTAAAATTAAAAATGAAATGGTCTGTGTCTGGAAGTCATGATTTTTGGTCACTGGATATATTCAAACTAGATAATCATTTTGACAGGAATATCGTAGATGAGATTTAAGCACCATTATTTGGGTAGATTCTTGTTAAAACACTTTCCGTTCATGAGATTCATACTTATTTAAGTTAAAACCCATCCTGAAATTTTGCTGATATTTTAAAAGAATGTATAATTGCATCATAGGAAATATAAGTCATAATAATGACATGTATGGAGTGCTTACTCTTTACTAAGAATTGTGCAAAGTAAGCACTTACAACTTTTAGTTCATTTAATTGTTAAAATAATCATAGAAGTTTACAACTCTTATTATCCTCTTTGGATGGGGAGGGAGGAAACTGAGGCTTAGAGAGAATTTTTAACTTGCCTGTTATCACAGTTAGTAAACTGTGGAGACAGGATTAAGAGACTCTGAGTCCTCTTAAATTGCTGCATTATACTGTCTTGCAAATGAACAAATACCATTAGAATAAATGAGTGAACAAAAGTATCAGAAAAATGTTTCTAATAAGGGATGCCAAAAAATGCACCATTTTCTACTTGCTCTCCCATCTCCCTTAACATGTGAGGGAATCACTAAAAGTGGCAAGATGAGACAGCCAATTTTGTATAATGAATGAGGAAAGCCACCTAACTCACAATAAATTTGGCTCTACCACTGTAGTTCACTCTTTGTATTTCATTAGTTATACTAGAGTCCCCGCAATACCAGTGCTATCCACTAGTTGGATGAATCCACTAGAGTGGATTAATCTGTTTTTGCCTTGTTTATTTCCTGGCTTCTGCATTCTTGCACTTAAAAAAACATATTCAAATTGCTCGTTATTCACAGAATCAGCCTTAAGAATCTGGACCTTATAAATGATGCCTAATTGGGATTATTGACTAATAATAAAAATAGTTGTCATTTACTGAGTGCTTACTATGTTTCAGGCATCTTGCTTAGTATGGATTATCACATTGAATCTTCTTGAACAGGTGAGGAAACTGAGGCATTGAGAGGTTAGATGATCTACCTAGGTCACAGGTAGTAGTGAGAGGCTCAGCTGTGTTTTCAATTCCAAAGCCTATGCATGTAAATATGTTGCAATTGTACCATCCATAAGCTGCACTGATAATATATTTGGCACTAGAAGTACATGTGGCTTTTCTTTAGGTGACTAATTTATATCTGGGCTGTAGCTTAATGTACTGAGATGATCTGATCATTTTCCTATTTAGGCTTAACTTAAGGCAGCAGAAAAAATTCTCATTTCATGTTGTGTGCAACCTTTTTGTCATATGAGACACGACCCTATTTTTATCCTTTGGTCTTGAGTGATGAAGGAGGTTGTTAAAATGAATGATGCCCTGCCACCGTTGCCTATTTCTCGGAAACCTAATCTTAAATTAGTTTATATTTCTGCCAATGCAAAGGACATTTGAATAACAAGGGCATAAATTACTATAAAAGGTGAACTTTATTTCTGATTCCAGCTAACTCTCAAAATTCTGAATAACAAATCAGGGAGACAAGATATGTTCGAGTGTGACAAATTATCTTCCTGGGATTTATAATGTGATTTTCAGTTTAAGGTAGTAAGTGCTCATTAAAGACAAAAGGGAAGATAAAGGATAATAAAAATAAGGTTAAAAATTACTCATAGTTCTATCACTCAAACAATTATGTTTACAATGTTGGTACATTTTATTCCAATTATGTATTTTCCTGGTAGTCACAATTTTAATGTGTTGGTTAGAACTCTTGGTTGAAAGGTGATCTGGGGAGGTTGCAGATGAGAGGGCAGTTTACAGAACTAATGGGAGGCTGGTACACCAGAATTAGAGCTAGAAAATAATGAGAGGTACCCTGATGGGTCAGCAAACAGGAAGCAAAATGCACAGTGACCTTAGCATAACTGACTAGGGTGCTGCTCCCGCCTGCACAGGGAGGTACTACCTGTCCTCCCTTCCTTGCTGTGCTGCATCAGATTCTGTCTCTGGAAAGCATGTCTGTTGGAAGGGTGTGTCATGGTCTTGCCTCTAATTATACCAAGGGAAGACAGTGGGAAGATTTGAGCCCTTTCCTTTTTGAAATGGAAATGATAGCTGACATCTACTACTATTCCTGAGTATTTTGTATGTACTGAGTGCTTTGTTTTGAGTGCTTTCTTAAATCAACTCATTCAAATCCTCACAAAAATCCAATGAGGCAAGTACTATTATAGAGTGGATTAACCAGATGAAACACATAAGGGTGAAGTAGCTTACTGTCACTAGGAGGGGTGCCTGGATGTGAACCCAGTGATTTGGCTTTAGGGTTTAGATGTTCAACCACCCTGCTATGCTGAGCCTTGGTAGGGAGGCAGGAAGGGGACAATGCGGGAAGCCAGGGCTGTGTCCTACTGAGACTCCATTCAGTGGGGAACAGTGGACTTCCTGAAGTGGATATGACTGTATTTAGAAAAATGGTTGATCAAAGTATGCCAGGGTTCGTTATAAAAACTTACAACTAACAATTATCATATTTTCAGGTAGTTTCATGTATTCATATGGTTTTGTACATCTTAATGATGACTGATTTTGAAGACATTCTGTTTCAAAACTATCAGAATTGAATTATGGATTGATTCCTTTTGACATGTCTTCCTTTCTATTAATGATAGCTAATGTTATTGAGTACTAACCAAGTGTCAGGTACACTTCTAAGTATTTTATATCATTACTTATTTTTCTCCTCACAAATTTTTGATGGATTACTTATCTATTTCATTTAAAAAAACCTGAGTGAATTATGCTAATGAAACTGTAACTTTTGCTGAAATAATTTAACTCCCTAGGAGCTGTTCTTGTTTGTAGGGTGTAGCATCACCCTCATTGTTACTAAAGGCTACTTTTGGTGGCTTGGGTTTAGGAATTCAATACAGGTGCTATTTCTAATAATTTCTAAAAGTGGGGATATGATAGCAACAATCGGGTTCTTGCCTCATTATGTTGAGAACTGACAGGTATTTAGCAATAGGATGATGCGTTTGCTGAAGTTATTGTTTAAAAATGTAAACACACTTTATTATTATAGAACTCACTAGTTGAATTGATTAAATAATGAATACTTGCTGCTAAATAAGAAGATAAAAGGGACTCTCTGGTTGGTGTCTTTTGGGTAAAACAAACAAGTTGGTATTTTATTCATTCTTTGTAATTTCTAAATAATTTATATTCTTGACTGGTGATTTACCTTTTTCTTTTTTATCTTAAAATATCAATTTACTTCATATGTTATATATTTACAGACACGCACATACACATACAGAGTTTTGTTAAACAAAATGTGGTTATAGACAGCTTTTTTGTTTACTTAATAGTACACTATGGTATTGTTTCATGTCAGACCCTCATTCTTTTGTAGAGTGGCCTAGTGTTCTAGAATATGAATGTATTACATTTTCTATATGAATGAATAATTGGAATTTTATCAGTTTTTCACCATTTTAAATACATCTTCTGTAAGCACCTTCAACATATGTCATTGCTAATTTGTACTATTATTTGAGTAGGATAGATTTTTAGATTTGGAATTGCTCATTTAAAGAGTATGCACATTTACGGTGTTGATAGTTTCACCAAGCTGCCTTTCAAAAAAGTTTTGTCAATTTATGTTGCTGCAAATCATGTATCAGAGTGCATATTTCCCCACATTATGATTGACACTGGATATTATTAATCTGCTTAATTTTGCTAATCTGATTGGCAGATCTATAAGTCAATAAAAAAAATCCATCTAGTTGATTTTCTTATTGACTTATACATGCACTTCATATATTGTGGATATTAACCACTGATGTATTATGTATTTTATTTTGTCTTATAGAATGTCATTTGTTGTTTATTTATGGTATCATTTCCATTGAAAAAAATTTAACTTTTATGTAGTTAAAATGTAAAGTTAATCTGTGTTTTACTTTATGGCTTCATTTTATTCCAGTTTCTTTTCTCTTTCAATTTTGGCTAATTTCCTTTTTTTACAGGATTATCCCCAGCAGCATATAAGCATGTATAGTATTTCTCACCAGTAAAATAAAGAAAATCTCTTGACATATCTCTCAGCATTTGCCTTCTCATTTCTTTCAAAGTGTCTCCATTTATTGTCTCTTTCTTCTCTTTGCCTATTGTCTCTTGAACCTAGTTCAAGTCAGCTTTCTCCCCTAAAAGTTTTCTGAAATAGCTTTAGGGTCCCCTAAAAGTTTTCTGAAATAGCATAATCTCTGAATTTTGCTAAATCCAGAGATTAAGTCTTCATCTTACTTGACCTGTCAATGGCATTTGATACAGGTGATCACTCCCTCTTTTTTGAGGCACCATCCTCATCACTGGGCCTTTGAGACACTGCTCTCACTTTTTTCTTCTGTAGTCTCCCTGGCCACCCTGGTTTCCTTTGCTGCTTCCTCAAAATGTCTAAGTGCCTTTTTTATCTATAATAATTCCCTAGGGAATCCCTATGCCTTCCTGGCTTTCAATGTGGTCTATATGCCTGTTACCCCATATTCTCATGCCCATATGGACCTCCGTTCACCTCAGACTTATAGATCTAGCTGTCCTTTCTATATGTCCTCTTGAATGTTCATTAGGTACTTTAAATATAACATATCTAAATTTAAATACTTGATTCACCTTATCTAAACTTGCTCTTCTTACAGTCTCCATCTCAATCAGTGGCATCTCTTGTCTTCCATTTGCTCAAGTACAAAACACTGGAGTCAAAAGCTCCAACTTGACTATTTTGTTTTTTAGTTTTGTTTTCAAAATTCCACATCAGCAAATTCTATCAGCTCTATTTTCCAAATATATGCAAAATTAACTCCCCACCAATCTACCATTACTACCCTGGTCCAAGACACCATCACGTCTCCTATGAATTATTGCAGGAGCTATATACCAAGCAGTATACATTGTACCCTATTTATAGTCTTTTATGCCTCAGCCCCTCCTAGGCTTCCCCACAAGTCCCTAAAGTCCATTGTATTGTTCTTATGCCTTTGTGTCCTCATAGCTTATCTCCCACATATCTGTGAGAACATAGGATGTTTGGCTTTCCATTCCTGAGTTACTTCACTTAGAATAATAGTCTCCAATCTCAACCAGGTCACTGCAAATGCCATTAATTCATGCCTTTTATGGCTATATATATGTCATATATATATGATGGAATACTATATATGTGTGTGTGTGTATATTTATCTACTTGAACTTTCTTCTTATTGTCGATCTCCTTTCTTAAGTCATTAGTAATTGTTTTATAAATTTGGGAGCTCCAGTGTTAGGTGCATATATATTCAGGATTGTGATATTTTCCTGTTGGACAAGGCCTTTTACCATTATATAATGTCCCTTTTGTCTCTTAACTGCTATTGCTTTAAAGTTTGTTTTTTCTGATAGAAGAATAGCTACCCCTGCTGGCTTTTGTGTCCAGGTTGCATAACATGCCTTTTTTCACAGCTTGAAGTTTATGTGAGTCCTTATGTGTTAGGTGAGTCTCCTGAAGGCAGCAGAGAGTTGGTTGGTGAGTTCTTGTCCATTCTGTGGTTCTGTATCTCTTATGTGGAGGATTTAGGCCATTTACATTCAATGTTAGTATTGAAATGTGAGGTGCTGTTGCATTCATCATGCTCTTTGTTGCCTGTGTACTTTGGCTTTTTTTTTGTTGTTGTTTTTTGTTTTGATTTTACATTGTATTTTGTTTTATAGGTCCTGTGTGATTTATGCTTTAAAGAGGTTCTGTTTTGATGTTTTCCAGTATTTGTTTCAAAATTTAGAGCTCCTTTTAGCAGTACTTGTAGTGGTGGCTTGGTAGTGATGAATTCTCTCAACATTTCTTGGTCTCAAAACACTGTATCTTTCCTTCATTTATGATGCTTAGTTTCACAAGATACAAAATTCTTGGCTGATAATTGTTTTGTTTGAGAAGGCTGAAGATAGGGCCCCAATCCCTTCTAGCTTGCGGGGTTTCTGCTGAGAAATCTGCTGTTATAAGCACCTTCAACATATGTCATTGCTAATTTGTACTATTATTTGAGTAGGATAGATTTTTAGATTTGGAATTGCTCATTTAAAGAGTATGCACATTTACGGTGTTGATAGTTTCACCAAGCTGCCTTTCAAAAAAGTTTTGTCAATTTATGTTGCTGCAAATCATGTATCAGAGTGCATATTTCCCCACATTATGATTGACACTGGATATTATTAATCTGCTTAATTTTTGCTAATCTGATTGGCAGATCTATAAGTCAATAAAAAAAAATCCATCTAGTTGATTTTTCTTATTGACTTATACATGCACTTCATATATTGTGGATATTAACCACTGATGTATTATGTATTTTATTTTGTCTTATAGAATGTCATTTGTTGTTTATTTATGGTATCATTTCCATTGAAAAAAATTTAACTTTTATGTAGTTAAAATGTAAAGTTAATCTGTGTTTTACTTTATGGCTTCATTTTTATTCCAGTTTCTTTTCTCTTTCAATTTTGGCTAATTTCCTTTTTTTACAGGATTATCCCCAGCAGCATATAAGCATGTATAGTATTTCTCACCAGTAAAAATAAAGAAAAATCTCTTGACATATCTCTCAGCATTTGCCTTCTCATTTCTTTCAAAGTGTCTCCATTTATTGTCTCTTTCTTCTCTTTGCCTATTGTCTCTTGAACCTAGTTCAAGTCAGCTTTCTCCCCTAAAAAGTTTTCTGAAATAGCTTTAGGGTCCCCTAAAAAGTTTTCTGAAATAGCATAATCTCTGAATTTTGCTAAATCCAGAGATTAAGTCTTCATCTTACTTGACCTGTCAATGGCATTTGATACAGGTGATCACTCCCTCTTTTTTGAGGCACCATCCTCATCACTGGGCCTTTGAGACACTGCTCTCACTTTTTTCTTCTGTAGTCTCCCTGGCCACCCTGGTTTCCTTTGCTGCTTCCTCAAAATGTCTAAGTGCCTTTTTTATCTATAATAATTCCCTAGGGAATCCCTATGCCTTCCTGGCTTTCAATGTGGTCTATATGCCTGTTACCCCCATATTCTCATGCCCATATGGACCTCCGTTCACCTCAGACTTATAGATCTAGCTGTCCTTTCTATATGTCCTCTTGAATGTTCATTAGGTACTTTAAATATAACATATCTAAATTTAAATACTTGATTCACCTTATCTAAACTTGCTCTTCTTACAGTCTCCATCTCAATCAGTGGCATCTCTTGTCTTCCATTTGCTCAAGTACAAAACACTGGAGTCAAAAGCTCCAACTTGACTATTTTGTTTTTTAGTTTTGTTTTTCAAAATTCCACATCAGCAAATTCTATCAGCTCTATTTTCCAAATATATGCAAAATTAACTCCCCACCAATCTACCATTACTACCCTGGTCCAAGACACCATCACGTCTCCTATGAATTATTGCAGGAGCTATATACCAAGCAGTATACATTGTACCCTATTTATAGTCTTTTATGCCTCAGCCCCCTCCTAGGCTTCCCCACAAGTCCCTAAAGTCCATTGTATTGTTCTTATGCCTTTGTGTCCTCATAGCTTATCTCCCACATATCTGTGAGAACATAGGATGTTTGGCTTTCCATTCCTGAGTTACTTCACTTAGAATAATAGTCTCCAATCTCAACCAGGTCACTGCAAATGCCATTAATTCATGCCTTTTTATGGCTATATATATGTCATATATATATGATGGAATACTATATATGTGTGTGTGTGTATATTTATCTACTTGAACTTTCTTCTTATTGTCGATCTCCTTTCTTAAGTCATTAGTAATTGTTTTATAAATTTGGGAGCTCCAGTGTTAGGTGCATATATATTCAGGATTGTGATATTTTCCTGTTGGACAAGGCCTTTTACCATTATATAATGTCCCTTTTTGTCTCTTAACTGCTATTGCTTTAAAGTTTGTTTTTTCTGATAGAAGAATAGCTACCCCTGCTGGCTTTTTGTGTCCAGGTTGCATAACATGCCTTTTTTCACAGCTTGAAGTTTATGTGAGTCCTTATGTGTTAGGTGAGTCTCCTGAAGGCAGCAGAGAGTTGGTTGGTGAGTTCTTGTCCATTCTGTGGTTCTGTATCTCTTATGTGGAGGATTTAGGCCATTTACATTCAATGTTAGTATTGAAATGTGAGGTGCTGTTGCATTCATCATGCTCTTTGTTGCCTGTGTACTTTGGCTTTTTTTTTGTTGTTGTTTTTTGTTTTTGATTTTTACATTGTATTTTTGTTTTATAGGTCCTGTGTGATTTATGCTTTAAAGAGGTTCTGTTTTGATGTTTTTCCAGTATTTGTTTCAAAATTTAGAGCTCCTTTTAGCAGTACTTGTAGTGGTGGCTTGGTAGTGATGAATTCTCTCAACATTTCTTGGTCTCAAAAACACTGTATCTTTCCTTCATTTATGATGCTTAGTTTCACAAGATACAAAATTCTTGGCTGATAATTGTTTTGTTTGAGAAGGCTGAAGATAGGGCCCCAATCCCTTCTAGCTTGCGGGGTTTCTGCTGAGAAATCTGCTGTTAATCTGATAGGTTTTCCTTTATAGGTTACCTGGTGCTTTTATCTCACAGCTCTTAAGATTCTTTCCTTCATCTTAACTTTAGATAACCTGATGACAATTTGCTTAGGCGATGATCTTTTTGTGATGAATTTCCCAGGTGTTGTTTGTGCTTCTTGTATTTGGATGTATAGGTCTCTAGCAAAGCCAGGGAATTTTTCCTCAATTTCCCCCCCAAATATGTTTTCCAAGCTTTTAGAATTCTCTTCTTCCTCAAGAACACAATTATTCTTAGGTTTGGTCATTTAACATAATCCCAGACTTCTTGGAGGCTTTGTTCATATTTTCTCATTCTTCTTTCTTTGTCTTTGTTGGATTGGGTTAATTTGAAGACTTTGTCTTTGAGCTCTGAATTTCTTTCTTCTACTTGTTCAATTCTATTGCTGAGACTTTCCAAAGCATTTTGCATTTCTATAAATGCATCCAATGTTTCCTGAAATTTTGATTTTTTTTATGCTATCTATTTCCCTTCACTTCTTGTATCTTTTTTGGATTTCCTTGCATTGGGCTTCGCCTTTCTCTGGTGTGCCTCCCTGATTAGATTAATAACTAACCTCCTGATTTTTTTTTCAGGTAAGTCAGGGATTTCTTCTTGGTTTGGATCCATTGTTGGTGAACTAGTGTGATTTTTGGGGGATGTTAAAGAGCCTTGTTTTCTCATGTTATCAGAGTTGGTTTTCTGGTTTCTTCTCATTTAGGTAGGCTCTGTCAGAGGGAAGGTCTAGGGCTGAAGACTGTTGTTCAGATTCTTTTTCCCACAGGGTATTCCTTTGATGTAGTACTCTACCCCTTTTCCTATGGATGTGGCTTCCTGTGAAGCTGCAGTGATTGTTATCTCTCTTCTGGGTCTAGCCACCCAGCAAGTCTACCCAGCTCTGAGCTGGTACTGGGGATTGTTTGCACAGAGTCCAGTTATATGAATTGTCTGTGGGTCTCTCAGCTGTGGGTACCAGCACCTGTTCTGGTGGAGGTGGCAGGGGGGTGAAATGGACTCTGAGGATTTTTAGCTTTGGTGGGTTAGTGCTCTATTTTTGTGTTGGTTGGACTCCTGCCGGGAGGTGGCGCTTTCCAGAGAGCATCAGCTGTGGTAGTATGGAAAGGAACCGGCAGTGGGCAGGACCCTAGAACTCCCAAGGGTATATGTCCTTTGTCTTCAGCTACCAGGGCGGGTAGGGAAGGACCATCAGGTGGGGGCAGGACTAGGCATGTTTGAGCTCAGACTCTCCTTGGGCAGGTCTTGCTGTGGCTGCTATGGGGGCTGGGGGTGAGGTTCCCAGGTCAACGGAGTTGTGAACCTAGGAGGATTATGGTGGGGGAAAGCTGGCAGTCACAGGCCTCACTGAACTCCCACACAATCCAAAGGGGCGGTCTCACTCCCACTGTGCCCTGCCCCAACAGCCCCGAGTCTGTTTCCAGGTGGTGGGTGAGCTGGACTTAAGAACTTGCTCCAGGCTACCCACCTCCCAGCTGCAAAAGAACAGAGCTTTGGTTCTTTCCCCACCTATGGAGTCTGCACACCAGATTTGTCCCCTTCTCCAAGTTCTGGCCAGGAGGCTTCTTGCCCAGTTTAAATTGTTACAAAGTTCAGCTTGAGATGTCCTTCTGCCAGCTTGAGATTTCCTTCTGCCTTCCCCCATGCCTCTGGACATCCTCCCAAAGGATCCCTGTGGTGCTAGGCAGGAATGGCCTGCTTGGGGACCCAGTGAGCTCCTAGGGCCTTTCCCACTGCTTCCTCTACCATTGTATTTCACTGGGCTCTCTAGATTGACTCAGCTCCAGGTAAGTTTGGAAACTCTTCCCTCAAACAGACCTTCAGTTTCCCCAGTGGGGGTGTGTGTTTGGGAGAAGAGGATCTCCCTTTCCCATTTCCACAATTGGAGCACTCAGTGTTCAGGGTGTCTCCGGTGTCCTGCAGGAGCAATCTGCTTCCTTCAAAGAGGGTCCGTGGGTCCTCTCAGGATTCCTGGTTTATTCCTGCAGTCGATCTGGAGCTAAAATTCATCATGCAGCCTCCACACACTGCTCTGTCCATCTGAGTTGGAGCTGCAATCTATTCCTGCCTCCCACGTGCCATAATGATACTGTCCCCATGTTCTAACTGTTTTTTTAATTGCTGAGTTTCAAGAGTTCTTTTATATTCTAGCTTGTAGTCCTTTGTCAGATATTTGATTTGTAAATATTTTCTTCCAAACTGTAGCATGTCTTTTCCTTTTCACAGGGTCTTAAAACGCACAAAAAGTTTCCCTTTTTGATGGTGTCTAGTTTATCAATTCTTACCTTTTATGGATAGTGCTTTTGGTGACAACTCTAAGAACTCATTGTGTAGACTTAAATCTGTAACATTTTATCCTTTTTTTTATCCTAAAAGTCTTAAATTTTATATTTTGTATTTAAGTTTGTGATCCATGTTGAGATGGTTTTGGCATGAGGTGTGAGACTGAAATTAACATTTTTTTTTCCCCTTAACATTTGGATGTTCAGTTGCTCCAGCACCATTTTTGAAGAAGTTAGATTCTTCTCCATTGGATTGCTTTTGCTCTTTCGTAAAAATATCAATTGGTCATATTTGTGTGGGTATATTCTTGATTTTCTGTCTATATGAGATATGTGACTATACCTCTGCCCATACTACACAGTATTGATTACTATACTGTATAGTGTCTTCAAATTGGGTAGATTGATTCTTCCTACTTTATTCCTTCTTCAAAACTATTTCAGCTATTCCAGTTTGAATAGCCTAAATGTCCTTCCACATAAATTTTAATATAAATTTTTTGCCTTTCCATATAAATGTTAGGATAATGTTGTCTATAGCTACATTTTTTGGCATTATTTTGATAGGAATTATATTAAACATTTATTCACGATGGGGAGAACTGATTTCTTTATTGAGTCTTCCAATTTATGCACATGGTATATTTATTCATTAATTTAGATATTTTATTTCTTTCATCAGTATTATATTGTTTTCAGTATATAAGACCTGTTTATGTTTTGTTAGATTTATGCCTAAGTAGTTTTAAATTTTCTGTGTAATTGTAAATTATATTTTTAATTTTGGTATCCATGTGTTTATTGCTAGTATGCAGAAATATAATTATTTTTATATGTCATATTGTATCCTATGACCCTGCCAAATTAACTTATTGGTTCTGATAGTTTTTTTAATATACTTTAAATTCTGGGATACATGTGCAGAACGTGCACGTTTGTTACATAGGTATACATGTGCCATGGTGGTTTGCTGCACCCAGCAACCCATCATCTAGATTTTAAGCCCTGCATGCGTTAGGTATTTGTCCTAATGCTCTCCCTCATCCTGCCCCCTCCCCCCAACAGGCCCCAGTATGTGATGTTCTCCTCCCTGTTTCCATGTGTTCTTATTGTTCAACTCCCACTTATGAGTGAGAACATGCAGTGTTTGGTTTTCTCTTCCTGTGTTAGTTTGCTGAGAATGATGGTTTCCAGCTTCATCCATGTCCCTGCAAAAGACATGAACTCACCCTTTTTTATGGTTGCATAGCAATTCATGGTGTATATGTGCCACATTTTCTTTATCCAGTCTATCATTGATGGGCATTTGTGTTGGTTCCAAGTCTTTGCTATTGTAAATAGTGCTACAATAAACATACATGTGCCTGTGTCTTTATAGTAGAATGCTTCATAATCCTTTGGGTATATAACCAGTAATGGGATTGCTGGGTCAAAGGGTATTTCTGGTTCGAGATCCTTGAGGAATTGCCACACTGTCTTCCACAAAGGTTGCACTAATTTACACTTCCATCAACAGTGTAAAAGTGTTCCTATTTCTTCACATCCCCTCCAGAATCTGTTGCTTCCTGACTTTTCAATGATTGCCATTCTAACTGGCATGAGATGGTATCTCATTGTGATTTTGATTTTGATTTCTCTAGTGACCAGCAATATGAGCTTTTCTCATATGTTTGTCGGCTGNTGAACTCACCCTTTTTTATGGTTGCATAGCAATTCATGGTGTATATGTGCCACATTTTCTTTATCCAGTCTATCATTGATGGGCATTTGTGTTGGTTCCAAGTCTTTGCTATTGTAAATAGTGCTACAATAAACATACATGTGCCTGTGTCTTTATAGTAGAATGCTTCATAATCCTTTGGGTATATAACCAGTAATGGGATTGCTGGGTCAAAGGGTATTTCTGGTTCGAGATCCTTGAGGAATTGCCACACTGTCTTCCACAAAGGTTGCACTAATTTACACTTCCATCAACAGTGTAAAAGTGTTCCTATTTCTTCACATCCCCTCCAGAATCTGTTGCTTCCTGACTTTTCAATGATTGCCATTCTAACTGGCATGAGATGGTATCTCATTGTGATTTTGATTTTGATTTCTCTAGTGACCAGCAATATGAGCTTTTTCTCATATGTTTGTCGGCTGCATAAATGTCTTCTTTTGAAAAGTGTCTGTTATTTTCGTCCACTTTTTGATGGGGCTGTTTTTTTCTTGTAAATTAATGTAAGGTCCTTGTAGGTTCTGGATATTAGCCCTTTGTCAGGTGGACAGAATGCCAAAATTTTCTCCCATTCTGTAGGTTGCCTGTTCACTCTGATGATAGTTTCTTTTGCTGTGCAGAAGCACTCTATTTTAATTAGATCCCATTTGTTAATTGTGGCTTTTGTTGCCATTGCTTTTGGTGTTTTAGTCATGAAGTCTTTGCCCATGCCTATGTCCTGAATGGTCTTGCCTAGGTTTTCTTCTAGGGTTTTATGGTTTTGGGTTTTACATTTAAGTCTTTCATCCATCTTGAGTCAATTTTTGTATAAGGTGTAAGGAAGGGATCCAGTTTTAGTTTTCTGCATATGGCTAGCCAGTTTTTCCAGCACCATTTATTAATTAGGGAATCCTTTCCCTATGGCTTGGTTTGGTCAGGTTTGTCAAAGATCAGATGGTTGTAGATATGTGGTGTTACTTCTGAGGCCTCTGTTCTGTTTCATTGGACTATATATCTGTTTTGGTACCAGTACCAAGCTGTTTTGGTTACTGTAGCCTATAGTATAGTTTGAAGTCAGGTAGCGTGGTGCCTCCAGCTTTGTTCTTTTTGCTTAGGATTGTCTTGTTTATACGGGCTCTTTTTTGGCTCCATATGAAATTTAAAGTAGTTTTTTTTCTAATTCTGTGAAGAAAAGTCAATGGTAGCTTGATGGGGATAGCATTGAATCTATACATTACTTTGGGCAGTATGGCCATTTTCACGATATTGATTCTTCCTATCCATGAGCATGAATGTTTTTCCATTTGTTTGTGTCCTCTCTTATTTCCAGCAGTGGTTTGTAGTTCTTCTTCAAGAGGTCCTTCACATCCCTTGTAAGTTGTATTCGTAGGTATTTTATTCTCTTTGTAGCAATTGTGAATGGGAGTTCACTCATGATTTGGCTCTGTGTTATTGGTGTATAGGAATGCTTGTGATCTTTGCACATTGATTTTGTATTCTGAGACTCTGCTGAAGATGCTTATCAGCTTCAGGAGTTTTGGGGCTGACACAATGGGGTTTTTTAAGTATACAATCATGTCATCTGCAAACAAAACAATTTGGCTTCCTTCTTCCTATTTGAATACACTTTATTTCTTCCTCTTGCCTGATTGCCTTGGCCAGAACTTCCAATACTGTGTTGAATAAGAGTTGTGAGAGAGGACATTCTTGTTTTGTGCTGGTTTTCAAAGGGAATGCTTCCAGCTTTTGCCCATTCAGTATGATATCGGCTATAGGTTTGTCATGAATAGTTCTTATTATTTTGAGATACGTTACATCCATACCTAGTTTATTGAGTGTTTTTAGCATGAAGAGGTGTTGAATTTTATCAAAGCCCTTTTCTGCATCTATTGATGATATTGAGATTATCATTTTTTTTTGTCATTGGTTCTGTTTATGTGATGAATTCCATTTATTGATATGCGTATGTTGAACCAGCCTTGCATCCCAGGGATGAAACTGACTTGATCATGGTGGATAAGCTTTTTGATGTGCTGCTGGATTTGGTTTGCTAGTATTTTATTGAGGATTTTCACATGGTTGTTTATCAGGGATGTTGGCCTGAAATTTCTTTTTTTGTATGTGTGTCTCTGCTAGGTTTTGACATCAGGATGATGCTGGCCTCATCAAATAAGTTAGGGAGGAGTCCTTCTTTTTCTGTTGTTTGGAATAGTTTCAGAAGGAATAGTGCCAACTCCTCTAGATTTATTGAGATTTTCTATGTAGGCAATAATGTAATCTGCAAATATTGACTTTCTAACTTCTTCCTTTCTGTTCTGTATTCCTTTTCTTTTCCTTTCTTTTCTTTTCTTTTTTCTTTATTTTTTCTTTTCCTTTCTTTTGTTTTCTTTTCTTATTGCACTGACCAGAGCTTTCAGCACTTTGTTGAATAAGAATGGTTGGGAGTGAGAGGTTTGCCTTATTCCTGTTGTTAGGGAGAAAACATCTGGTCTTTCACCATTAAGTATGATGTTAACTGTAGTTTATTTATAGTTGCTTTTTATTAGGTTGAGACAGTTCTCCTGTTCTTATTTTTCTAAGAATTTCATCTTGAATGGGTGTTGAATTTTGTCAGATGCTTTTTCGGCATAAGTCAATATGATAAAATAATTTCATTCCTTTGTTAGTCAGTATAGTGGATTGATTTTCAAATATTGAACCAGCCTGGCATCCCTGGAATAAACCCCACTTGATTATGGCATGTCATTGTTTTTATATATTGCTGAATTCTGTTTGTTAATATTTTGTTAACAGTTTTATGTATATACTCAGGAAGCATATTGTCTTTGGTTTTACTTGTTTGTACTACTTTTAACTGTTTTTTTTTTGTGTGTGTCAGGGCAATATAAACTACATAAAATGAATTTAGTAGTTTTTCTCTCTGCTACTTTCTGGAAGAGATTGTGTAGAATTCTTATGACTTCCTTTATTATGTGAGAAAATTCTGCAATGAAACTATCTGGGCCTGGAGATTTAATTTTTTGGAGTTTTAAATTTATGAGTTCACTTTTCTTAAAAATTATAGGTCTATACAAGTAATCTGTTTCATATTCTATAAGTTGTGTTTTTGAAGAATTGGTTCATTTTGTGTCATTTGTCAAATTTTTTGTCTAGAGTTTAGTATTCCCACATTAACCTTTCAATATCTGCAGGGTCTGTAATGAGATCTCATGTTTATCTCTTAATATTGATATCTTTTCTTTTTTTTCGTTGTTAGTTCATTAATTTTATTGAACTTTTCAAAGAACCAACTTGTGGCTCATTGATTTTTCTCTATTTTTTTAGTTTTATTGATTTCTGCTCTTTATTAATTCCTTACTTCCACTTGATTTGTGTTTATTTTGCTCTTCCTTTTCTTTGCTCTTGAGGTTGGAGCTTATTGATTTGGGACTTATCTTCTTTTCTAATATATGCATTTAGTGCTATAAATTTCTCTCTCAAGTATTGCTTTACCTGTTTTTTTATGGCAAATTTTGATATTTAATTTTAATTTAGTTTTATGTATTTTTAAAAATTTCCCTGAGACTTCCTCTTTGACATGTGGATTATTTAGAAATATATTTAGTTTTAAAGCATTTGGTGATTGTCTGGTTATTAATTTTCAGTGTGATTCTGTTGTGGTTGGAAAGCACACTCTTTAAGTGATTTAAATTTTTTTAAATGTTGTTTTGTTGAAGTTTATTTTATGGCTCAAGATATGGTCTGTCTTGGCATATATCCCTTGGGAACTTGAAAGGAATGTGTGTTCTGTCATTGTTGGGTGGCATGTTCTGTAAATGTTGAGTAGATTCTGTTGGTTGATGGCATTTTTGAGTTATACATTCTTGATATTTTGGCTAGTTGTTCAAGTAATTGTTGAAACAGGGGTGTTGACGTCTCCAACTGTAATTGTGGATTTAACCATTTATTCTTTCAATTCTATCAGTTTTTGCTTCACATATTTTGCATTTCTGTGTTTTTGGTAGTACATATTTAGAATTGCTGTGTCTTCTTAATGAATTGATTTTTTTTCCATCATTTTATGGCATCTCTGTCTGTCTTTGGTATTTTTTTGCTCTGAAATATATTTTTCTGAAATTAATATAGCCACTTCTGCTTTCCTTTGATTAATAGTTTCAGCATATATTATTTTCTATTTGTTTACTTTCAAACTGCCTAGACTGTTATATTTGAAGTGACTTACATACCAACAGAATATTGTCATGGTTTTTAATCCCTTCTGCTAATCTCTTTCTTTTAATTGGTGCATGTAAACTATTTACTTTTAATAAAATTATTTATATGCTTGAGTTTATCTGCCACTTTATTTTTTATTTTATGTTTGTTCTCTCTTTGTTTTATTTTTCTGTTTTTTTTGTTACCATGGGTTACTTGTTTTACAATTTCATTTTATCTGTGTGTCTATGAGTGTGTCTCTTTGAATAGCTTTGTAAGTGGTTGTTGTAGGTATTCCATTATATATACATAACTTGTAACTGATTGCTCGTATAGTCATTTTACCAGTTTGAGTGATGTATAGAAATTTTAACTCTCTTTATGTTTCGTTACCCTCACTCATTTATAATATAATTTTTTGCAATTTTTTAAAATATACATTTAGGACACAAACTCTTTTGCTTCAATTTTGAGCTGTTGCTTCAATAGTCAAATACACTTTAGAAAACTCAAGAGGAGGAGGAAAGCTTATTGTATTTACCTATTTCTTTTTTACATACTATGTTCTTTCTATCTTCCTGATGTTCCAAAACTTTTTATTTTATATTTTTCTTTCTGTTTAGAGGTCATTATTTTGCTGTTCTTTTAAAGTAGGTCTTATCATGATAAATTCTCTTGGTTTTCCTTTATCTGAGAATGTCTTGATTTCTCCTTCATTCCTGAAGGATGTTTTTGCTGGGTATACAATTCTATGTAAACAACTCTTTTTGCTTTTGTCACATGAAAAATATTTTACTACTTCTTTATGGCTTTCATGGTTTCTTCTGAGAAATACACTGTTACTCTGTTTCCTTGCACTTAATGTGCAAGATTTTCTGTCTACTTTCAGTATTTGTTCTTTGTTTTTAGTTTTCAGAAAATTAATTATGATATGGCTCGATATGAAGTTAAAAATTGTTTTATCTTGTTTAGAGTTTCTTTAGATTCTTGAATCTGTGAGTTTATATCTCTTGCCAAATTTGGAAGGTGTTCAGCCATTATTTCTTCAACATTGTTTTTTAAGCTCGCTTCCTTTCTCCTCTCTTTCTTGGATGCTAGTGATACAAAATATTAGATCTTTTGTTATAATCTCACAGCTCTTTAAGTCTGTTCAACTTTTTTTTCTATCTTCTTTTTTGTCTATTTGTCACATTGGATGCTTTTTTTTCTGTCTTCCAGATAACTGATTCTTTTCACGGTCATTTCCATTCTGCTGTTTAGCTTATCCACTGAGCTTTTCATTTCCATTATTGTATTTTTTTGGTTCTGAAATTTCTATTTGGTTTTAAATTTTTTTCCCATTTTTCTTTTTCTCTGAAACATTCTATATTTTCTTCGTTTAAGTCTGTTCATGATTGTTTTAGTCAATGCTGCTTTAAAATATTTGTTCGGTAATTCTAACATCCTTATCATTTTAGTCTTGATATCTGTTCTTTTTCTTTTTTCAATCAGTTGGAGATTTCTTTGGTTCTTGGTATAATGAATGATTTTTTACCGAAACCTGGACATGTTTATATCGTGTTCTGAGACTTGAATCTTATTTAACCCGCCTGTTTTAGCCAGCTCTCTCTGACACTGCTTTGGCAAGGGGAGGGTGCCATCTTGTTATTGCCAGGTGGAGGTAGAAGTCTAGATTCCCCACTTGCCTTTGTTGACAGCTGAGGGGGAAGCTTCTTTTATTTCTGAGTTGGGGGAAGTTCCAGCTTCCTATATGGTTTCTGCTGGCACTGTGGTGGGGGTGGTGTCATTACTGCTGGATGATGATAAAATTCCTGACTCCTCAGTAGGCCTCCTTTGATAATATCCCAATGGGGAAAGGGAAGTGTGCTTCATTACTTCCAAGTTGAGATGGAAGTCCAGGCTCCTCATTGTAATGGTCTTTACTAGTGCTAAGGGGGACCTCATTACTGCCTGGCAGGGTTAAAATTCTTGGCTCTGACACTATTCTGGTGTTAGGTGCCTCATTTCTGCTTGAACAGGGTAGAAATATAGCCTCTTCAATTAGCTTTTGTTTGGCATGGTTTGGGATGGGGCCACAGTTTTTTCTGTGATGTTTGACCGGAACAGAGAGATTATTATCTATAAGTTTCTATCTTGCTAGACTGATCCTTTCTTTGTCCTTCAGCTAGAGAAAGCAGGCTCATCTTGAGGATTTTTTAGGTCTACATTCATTGATATTTCCAGATTGTAGGCTTCTTAACTCCAAGTCTAGGATATATGACACAAAATATATATATGACCCATTGAACTCGCTACCATATTGTTCCTTGGATCCTGAATATCTTTTTTTCTCTATCTTCTAGATTCTTCTGTGTTTGTTTTGTATATGATGTCTAGTTGTACTCAGTGGGAGAACTAGGAAAAGTACATCTATTCCATCCTTCTGTAGACAGAGGTCACCTCAATCATTTTTGAACTTTATTTTTAGTGTGTCCCATGTGGCTCTTCTCTCTGCAGGTACCTGGAACTGGAAAGTAGTGGCCATCGGAATGAAGTCAGACTGCATTACCGCTCAGGCAGTCACCGCCCTCACACAGAAGTGTTTCCTTACATTTTGGCTGATGACAAGTGGCACAAGCTCTCCTTAGCCATCAGTGCTTCCCATTTGATTTTACACATTGACTGCAATAAGTAAGTGTAGTGTCCTCATTTTAGGAAATGGAAGATTCTGAGAAGTGACTGTCTACTCACCTTCCTTCTTTGATGTTTCTTTTTTGCAGAATTTATGAAAGGGTGGTAGAAAAGCCCTCCACAGACTTGCCTCTAGGCACAACATTTTGGCTAGGACAGAGAAATAATGCACATGGATATTTTAAGGTATCTTCTGGCAAAAGTCTGAAAATGAAATGTAAATTCTTTCTAATGAGTTTCAGAACGTAGATTTTACTTTTTATGGTGTGAAACAAAACAATTTGATTTGTAAGTTAGAAAATTTGTGTCTATTTCTTTTTTTAATAGTAATATTTTATTTAGCCAGCAAATATTATTTTCTCTTCTTTTTTCAATGAGTTTAATCGTTAGATATTACAGAAATGATCACAAGGCTGCAATCAGGGCAGTTAACATATCATTCTTTGAATTAATCTTTCAAAGCAATACAAATCTTAAATGTTAACATACAAATAAACTCTCTACCACTGAAATATAACCTTTGATGATATTTCTACAAGGATGTTAATAGAGGACTAAAAGCTTTTTAGTATATATTATTCATGGTCTCCTTGTACTGCGGAAAGTGAGAAAGGAATACACATATGTGCACAAATCTGTCAAAGAGAAAGCAGTCATAATTTATATCTTTTCCTTTAGTATGAACTTAGAGACAACACTTCATAGAATTTCGTCATTGGAGAAGTTCTAAAGGACATGTCATTTAACTTTCCATATTTTAAAGATGAAGAAATAAAGTCCAGAGAATTGCTTGACTACAAGCCCATAGTGCAATCATTTTCCCCCAGTGACTATGACAGTCCCTACAACATGGAAGTGGCTCAATGAATGATTACCAAATCAAATAATGATAAGTGATAGGTTCAACTCATAGATTTCAAGGTAGAGAGTATGTACCCGTGAATTTAGTTGTTTTCTAAGCAAAGTTTATAATTCTATAAAGGTGTTTTGGGAATGTATTTAAACATTATCTGTTACCAGGAAGCCAGATACTTGAAATATATGATTCCATCTAATTGTAGCCTTGCTAGTCTTGATGCAGGGTGATTTTTTTCTCTTTTACTATACATAAACCTGCACAGAGGGGCAAAGTAACTTGCTGAAAGCCAGGCAAATAGTAAGTGACACAAATGGGAAATTGGTTCCATGCTTGCAAATCCTGAAACCATGCACTTTTCCCAGGTAAGGGATAGCAGATGTGTGCTGAGTCCCAAATCTTGTCTGTATTTAATCGTGACAGTCTTTCCCATGGAGCCTGAGTGTGGCCTCAAAATCTCCACGTCAATTATGTGTACGACTCTATGGGTCATTCTCTTTATTGTAGTCTGTAAATAGCATCCATTAGAGTTGTACAGTGTACAAACTGTTACATAACTGTACACAGTAGCCTTGTTTTTATGTTGCTGCTTCTAAGTGATAGGAGTTGGTACACAATTTGCTTCTTCAATCTAGGCCCAAGCACACAATGGATCCAGTAATACCCACACAGTAAATACTTAAATATTTATCGTTCACATTGATACATGCTATTAATCAGATTAAACATGTACAAGACATAGAGACCAGTATTTGACTGGTAAATCTTTGTAGGTACGTTTAAAATTATCTTGATATCATGTTGGTACTGTTATCCCTATCATTAGATATTTTGTTTGCATTTTTCAAATGGATAAAGTAAAATATTTAATAAAATATATAAAGGCCATGAAGAAATGGGGGGAGGGTGGCAGATAAAAGAGACAGCTGGGTGTGTCTGACAGATCATTTCTGAGCCACCATTGGCCTTTGCTTTAAGAGCTCAGCAAGCTGGAAGCTAGTTATACCTTAATGACTAAGTATGCATGTAAATTTTGTCTATAAACATGTGATAAAATTTTCTATGTAGAACAGGTCATTTCCAGCTGGCATTTAAAAAATTTTCATTGTAAACTTTCTGTACTCATAAGAACTCATCACTATATCTTGCTATAGCAGTTTAATGAATCTATTGTCCTTTTTGAATTGAGAAATTAGTTTTAAAAGATCCAACTGAAAAATGAGAAATGCTCAAATGAGCATGCTTTCATGACTCAGTTTTCCTATTCTTTTCTTTCCAATAATTAAAGTTAATTTAAAATTGGTATCAATTTCAGAGTTGCTGAAGCTAGAAATTATTATCAGGTTGATTTTTTTAAAGGTCATTTTCAAGCTCGTCAGTGGCTAACTAAAAATAACTTCTCAAAATAACATAACTATTGCTTCTTAATTATATCTTGACATTTAATCTTAAGGCTTTAAAAACATTATTAATAAGAGAATACATGGGTAATCATCTATTGTGCCTGATGAATTTCTTTCCCTTTGGTATGAAGTGGAAATAATGTATTAACAAAGACTCAGGGATTTTAGTGAGTGTGTTCTGTAATATTTTCCTTCATGAACTTGACCATTGAACATAATTTGAGTAAATGAAAGTAATATGTCTTTTTTTTTCTATTTTTCACACACAGGGTATAATGCAAGATGTGCAATTACTTGTCATGCCCCAGGGATTTATTGCTCAGTGCCCAGATCTTAATCGCAGTAAGTCTATTTGTTCTTGCACTGTGGAGATCCCATGTATTTAGTTGTCAGCATAGACTTAACCAGATTGAACCCCTTATAAATGCATCTTGACCAAATGTAGTGTTTGTAATTCCAGCTTGTCCAACTTGCAATGACTTCCATGGACTTGTGCAGAAAATCATGGAGCTACAGGATATTTTAGCCAAAACATCAGCCAAGGTAAAAGCTAGTCAAAAATACAGTGAGGAAGCTTAAAATCCTTCATGTTCCCAATACTTCCTTTTATAACCATAGATTTTCACCTTCGAGGCTCTTCTTATACTATACCGTTTGCTAGGACTGACTCTAAATCCCTGCTTAAGGGAAGGCTTATAAATATTAAAACCCTAGCCATCTGTATAACAAATGATTCAGTAAATCAGGAATGAGGCAGATTACCTAATTTATACACTGCTTACTACAGGAGGATTTATTGTTTAGTTTTTATTATTATTTATTTTATTTAGTTTTCGTTACAAGCAAGGAGGCAGGAGGACAGTGTAAAGAATATAGACATCAGAATTGTATCAAAGAAATGGTCCCATAAATGCTTTCTATCACTATGTTACAGTTCTGGGTTTATTTACTAATATCTTAAGCACATATCAGGTTTACCTACAATTTCACTAGACTTATAATTTTGTATAATAGTTACAGATTGCCTGATGGTTGTGTTGTATGGTGTATGATTTGTTTCTTATACAACACAAATTCTGAATTGTATTTTTTGCTTGAATAAGCATATTAGTGAAATTAAACATTTTTCTTTTAAATGGAAAATGCTTCTCTGCATTTGAGTGATGTTGTTTTGAATTAACCTTTGATTTGTGTCTTATAAATTATGTTGTTTGTTTCTAAGGCAGGGAGCAAATTTATCACAAAAAGGAGAAAAAAAGTTATTTAAAATTAAAGTCTTAAATATGTTTATGGCAAGTAGTTGATGAGGACAGCCATTATTACTGCCACATACTTTAAAAAAAATAGATGCCTGCTGGAGTGTTTCACATTTCTGTGTTGCTGGAATAATGAACAATGTAAAACCCCTTCTTTTGTGCCACAGCTGTCTCGAGCTGAACAGCGAATGAATAGATTGGATCAGTGCTATTGTGAAAGGACTTGCACCATGAAGGGAACCACCTACCGAGAATTTGAGTCCTGGACAGACGGCTGTAAGAATTGCACATGCCTGGTATGGCTTCTATTTGAGTTGAGACTAAGGGAACTCAGATGCTCCCACTCTTTAAAAATTTATTAAAACAATATAGTCATGAAAATTTCAAGACCCATTTCCTCAAGACACAACACTAAAGTGCCAACAAACCTGGTCATATCTAAAGAACTGCGTTGCATTATTAAAAACACTGTCTAGCTTCTAAAGATGATTATGGTTTAGGAATGCTACAAAGTTTATCAGTACACACATGAAGTTAGTAATTTAAATGAGCTAAAGTGATTCCTAAAGAAGACTATCCTCTTATCCTTAGTATTTCCAGAGATTTTTCTCCCTTGTGTCTTCATGAGTGCATTTTGATGAAACTAAGTCATATGCAGCATTAAATATTGTGTCCAGATTGAGCAATATAAACAAATGATAGAGTTTAAATGATTGGGACAATCTAATAGTTTACTAATATGGTGGAATACAAATTATAGAGTTTAAATAAATGTGATTTTGCTAACTGCTCTCTAATGAAGTGGAATATTTTATTGCATTATGATTTCAGAAATATATGTTCATTTTCAAAGAAAAGTTCAAAGTGAGTTTGGTTTTAAACTTTTAAATTACACATGAACTCATCTGTTAAAGCTGGTTTTCTGGAAAGAAGTCAGACATCTATGTGAATTAGGCTTTTAAAAAATTTCTCAAAATTCATCCAGTTTATTCAAAAACAGAGTATCTTGCACATAAAAAGATCAAAAGTCGTTCAGAACTGTGTGTGTGTGTGCGCGCGCGCACACGTGCATGTGCGTGTGGGTGATACAATTTTTATTCAGGAATGTGATATGTTCCTAAATTTTTAAAATGGGGATCAAAAGTCAAATTGAGTAAAAGATGGAATGTGGTGTAGTGAAGTCAATAAAATGTCTGGGAAGCCTGAGCAGCCAGCTACCTGGGAGCTCTGGCCACCTTTAGGAATCAAATTCCTGATGGTGGTCTTGGCTCCAGTTTGGCGCCTCCTTGTGGTAATTGTCAGCACCACCTCTCCTCCTGGCAATGGCCTCTTCTGTTCTCTTCACATGAAGAGTTTAAAATTTAAGGAATGGATTCAAAAATTCTTGAAAACTACCAAACTCCAACATGGAAATTCTATAAATATTGTTTCCTTTTCAGAATGGAACAATCCAGTGTGAAACTCTAATCTGCCCAAATCCTGACTGCCCACTTAAGTCGGCTCTTGCGTATGTGGATGGCAAATGCTGTAAGGAATGCAAATGTGAGTATAACTTTTATGATGAATACTTTCTTTGGAAAAATAAAGCTCTGTATTAATAAGCATTCACCCATCATTGGTTTAATCTAGGCAAGCTAAATAGCTTTCAGAAGTGATGGAAAAAAGGAAGAATAATTTCTCTGTTTTGCTTGGTTAGTTCTTTTCCATTTTAAAATGCTATGCCCCTATTCCAGTAGGACAATTTTTTCTTGGAGTAATCTATTCCATATAGTGATAGTAGTAGGAAAGATGTGTAAGAAACTTACCGGAAGGCATTTCACTAATTGTACTATTTATTGTAAGTGTCTCCCAAATAGATTAAGAATGGTCCACATGGCCACAATAACCAAGGAAATCCATGACACAAGTGGCCTTCAGCAGCAGAAGATATGCTGTCCCATTAGCCCAAACAACAGAAGTCCACATTATTATAGGATTGTCCAGTGTAGATAAGGGCCATGGCCTTCATTCAGGGAAAAAAAGGCTCACACCACCATGTGTGGAAGCTTTTCTGCCTTTTAGCAGTCATTATATAACAGTTCACTTCTGATGTCAGAAAATACTTTTTGAATCATCTGTAACTACCCTTAACTGGGTTCTAGATCATTCAATAAATAGTGGAAATAATTTCTTTATGTTTCTAATACTTTAAAAGACTTCACTTAAACCTTTGTTAAAAAGAGTATTTAAAAATTTAGCTTTTTTTTTTTCCACAAAGGAGTAGTAACATACATGAAAACTGAGTTGTTTTAAAGTTTGTGGAATATATAGAGCTCTGTAAATGCAAGTGTATTTATATGTATACTCGCAAAAAGACAAAGTGGGGATAAGTGCAGGGGGGTGGAGAGAGGGACAGTAGCAATGTGCTACTACTGGTGAGGGTGACAAGCTATCAGAGAAAAATCAGGAAGTTGCTTCATAGTCCATTGATTTAACTCCCTCAGGAATGCATTTATATTTAATTTTATTAGGCTTTACATTGAAGACAATCCATGTCATAAAAGTGTATTAGCCTAGTCAAGTCGATTCAGTGGAACTAGGAAGGATTGAATACAATTTTTCTTACATGTCACTAGCTAATTTTCTTGGTGAGAAATAATCTGCATTTTTCTGGGACTTTTCTTAATAAAAGGAGGCTTGTGGTAATATCATATAGTTTTCTTTGTAGGTGGTTGGAGAGAGGAAGGAAGAAGGACCATGTATACATATATGACTTCATATTCATAATACGATAGCAAGGAATCATAGTTTTTGCCTTAACTTCTCTCTTTTTTTTTTTTTTTTTTTTTTTTTTTTTTAGACGGCTTCTTTCTCTGTCCCCAGGCTGGAGTGCAGTGGTGCGATCTCGGCTCACTGCAAGCCCCACCTGATGGGTTCACGCCATTCCCCTGCCTCAGCCTCCCGAGTAGCTGGAAGTGACAGGCATTCACCACCATGCCCAGCTAATTTTTTTTGTTTTTTAGTAGAGACAGGGTTTCACCGTGTTACCAGGATGGTCTCGATCTCCGACCTTGTGATCCGCCTGCCTTGGTCACTTAAAAGTGATGGATTACAGGCGTGAGCCCACACCTGGCCTGCTTCTAACTTCTTTTATCCTTCTTCCATCCATAATTCCTATGTTTGTCTTCATGGAATATGAAGATTTTCATTAAAGTGTGTCAGGTTATTAATACAAGCGTTGATTAAAATAACGGGCCATTGTGAGGGATTCGTCAGAAGTGAATTTCAATTCTGATTTACCATTTGTCTCTGTTTATTCAGGCAGTAACGTGCAAGACTAAATCAGATTAATGCTGAATTCTTCCATAAGCATGCAGTTAGACATAATGAATATGATAAAATATTTTGAGATTCATTTAATGAAGGTGTTTTGGCAGTCTTTGGTGTTAATGATTGAAAACCAACTGTTGCTTCATATAGAAATAGTTAAAGCTGAAGTGAGAATCAGTGAGCAGACACAACGTAATGAAAAAAAAAAAAAAAAAAAAAAAAAAGGCATAGGCTCTCATTAGATATGCCAAAAAATAATAATATAAAGTGGACTTTTACTTCGTTTCACATTTAATGATATTAGATGGAGTTACCATGCAATAGAGAGGAATGAGAGGGTCATGGCCTGTGTTTTGCTTGTTATTTTAAAGATTTGAAATTTTAGTTTTATGATTTAACATTTTACGAGCTAGCAAGAAATTTCAGTAACAGCCATAGATATTTCCCACATAGGGAAATAAGCTTTTAGTTCATATGGTGAATATTCTTAGAGGTTCTTTTTGGGAATGAGTCTTTGCAAAGCACAATTTAAAAATAAGTCACTGACAATATCCAGAAAACGTGCTTCTGAAAAGTCTTGTAGAAGACAAATAACACTTAAAATAAATGTGATAGTAATCCTTTGACTGACTTGCTTAAATAGTACAGATTTTCATATGTATTTACAGTGGGAGAAACCAATAGTTACACATACCTATGATGTCTTGTGTGTGTGTGTGTGTATGTGTCACCATTGCATGTGAGGAGAAACAGTCTTATTTTCCTATGTTAATTCCATAGTAGTGTCACTGAAAATTCATGAAAATCTAATTTTAGTGGAGTAGAAGTAAATTCCTATTTTTTTACTCTTTTAAACGAATATAAGCCCTCTTCTTAGACCCTACACTGATCCTATCTTTGAAATGCTTCTGCTCAATTGCCTTTTTAATGACAAAACACGATAAAATAGATTATTATTGAAAACTGTTTAAAGAGATTAATCACTTACTGTTTCTAAAGCCCTTGGAAGGTAAAGCATATAACCTAACTGCTGAATGTGACTCTGCCAAGATTGAAATGCACGAAACACGTGCATGTGGCCACTTTTTGGTGTTCTTCCTTTAATGCTTTCAGGCTTGCTTCATCAGAGTTGTTTGCACGTTTCTGGGCAGTCCTATTTGGCAGCTTCCTTTATACTTTCCCTCAGCAACTTCAATTCCAGCTCGTTATCTGAATATAAATACTGGTGAATAGCAACAAGGTTGTTGTTCTGGGAAAGAAGTCAGAAGAAACCAAGAGTTTTCTTTATTTGAATCTACGTAAACAAAGCATTGGGAGGAGGGGCTTAATTTCCTGCCTGGACCATTAAAATAGTGTGCTGGAGTTAAACAGAGGATAAAATCCAAAGGCAGGAATGCCAAGGCCAAATCGTTAAAGCCATAGTAATTACAGCCATAATGAAGCCATATTGCTTCTATAGGTTACAAGACACATACTTTGTGCCTCATTTGATCTTTGCAGCTCTATAAATAGGTATTATCTCCATCTTCCTAATAAGGAGAATTCCAAGCCATTCAGGAACATGCAGTTAGAGGTCTCAGAGAAGTTCCATCTGAAAGTGCTGTGCTTTGACAGCCTGCTTTCCTTTTTTTTTTAAAAAAAAATCTGTTACAATTAATCTAAGTGATCTACTTTTATCGACCAGTAGCTAAGCTCACCAGAGGTGTTTTGGAATCCTAGTTGAGTCTTAGGCGGCAGAGTTTGCTTTCACCACTCATCCTCTTCCCTTTCAGTCACCATCTCCTCCACATCCTTTATCCCGGTCTCAGGCTGTCAACTAGCAAACAGGGAAATTTAGTGACACATATTCAAGATAGCTGTAGAAAATGGAAAGCATAAATATTTTAGGTGACTTTATCTCTGAAATAGAATTACGTCAAGATATGATTAAAGTACATAAAATCTCAACCTAGATTTAAAAAAAAAAAGAATTATCAGAAAATAATTGGTTGAAATTCTAGGAAATTGAACATTACCAAAAGTCACTGAATTTATAAAACAATTTAGTTTTTCTGAATATTCATGCTATTACATGGATACGTGCCTTTATTTATTTATTTATGTTGATTGTAGATTCAGGCTTGTATACAGAGCTGTGCTTCACAGGAAAGGCGGTTGATGAAAATAGGGAATCTGAGGCAAATCTAAACTGATGCTGTAATGTCTTTCCTCCATTATTAGAAAGTTCTCAAATACAGGGAGTGTGAATGTGACCATCAGAACTGGTTGGTATTTGCCTAGTAGCAACAGTTAAAGTGGTGTTTCCTCAGAGTCCAGAATTATATGAATAAATAAAAATCATCATTCTTTTGGTTGAGCAAGGTCAGAGTTTCATTATATAATATAGATTACACTTTAATAATCTATATTAAATTAAATATATTAAATCTCTAATCTGTGCTGATTAGACATCAGATTATTTTAAACTTAATTTTAAAAGCCATCTTGGTTTAGTTAAAGTGGACTTACTGTAATATCTTTGCATATTCAGTAGTTAATTCTGTGAGTTACAAGTCAGATTTTCTGGGTTTGAATTCTGACTCCACAACTTATTAGCTGTGAGACTTTGGTCAAATTGCTTAACTTCTCATGGCCTCAGTTGCCTCATTTGTATAATGGAAATAACAATTATATCTACTTTATAAGGTGTAAGCATTGAATAGGTAATAAATGTAAAGTGCTTAGAACAACGTTAACTATTATTACTGTTTTTTATTAAAAGGGACACCCATGTTTTTATTAAATTACGAAGTAGTGAAATGATCTCGTTAGATCTTAAAGCTACATAGGACTTCAAGGGTTCTTTGAAACAGCCATTTGCTTTTGGGAGGTATGGTTTCATTATCCTCATTTTATAGAAGAATAATGCCAGGTAGATTAAGTGACGTTACTAAGATCAAATAGTATGTAATGCAAGGTAATTTTTTTCTGTCAAATTGTGTCCTGATTTCCCCAAGGCCATTCTCTTCCCCAATATTGTGGGCGTATCTTAATCAAGGTTGAAACCCAGAACTAATATCTCAATATTATGTACTGATTTGAGTGTCTGGCTTCGTTACTCAGAATCATCTTTGTGAGACTCATCCATATTTTTGATGCAGATCAAAAATGTAGCTGCATCTCATTCATACTTATTGCATCATTGTAATGTCCATTGCAGATCAGTTTTAGTTATTGTTGCATATATTTTTATTTGTGTTTATGTACCACAATTCAGTCTATTGTTGCACAGCAGTTAGGTAGTTTGCCAATTTGTGCTATGTGAAGAGTACTCCTAGAATAATTCTTTACATGTTTCTTGGTCTTAGTTATGTATGTATTTCTGATGGGTATATATTTAAAACAGTGGAATTGTTTGATCAGGGGGTAAAACTGTTTGACTCTATGGCAAAACCAATTTTCCAAACAGTTTTCCAAAGTGGTTATCCTAGTTTATTTTCTTACCAACAAGGTACGAAAATTCCAGTTGCCCCACACCCTCACCCACACTTGGCATTTTTAGTCTTTTTAATTGTAACATTCTGACAAATGATGTTGGTAAATGATATTGTGCCACAGCCTAAGTTTGTTATTTCCCAGGTGACTAACGAAGATGAGTGCCTTTTTAATCTATTTATGGGCTGCTTTCATTAATATTAAATAATAAAAAGTAAGAGTAAATATTTTGTATTTATATTTTTCGAAAGAACAATTTTCTTGCTTTTAGTAGAAGTGGTAATTTGGGAGGCTTATTTTATTTGCACATCAGTATAGACGATTCTAGTCCTGTCACCTTAAAATGCATAGCAAAGTAGGGGTAGTGGAGATTAAATGATTGCTGCTCAAGTACTTAGTGATTTTTAAAAATTGGATGATAATCTGATAAAATGGAATCAGAGATTTCTGAACATGTGTTCTTGACTTTTCAACAAAAATCAGCACAATATAATTCACCAACAATTTTTTTTTTTGTTCTTGACAGAGGGGAAAACATAATTTATGTAGGCTATGGTAAAAAAGAAAATAATTTTGAAACAAAGTAACCAATAGACATAGCTATTTTTGCAATAATGCTGGGAGCCTGGGAAATATTCAGGATGTACTGGAGGTTCTCATGCATGAACACAATTATAAATTAGTTGGTATGATAGAGACACAAGGGGCCACATGAACAGAATGCCGATATAGAATGAGAGGAATTATGTAATAATGAAAAAGGTAGAAGTAGCAATCAAAAGAAAGGTGTGTTGTTTTACATATCAGATGCACTGTTTTAAGAATATTTCTTGAAAGTCTGTAGTCAATAAGGAATTTTATGACACAGCAAAAAATTGAATGAGCTGAAAGCTAATGGTGTCACTGGAAATCACGTATCCAGCCTTGGTCTGGACCTTCTTTTCTCACGAAAATTACTTTAATTTAGTATTTGAAATAACATTGAATAAATCATAGAATTAGAACACTTCTATAATTCTATACGTATATGTGACAAATGGGCAAGAAAAATAGTTCAATTGTGTATTACTTAAAGATAATGAGCTTCTGATAGGGAATGTTTTCTCTAAAGACAAATAGCTAAATTTATTAAAGAGAGATTTCATTAAGATAATCTTGTAGGCTTCCTAAATACTGTACTGTCATTAATTTTATCTTAATTAAAAAAATAAACCCTTTAAAAAGGCAGTTGGCATGCTGCTACCTTTTAAACATTATAAAAACTGATAAATGTCAGATCAGTGGAAAAATACTGAATTGGCAATATATTAATAAGCTAGAATAATTAACAGTACAGCCTTCAGATTAATTACTATGAAACAGCATGTGATATATTTTAATGATCTTTAGAAAAATATAAATCTACTGTTAATTAGTCAACTCATAGCAGAGCTGGAATGCCAGGGAAATGTAGGGCAGAATCACAGAGGGATTACAATGTCACAGTGACTTAGCTGTTGTGTCCTGTATTCTAGTCCTGGATAGTGTAAGTTGTTTAAGTCTACCATTCCTTCTTCCCAATTCTAGTTCAGTATTCTTAATGCTTTAATTAAAAAAATGCATGTGTATAATAAATATGCAAACCATGCAAACAGATATAAAATGAACCATAAAAACCTCCCTATTCTTTCTCCTCCGAACTTCTGGTTTTTGTGTATCCCTCCAGATGACTTCTCATGCATCTACTCACATTGCCTGTCTAGGCTTTTTATGTATTATAAATGATGTTCAGCATTTTCCTGAACTTTATTTTTTATTAATAACATATACTGGAGATATTTTCATATTAAATAAAAAATAGTTGCATATTATTCCATTTAGTTTATTATTTTATTTCTTCCCTCTCTAAAGATATTTTGATGTTTCTAATTCATTTATATATTTGTTATGAGAAACAATATTGCAGGAAGCCATTAATGCATAATCTTGGTGCAGTCTTATGGCTTTATCTATAGAGTAAGTTGCTAAGGATGGAATTGCTGTGTCAAAGACTACGACACTTTAAATATTGTCAGTTTTTGCCAAATTATTCTTTTTTTTTTTTTGAGACGGAGTCTCGCTCTGTCACCCAGGCTGGAGGGCAGATGGTCCCAGATGTTTTCTTCCTTTGGCAAGGGAGCACCAGGTGGCAGTGCTGAGGGAAGCCTGAAAACAGCATGTTTCTCTGGGTTTCACTAGATCTTTAGAAAAGGCATTAGGGGGCTTTTTTTCTCTTTCCCAAGCAACCTTGACAAGAAAATGGCAATTAATGGGAGATCTTTTAATGAGAGATAGTCAGTGGAAGCCCAAACGTTCTTGTTTTACCACAAACAATGTTGTCTGGTGCACTCATATAAAATTATTGTTAAAGGAATTGCTGTTCTGCTTCTTCAATAAATTCCACAGATGGCATAAGAATGTATTGACCTCCCCTTTTTTCTGATATGAAAGTGAGTTTTCCGGTAGATTTAACATGGATACTGTTTTCTGGCTCTAAGGCATTATACTGTGCCTATTTAATCATGTTTTATTTAAAAATAATAGAGAGTACTCAGCTTCTAGTTCTTCACTCTGAATTGCAATTTCTCTTCATTATTAAAATCCTTGAATAAATGTATTTTGTGGATTTTATTATTTTTCATGTCCCATTACACTTTCTCAAAAGAATTTCTCTGCACATATAATGACATTGCTTAAGTGTCCTAAGACTTTTCAGAAGAAAGCGTTATGCAAATCTGTCTGCAATAATAATTAAATCAAACTGTCTAGCACAGTTCTAGGGGACCAAAATAGGATTCTTTAGGTGATCAGAAGGCTAGTCCTCCTTCTTAGTACCATAACGCTTTGAAACAAGTAAGAGGATTTCAAATTTATACCAAAGCAAAAGAGCCATAATCTAGGTATCATTTATAGGAGACCCAATTTAAGAGAGAAGAAAAACACTTAGGCAGAAAATGCAACTTTTTATCTCCAGTGCTGTTAAGTAATTGTTTTAAAAAATGAACTTATCTTCTTCTCAATTGAGATAATACAAAATGGCATTTTTGAAATAAGAATAGGGAAGAATGAGACATAGGCAATTTAAAGCATCTTTGAAGTTGATTTTGGCAATTACGTGGAAAGTAGTAACTCCGACACCCCAGCTGCACAATGAAAGTAAAGGGACAACATAGTTCCCATTGGAGAATAAAGCCGTGGCTTCCATGTCCTCAACCAAATGCACAAAACCACAACTCAGCCGCACTGGCCTCTCCAGTGGCTACCTTGAAAATGATGTGCAGCCTTCAGTTTTCTGTACGTATTTATAAATGGTATAAAATTATTATAGATTAGGAATGAAATAAAACATAATGATATGGGAGCTTAGTATGAGGAAGGGACAGAAAGGAATTCACTTTTTCAGTTTAGAGATGGTTGTGATAAAGCAGAATTCAAATGCATTTCTTTCTTTCTTTTTTTTTTTTTTTCTGGATACGGAGTCTTGCTCTGTTGCCCAGGCTGAGTACAGTGGCATGATCTTGACTCACTGCAGCCTCCACCTCCTGTAGCTGGGATTACAGGTGCCAGCCATCATGCTCAGCTAATTTTTGTACTTTTAGTAGAGATGGGGTTTGGCCATTTTGGCCAGTCTGGTCTCAAACACCTCAAGTGATCTGCCCGCCTCTGCCTCCCAAAGGACTTGGATTACAGAAATGAGCCACTGCTCCCTGCCAATTCAGACACATTTCAGTTTAAAGATGGTTGAGATGGAGTACAGTTTAAGCACATTTGCTTTTATGCAAAAGCTGGCCCCTAATTTAAAAATATTTAACTATAAAAAATACCACATGAAATTACCTTAAAAATTGTTCCTGGAGTTGGTGGTGGTAAGAATGGAGCTTCTTCCAATTTAGGAATGTTAAGCTGGTAAAGTATTTGTCAGAATAGCTGCTGCAATCCCACTCTGAGCCACAGTATATATTTCACCTATATTATATACTAGAGCCTCTACTTAGATTTTGTTTCTAAATGGTAACAGCTCCTGTTCACACCCGTTTCACCCCAGTTGCTAGAATGTTGTCTATATTAGGGAACTGGCTGCATGGTCTCTGGAATTTGAGTTAAGCCATAAGGCCACATCAGGATTTTAGGATTTAAGGCTCAGATCTGGAGTTATTGATTGTTTTATACTTTAGTTACATTGTGAGTTTTAAAAAAAATTCCCAGCTGCCTTCATAATGGCCCTCACTTATAAATATTATTGCAAATTATAAAGAGATGTCTCACAAATACTTGTACATCAAACTCAGTAACCCAAGAAAGACAATTTGAAGTCCATATAGCACAATAGATAATATGCAGATATAATATTTATAATTTTAACCATTGGAAAGTGACCTCCATGATCCGTAACATTGGTAATTTTGCTGAGACTCGAATTTTTTTTTCAGACAAGCTGTAAGGTCTGTATACAGGAACACGTCCCTTAGCTCAGTGCTGCTTAAATTTTAATGGGGATAGGAATCATCTGGAGATTGTGTTAAAATAAGAATTCTCAATCAGTGTTTCAGGGTGGGGTCTACAAGTTTGTATTTCTAACCAGTTCCCAGGTGAGGCGAACACTGCTGGTTCGTGGAACATGCTTCAATTAGCAAGGACTTAGTGAACAGGTGTGCATCCCTGACTGTCCAGGAGCTCAATACTGCTTTTTTTCTCTCTCTCTCTTTTCGATCTTAAGTATGCAGTAAGATGTCAGGATATGTTTTAGGGATATTTTAAGCTGACATTTAAAAGTGTGAGAGCTTAACAAGAATCATCTCTCTTGTTTCTCATAATGGCTTCCAGTTTACAGATGAAATTGAAGCTTAGGGAGGTTACTTCTCTTGCCTGAGATAAGCCAGCTAGTAAAGTGGCAGCATCACAATTTAAACATATGCAGTGTTTCTTGTGCACTGTCTCATACAATTTGCAACATATTTCATCAATGGAAATAGAAAATTAGTTTAAATGGAGAATTTAAAAAGTTTGTGATGTTCTGGAGATATCAAGGACTTTAATTATCCATATGTTCAATGGTTATGTAAGTACTTAGGAAATGTGATTTTATAATAGTTATTTCTGTATGATTAGTAAGAGAAGAGAGAAAAATCAAAAGTAAATCTTCTAGTATTTCTTATTAAAATGAAATGTGTAGGCCTATAATTGAAAGCACAACTTTTCATTACTTTGTAAGACTTCATACATAGAATGGAAACTATCAATTCTGGGATAGTTCAGGAAGAGAAATTTCAAAAGCAAATGTCTTCTGGTTGGATTTTACGTGTTCTTGGTAAATAAAGAATACAGAAAACACACTGAATTAAAATTAAAAGTATCTATGTAAAAGGTTTAGACCTACCTTGATTATTAACTGGAATTCTTAAAAGTCAGTGATCATGTGGAATTCTTCTTTGGTCCCAAAAGCTTTTTGAAAAAGTTTTCTTTACATTTGTATTAGATGAGGTCTTTTTCTGAATACTTGTGGAATAAATCACATCTGTCTAATTTCCCAGGCCTTTGTCGCTTGGTGTAGTCCCGTAAAATAGTTTTAGTTTATGCTGGGTAGTTCTGCTGAGAAAGATTGTGCCATCTCAATGCTAAATTAAACTGTTCTCTTCCAACTTGTTAACTATTGGTACTCCACATACATTGAAGTCTTTGGTTTTTTATTGTAAATCTTGTAAGGATAAGAAGATTAATAAAAGCACTACAGCATTAGAAAACTTTAGGACAATGCATTTTCCATAAGCTTAACTTCTCTTTTCTCCTTTGTAAAAATTCTCCCATTAATCCACCCTCTTAGAATTGTGCTCTGTACCACTTGATTCTTGAGGTTATTTTAAAGATGGTGATTTACAAGGAGTTAGTGAGCCCGCACAAATATATCTCATGATGCTAAAAGCAAGTGTTTGCAGATGGCTCTGTATATTCTCTTGGTCTTTGTTTAACCTAGTCAAGCCTTTTAAACCAGTTTTAGGATCTTGTAATTTACTGTAGCATTATTTGTAAGAAAACACAAACCAAGAGCCTTTCGTTTGTTTATTTGTTTTTTTGCCTAAATCATTATTATTAGATTTAGGAAGCTAATCCTTTATTACGCTTTGAGAAAGATGAAAAAATGCAGTTGGTAACATATTATTTTCATACTATTTTGTGGGTAAGCATCATGCTTTTAAACCAATAAAAAAATGAGCTTTCTTGACCACAACTTAGGACCTTTTACGGCAAAGCAATATTAATAATTCACCCATCTATGTTCATGCTTATAGTCTACCTCCACCATTTCTCAGGCCCTGAATCTCAGAAAGGTCACTTTTATTTCTTAGTTGGAAAGAAGGGAGGGAGTGGGCTGGTATAGAACAAGATGCACATTGTACTTGTTCACTGATTTATTTAATGTATTAATGTCTCTTCAGACCACAGTTCCTAAATACGGAAGGACTTAGAGCTGGGGCAGACAGTCAGTAGAATATGAAGTGGGATATAAGAATTGGATTAATTTTCCTAGTTGGGTTTTCCATGTGCCTAGGAATGAATTTAGGAGCTGGAGAATATTTCTTGAAATGATCTAGAAATAGTAATATGGAATGATTGTTCTAGGCATATACAAATTAAGTGAAATAAAGGTGAAATGAGTGTTTTACCACCAAATCTCTTTTCCGTAATCATGTAATGATCAAGTATGCAATGCAATGGTGCAGTATTAAGGTGTTGTTAAAGCACCGTAAATAAGCAAAATTCTACCATCAGGGAGATCAGGGAAGGTATTCCTGAGAAAAAGATGTTGGAGTTGAGTTCTAACAAAAAATAGCATTTAACTAGTGAAGAGGGGAAAGAGGAATGTGTAAGCTGAGAGATTGAATATGCAGAGGCTCTGTGTAGGGAGGTGTCATGTTGTGAATGGTGGCAGCGGTGACTGCTGTGCAGAGAGTCATAATATGAGTTTCACCTGGAGAGGTAGGATGGGGTTAAATTAAGGAGTTTTATTATTACACCAAGGGCAATGGGTTGCTGGTTACACATTTTAGGCAAGGCAGGTCTGGTTTTGAAGTTATACAGGGAAGAAATTATGGTAGCTTCATTAGGTGGAAGTTATGGGAAGTGATTAGGTTTTGGATGTACTATATTTTGAAGGTAGAGCCAACAGGAATTTTAATGGTAAGAAACTGGTATGAGTGAAAGAGAGGAGTTGAGGATGATTACAAGGTTTTTGTATCAAGGAAGTAAGAGGACAGAGTTGCTGATACCTGAGACTGGAAAGGCTGGTAATTGAGCTGGATTTGGGAGAGTGACTAAGATCAAGTTAAATTTAGACATGTTATGTTTAAGAGGTTTGTTAGCCATCTGGCATTTCTATTGTCTAATTTGTTATGTTCCCCTTTTTGTTTCTGATTTATTCATCCTGAACAGAATAGAAAGGACTGTCCTTTCTAAATTCTTTATTTTGTCAAGAATGTTGCAAACTTTCACTCAGGTTGAGTTAAGACAATTTCCAGATTTTGAATAGTTTGAGGATAAAAAATTCCCCAAATGATCTAGTTATCACACAAAACATATGAGAAACTACCAAAAATTCTCAGCTGGGACAGTCTCTTTAGATTGCACTGAAAACAGTGATGAGTTTTCATATACTCTGTGTGTGTGTGTGTGTGTGTGTGTGTGTGTGTGTGTACTTTCCTGTATCAAAAGAGAACTTTTCGCCAGATGAAACAAACTATGTTCTACCAGATAAAGTATTGATGTCCCTAACTAATGTCCCCATATCCCTTCTACTTTTTCAACCCAGTTCCCACAGTGCTACTGGATCATCTATCAAAACTATAATACTTAATCATGTCATACTCCAGTTTAAATCCCTTCAAACATTTCCTAATGCTTTGAGGATACACATCAAAGTCTTTCAAATTTACTGTTCATTTGTTTCCAGGTTTCACTATTGTAAAAATACTGCCACAGTATTTTTCAGGTCAGTATTAAAAAGGGGAATTTGTAGGTTGAACATTGTACAAAATATGCAAAATTTTGGCACGTATTACCATATTGTTCTCAATGGTTTTATCAATTTACACTTCAGCAACATCTGAAAGTGCCTGTTTTCAACACCCACACCAGCAAAAGGTGTTATCATCATTAAAAAGAAAATCTTATCTAGTTAGATGTATAGTATATTGTATCTTTCTACTGTGACTTGAACACAGTGAATGGTGTGGGGATCTAAGTAGAGTATTTTGGAATAAGGGTGGGGAGAGAAGCAGTGACCAGATAATGCGGGCTGTTTTGGTGATTTAAAAGACTTTGATATTTATCCCCAAAGCATTAGGAAGCATTTGAAGGGTTTTAAACAGGAGTATGACATGATTAAGTATTATAATTTGATAGGCGAGCCACTGTGGGAACTGGATTGAAAAAGCAGGACGGTATATGGAAACATTAGTTAGGGACATTCATGCTAGTCCATTTGACAGAGACTACAGTTTGGGGTAGGAAATGACTGTGGAATTGGAAAGAAGCAAATGGATTCGTATATATGAGAGGCAGAATAGGTTGCCTATAGTAATTGGATTCCAAGGACTGAGGGAGAGAGACATATCATGGATGAATTTCGTATTTCAGACTTGTGCAAAGTGGACGGATGGCTGTGATGATTATACTATTGAAGTAGAGAATACTAGAGGGCAATTAGGTTTTGAGTTCACTTTTGGCCGTAAGGAGTTTGAGATGCCCATAGACATCTAAGAGGAAATATTGAAGTTTGATGCATAAGTCGGATGTTTAGAAAAAAGGTCTAAACTGGAGCTATAAATGTGGGAGTCCTTTGTGTAGATGCTAACCAGAGCCATAGGAATGATCAAAGTCACTTAAGAAGAGAATATATTGAGAGGAAAAGGGAGCAAGGACCAGTCCTTGAGGCACTCCTACATTTAAAATCTATAAGAAGTGGAAGAGCCTGTAAAATAACATGAGAAAGAGTTGCCAGAAAATTACACGGAAAATCAGAAGTATTATTGTACCAAGGAAGCTAAAGGAAGAGTATTTTAGGAAGTAGGAAGTGATACATGGTAACATAAGGTGCTAAGGGGACATAAACGATGCTTTTAACATTTTTTATGAGATTCAGAATGTGGAGATGGTTGTCTTTTGAAAGCATTTTGGTGGCCTGGAAAAGGACGCCAGATTAGAGTGGCTGTGGGGAGTGGGGGGAGATGGGGTGATGCTTTTCACAATACATTTGGCTGTGAATGGGAGGAGGCATGGGGTAGTTACTGGATGCACATGTAGGGTTCAGGATTTTTAAAAAATATTTTAAGATGGGAAGGAATAGGAAGAAACAATATTTAAATGCTGATGGCATGTATTCACTAGCATTTGAGAGAGAAAGAGAGAGAGGGAAAATGAGGGAGAAGGAGAGAGAGAAAGGTTGAACATATAAGAGAGGAATTAACTGATAGTGTAAATAGAGTAGAAAGCACAGGATTCAGAGCATAATTGAAGGATTCGAACTTTGCTAGAAGAGGTGACACCTCCTATGTAGAAATGGAAGGGAAGGAGAAATGGATGGATATTGACGCAGCTAACTGTGTGTTTGATGGAAAGGAAGTTAAAGGAGTTGAGTCTATGTCTGACAGCTTTTTTTTTTTTCTATGAAGTGAGACCTAAGGTGAATTACTGGAGAGAAGAGGCAGAGTCACAGGTGAAGTTAACAATGTATTGAAAACAGCCTATGAAAGTTTTGAGGACCCAGATAAAGTTGATAAACAGAAGTTGTGCTATTCATCCATCTGGTTATACAATTTGTCCCTAACCTTTTACAACCCAGATGTAGGCATAAGAAAAGTAGATTGATTTATCCATTGTTAGAATTTTGATCTCCAGACAAAGAAGTTTATGATGGTATCAAAAACTAACTAAACTTTGAGACTTATAGATATTTATATTGGATAGAGCATAAGGTAAGGATAGTTGAGGGCTCATCAATAGGGAGGAAGTTAGTTCATATGGAACAGGAAGCACTAACAAGGTTGAAGAATAAATGCAGTGGGAATAGTTAAGGAGGCCAACTGAAAGAATAAGGAGCTGGAATGGGAAAGTAAAATGTCTGATTGAGAGCTTTTAGAGGTGGAGTAGTTTTAAGTGATGACAAAACTGTGGCTATACAGGTAAAGTGGAGGTGAGGGGAGAGCCAAGGAGTCAAAAGGCCAGGGTGCAGGATAGGTCAATCACATGGATGTCAGAATCATTCAGAATGTTGCAGACATTGTGATGGAGAGAGAGACTGTGACCCAGATTTCAAAGTCAGCAATGAATGAAGGGGAGTGTCTATGAATGTGTGTGTGCATGTGCATGTGTGTATGTAGTTAGGGAATTTAATAACAGGAACCTCAAAGGGCAGGTATTTTCTGTGGGCGTAGAAAAGTGACAACAACTGTATCTTCTGACTCTGAAGTACAGATGTGTATTTCATGGTATATATGAAGTATCCATGGTGGTAAAAGAATTTGCAGCTACCATTTGGGGACTCCAAGGGGCATGTGGTGTTCTTGCTGGAATAACAGGATCCAGGAAGAGCCAAAAGGCCAAGAGGTTGAAGCTATGGAAAGGGTAGAATTAGAATTCCAGAGAACTGAGTGAGTTTGGCAGTGAGGAGGAGGTTGGTAGGATGTGTGTAGTTGTGTGAAAGGAGAGTCACAATGCATTGGAAACGTTAGTGTTCAAAACAAATGAATGGATCTTGTTCATTGGGCTGGTTCACAAAGTGGGGGAAAAGAAGCAAGAGATATTTGAGTTCTTGTTGAATTAACTGCCTCACGGAGTTGTCGATGGTAAATCTTGATGGAAAAAAATGTGGGTTTGCAGTGCTTTTCACAGTATTTTATATTTTTCATTGCTGAGAGAATGGATTTGTTTATACTTGTCAATAGCTTATTATTTGCACAAAGGAAAGCTATTGATTTTGGTCAACTTGTTTTATAACTCAATTATTGGTTAAGTAGTTACTCAGGGTTTCTCTTCTTTCCAGGTAGTCAATCATATCTTCCATAAATAGCAGTCATTTTATCTTTTTTCCAATATACCTCTAAATCATATTAATTCTAACAATACTGGTGCTTCTAGGAATCCCTGGCATATAAAGTCTTTGGAATATCATAAGGACTGTGGTCTAGGTTAAAACTAAAGAAATTTAAACCAGGATGATGGCAGTGGAAATAAAAGGAATGGCTTTAGTAATATAAATGCTTGGCATTTGTGTGAATGTAGACTACAGAGGAGGAAGCTGATGATGATTCCAACATTTCCATTAGGTAACAGAGAAACAAAAGCGTGATGTCTCATGTTTTACCTTTAAGTATCGGATTATTAATATTTCCATAGAGTAAACGTTTGAAAAAGCAATAACTGGGTCAGAGACTATCCATTATTGTAATTCTTTTGCCACAAACTACCAAATTATATCCAGTTATACCAGATTTGTTAGCATATTTCTTCACTAACACTGAACTTCATACTTTAAAATAGTATTGTTAGATTGATAAGAGTAAACTGGTATCTTGTTCTTCCTTTATGAATTCTTCAAATAGCTTTAAAATAGCTTTCTTTCCCCGTATTTTCAAATGTTTCCCAATATTCTCTTAATTCTTCACTTGATATCATTTTAATGTTTAAATACATTTGGGATTTATCTTTGCTTATAATATGGAATACAGAAATGACTTTTCCACCTCAAAATGTGAGCTAGTTTTTGCAACTCTATATGAATTTTGAAAGAGGGAAATGTGGCCTAGGACGGGTGTGAAACAAAAATTTAGCCATTCAAAATATTTATTCATTAGGCGAAAATTTAACAAAAATATTCCTTACAAATACATTAGGTGCAAACTCCTCACCATGATATTTAAAGTTCTAAACCAGCAATAGAAAACTGGCTGCAACCCAGCCATTGTAATACAAGTTCATATTTACAGAACGCTATGTACCAGCCCTGTAGCAATCATTATATATATATACAGATTATATATATTACCTCATTAAATCCCTAAAATAGTCCTGTGAGGTGAGGATTATTATTATTCCCTGAAACAAAATATTAAAAATAGGGCATGTGAGGTCAACACAGCCAAGTCCTAGGCCATTATTTATGTGGCATTTCACTGACCTACTCACTGGTTTGTTCCCCAAAAATACTTTGCAGCTTACCCATTCCATATTTTACTTTGCTGCATTTTGAGCCACATAGACAATATTGTGGATGGTAAAGGCAGAGGGGGAAAAACAGTAAAAGAAAAACCAGTTAGAATTTATCCAGATGTTCTTTTATCCATTCATTCAACAAATACCTCAGTGTTCCCATGTACTAGGCAGTAGTCAAAGGGCAAGGGACAAGGTAGGGAATGAGAAAGTGATAGAAATCTCTGGCCTGAGTAGAGCTTACTGTCTGGGTGGATGGGAAGTAATAAATGCTAATGATGTGAAATTGAAAGTACCAAGAAGGAAAGCAATCAGGATAAGGGTGGCTTAACAACATATATAAGTTTCAGAATTATAGACTCCAAAAGGGAGGGAGAGAAAAAAGGGAACACAGGAAAATATGAAATGTTACCTTGGTCATCAATACATGTGGATTTTAAGCTTATTATCAGTTCTTGCTTTTATGTTTTACAGACATGCTTTTTGAAAATGAAATGAAGTTGAAATGTAATACATACACAAATTTGTATAGCTAAATACTAGATTTTAATGAATATTTTAAGAAGGAAGATAAAGTATGATTCAAGTTTCCAATTAAATATATGTGAAATATATATCAAAGGCTCAGATACTTCCAGCACCTGAGCCACTCCCTGGAGGCCATCATTTCTAAAATAGAATATAAAGAACAAAATATCACTGAATGAAAAAAAAAAACTGAATTAGTCTATAAATGTCTTTAAAGAAAAAATGATTAATCCAAAACCAAAACAGCATATATTTCTGCTATTTCTTCCTTCCCCCTTCCACTTAGTTTGTAATTATATTTCAGCTCCTATTACCCTGTCTCTCATCCCTTAATGACCCCAATTTTCTGATTGGTTCCCTTTGACTTCCACAGAAGCCTGCTTAAGCATTCAATGAATTCTTTACGAAATTCTGTGGTAATTTAATCTTCTCTGTGAGGTCCTTTCAGAAGCTTTATTCTGCTCTTTTGGACTGAAAGACTGTTGCTAAATCCTGATTTTTATTTTTTCTTCTGACAGTAGTACTTTAGGGAGAACCCAAACACCTTCTTGAATATTGCCTACTCTTTTATAATGACTCTTGCTATAATTTTCTTTTGATATTGGATCACTTTTAGAAATGCAGAATTTCAGTTAAGTCATTAACTTAATTGCATTCACAAACGATAACTTAATTGCATTCACAAAAGATAACACAACCTGTTATTTTCATTTTTCCATTTAAAATATGTTCCTACTTGCTATCAAGACTTATGTTTCTGGATATGTGTGGTATATTTATTACATGGAAACATAACAGAAGGTTTTCCTAAATGCTTTGACCCGCACTGTTGTTCTTGGCTGCTATGAACCTACGAGAGTGGCAACTGAGAAAAGAATGAAGAAGATTCGGGGGCGGAGCAAGATGGCCGAATAGGAACAGCTCCAGTCTCCAACTCCCAGTGTGAGCAACACAGAAGACCGGTGATTTCTGCATTTTCAACTGAGGTACTGGGGTCATCTCACTGGGGAGTGCTGGACAATTGGTGCTGGTCAGCTGCTGCAGCCCGACCAGCGAGAGCTGAAGCAGGGCGAGGCATTGCCTCACCTGGGAAGCACAAGGGGAAGGGAATCCCTTTTCCTAGCCAGGGGAACTGAGACACACAACACCTGGAAAATCGGGTAATCCCCACCCCAATACTGCGCTTTAAGCAAACAGGCACACCAGGAGATTATACCCACACCTGGCCGGGAGGGTCCCACGGCACAGAGCCTCCCTCATTGCTAGCACAGCAGTCTGTAATCTAACCAAAACGGCAGCAGCGAGGCTGGGGGAGGGGCGTCCACCATTGCTGAGGCTTAAGTAGGTAAACAAAGCAGCCAGGAAGCTGGAACTGG
>NW_016809173.1:155526-157955 GCF_001698545.2 Rhinopithecus bieti | reverse complement strand
ATAAGAAACAAACCTGCACATTATGCACATGTACCCTAGAACTTAAAGTATAATAATTAAAAAAAAAAAAAGAAATTGGAAAAAAAGAAAGAGAGAGAGAGAAAAAAAAAGAAGATTCCTTTTCTGTGAGCAATGGTCACCTGAATCTGGTGAATTTTCTGGTAGTTCAGGTTCCCAATTACTTCATGTTTTATTAGTGAAATTTTAGCCTTGGTAATCCTTACCTGTTCATAGAATAAACTGATTTTTAGAGTTGCTTCATTTTGCTTACTTTACATAATATGGCCGCATGAAAGCCTATAAGCTTATAAAGCCCATAAAACTTCTTGTTTCTTGTCAGTGAATCCTCCAACATTAATGTATTAGGAAACATCTACCCTCTTATGAAAGTCTCTAAATAATTTGTCCTAACGTAATTTTAAAAGAATGTACCTTCCAATCTGTCTACCTGCTAGGTAATTATCGGCTTCTCTGCCCAGCATCTGCTGCAGAGAGCATAAAGACACATACTTCCCCTTTTCATTTGATCTTTAACAGTACATATTTGTTAACTTTATTTTATTTTTGAAGAATATAAAGGGAAAACATAATCTCTGCTGGGTGGTTTTCTTTCTCTTTGAAGAATGACACTTTTCTAGTGCCAATCTTTGCAGAGGAGGGGACATTTCTTGCACTGCATATTGCAATAAGCTTGGTGTATATACTCTCTCTTTTTATATGTTCTCTCTCTTTCTAAATGTATCTTGATATCTGTACCTTTCCTAATTTCTCCTTTTTTTCTCCCTGCTAGTTTCCTGGTTTCCATATTTCTTCTCTGGTTCATAATAATTACCTTGTTGTTGAGAATATTTTCCAACATTTCCACCCCTTGTATGCGCACTGAGTGACAGATTTTACATAGTGCACAAGATAGTGCTTCTTACATTGTGTCCGTTTCTTTTTATGGTGTTATTTGCCCTTCTGAATAATTACATTTTGAATGATGGCATCACCTCTTCTCTTCTCATGTCACAGTTTGCCATTGCTGTAAGAATGCCTTCAGTAGACCCCTCTCCTTTCCTGCTCTGAGGGGGACTTCACCTCATTATTCGTATTAGCTATGCATAATGGCATCGTGGAAATACATGTAATAATCCTCAAATAACATCAATTTTTTCTTGGTCTTTCTTCTAAGGAGGTGACAAAATAGTTGCTTCTATAAAAGATGGAAATGTTAAAAGAAATAACGTGTGTGAGCAAGAAGAGGTGTCATCTGACACCTGCTTCAGTGCTGCAGTAATTTTTGATGTGTGCTACATATGTCCAGGTTGGGAAATGCCAGAAGGAAAGGAAAATGGCCAAAACTATATTAAATAGAATCAGGAAAATAATACGGTAATGACAAAATTTGCATTCTTTCTTACACATAGAAGTGTACTTCAGAAAAAGGGTGAGAATGTTGAATATGTATAAGTAATTTTTTAAAAAGCTGATAACGCATTATATATCTTCTCACCTTTACAGTAGTTCCTGCTATATTGACTTCCCAAGGGAAATTTCTTTCGCAGTTTGCCTTTAGCTAAACCTTTAGGGATAGACTGAACTGAAGGAATAGACAGCTTCAAGTGGGTCATTACCTGCCAATCTTTGATTCAAACCCTTGTCAGTGTTAATGAAGTATCAGACTTAGTCCTTTTGGAGTCATCTTTTTGTTGAGAAAACTGATCTCATTGTGCAAGGCTAATGTGGCATGAGTGATATTAATTTAATACTGAGATCTCTGTATCAGAATCATTTTGCCTTTTGTAGTCTCTAAATTATTTATGAGTATGTGCAAATTTCACTATAATACAATTCCCATGAAGTGGAGAAATAATAACTTTGCTTTTTCTTGGTCCCTTCCTCTCTCTTTGCTAGTCATTAATAGTCCCTCTTTGGCATTTGATTTTATTATTTGAATACTTAGTTTGGAAAGTTGATCTTAAGTTCTGACTCTTTTAATTTGGTAAATGGATACATCTTTTCATTGCTTTCATACTGTCCAAGTCTGAAGAATTTGGTTTGTGTAAGCCAAAGCTGCCTGGCTCTTTCTAATCCTATTCAATAAGCAAAGTATTTAATTTAATTATGGTCCCATGGAAACTAAGCATTTCTCAACACTCAGTCATTTACATGATTCCTTTTTATGCCACATTATAGATATAGTGATCATGATAGAGCCAACTCTGATTTATTTAGGTTTGATTCGTTTGCATGAATAATAATTAGTGTTGTAAGTATTAAAGAATATATAACAAAGTCTGTTGAATACATTGGACAGGATCTTTATATTTATTATTTCTGTAAAACATAAGATCATGAGGAAATGCAAAAGAAGTAGGGATTCCTTGTCTATAAAGGTTAAAGGGTAGGCCGGGGGCGGTGGCTCACGCCTGTAATCCCAGCACTTT
>NW_016809173.1:150662-153872 GCF_001698545.2 Rhinopithecus bieti | reverse complement strand
TTTTTTTAGACAGAGTCTTGCTCTGATGCCCAGGCTGGAGTGCAGTGGCACGGTCTCAGCTCACTGCAAGCTCTGCCTCCTGAGTTCACACCATTCTCCTGCCTCAGCCTCCTGAATAGCTGAGATTACAGATACCCACCACCACGCCCGGCTAATTTTTGTATTTTTAGTAGAGACGGGGTTTCACCGTGTTAGCCAGGATGGTCTCTATCTCCTGACCTTGTGATCCACCTGCGTCAGCCTCCTAAAGTGCTGGGATTACAGGCGTGAGCCACTGCGCTGGGACGACTCTTTTTTTTTTTTTTTTTTTTTTTTTGGCTCTTCAATTTATACTTTTTAACTTTATATATACCTTTTTTTCCTTTTTTTTTCTTTTTCCTTTTTTTTTTTTTTTTTTGAGGCGTAGTCTCACTCTGTTGCCCAGGCGGGAGTGCAGTCACACAATCTTGGCTCACTGCAGCCTCTGCTTCCCAGTTCAAGGAATTCTCCTGCCTCAGTGTCCCGAGTAGGTGTGATTACAGGTGACTGCCACCATGCCCAGCTAATTTTTGTATTTTTAGTAGAGATAAGGTTTCACCATGTTGGCCAGGCTGGTCTCGAACTCCTGACCTCAAGTGATCCACTCACCTTGGCCTCCCAAATTGCTGTGACTACAGGCATGAGCCACTGTGCCTGGCTAAAACTATGTTTATTGATATTGAAATTTGAATTTTCTATAATATAATTTTATATCATAAAATACTCTTATTTTAATTTTTTCCAACCATTTTAAGATATGGAGCTATTCTTAGCTCCAAAGCTGTATAAAACTGGGTAGTGGATAGATTTGGTTTCTGGGTCATAGTTTGTCAACCTCTGAGTCAATTCCCAGGGCCACTACAAGCTATTTTGACTAAAGAAATTCTAATCTAGATATTTGTACATGTGCTAGAAACTTCACATTTCATACCATTCAGATGTATAGATAGTATTCTTTTTTCTCTGAAACTGCTTTTGGAAAAATCCCACAGGCTCTTGCTTGTATTTTCCATTTTCTACCTTGATTTGGTGGTAAAGGATACACACATACACACACAGGTATTATTGCAAATTATGGTAAGTGCAATATAGGAAAAGTCTAAGGTGCTATGAGAGGCAACCCTTGGAACTTACTTTACACTGGAATTCAAGAAGATTTTGTCTAAAAAAGTAACATTTAAAATCAGAAGGATGAATATGCAAAATATGTATGTGTGTGTATGGATATGTGTGAATGGCAGTGGAGGAAATCATTCTAGAAAGAGGGGTAAAGCCTCAAAGCCATAAAGAGTTTGGACTTTAAATTCCAGTATATCTGAATCTTTATAGTCCATGAGTGGGAGGTAGCGCTTTTTTAAAATTAAAAATATAGATATATGTATACATTGCAAAATGATTCACTAATTCAGCTTATTAACCTATCACCTCACATATTTACCTTTTTATGATCAGGAAACTTAGGATTTACTTTCTTAGCAAATTTCAAGTATACAATAATTATTAACTATCGTCATCATGCTGTACATTAGATCTCCAGGACTTATTCATCATATCACTGAAAGTTTGTATCCTTTGACCAACATCCTTTCATTCTTCTCCCTCCCCCTGACCACAGCTCATGGCAGCCATGGTTCTAGTCTTTGCTTCTATGAGTTTGACTTTTTTAGTTCCCATATATAAATGAGACTATGCAGGATTTATCTTTCAGTGTCTGGCATATTTCACTTAGCATAATGTCCTCCAGGTTCATCCATCTTGTCTCAAACAGGATTTTCTTTTCTTTTTTTTTAAGGTAAAAAGTATTGCATTGTGTGTATGTAATCACATTTTAAAAATCCAATTATCTGTCAACAGACACTTAGGTTGTTACCATGTTTCTGTATCTTGGCTATTGTGAATATTGCTGCAGTGAACATAAGAGCGCATACCTCTTTGAGATATTGATTTCATATCCTTTGTTTATGTATCTAGAAGTGGTATTGCTAGATCTATGTTCTGATTACACTTTTATTTATTGAGAAAATGCTTATGATGGAGGCACTTGGTTACTTGCTTGAGATATGAACATAACAATATAGTTCTTCTCTGTAAGTTTATAGTTACTGAGGGACAGTAGACTTCAATGTAATAGCTGAGTGCTGTGTTAGAGATATATTAAAGTCCTGTGGGTTCATAGAGCAGAGGAAACTTCCTTTGTTTTGGGAAATCAGGGAGGGCTTCTCAAAGGAGTCAGAGTAAATTAGAACTTCATTTGTTCTTTATGAAGTCTTCCTTGACAAGTACCAACTAGTTTCTATGACTTCCTTATTTAGTCTGTCATCAGCTGGTCTGTATGTTTGTCTTGTTAATCTGTAGACTATCATACATTTCTTTTTTTTGCAGCCAACCTTTTGCCCTTTAGTTCTCATTTTTATCTGGGTTTTAATTAGATCATGAGGGCCTTAAGAACAAGAATTCTCTCTTGGTTGGATACCAGGGGAAGGTATGCAGAATGGAGAGGAAGGCTTAGTTTAATAATTAAATGACAATATGGAATTAATGAAGAGCAAAACCCATGTATAATGACCAATAAAAAGTAGAAGAATGATTCTCTGTGGGCCAGTACTCACTTAATGATGCAGGTTGATCACAATTATCGTGCAGCCATGTAACAGTACTCTGAGAGCTGGACTTATGTATTTACCATGGGGGGATTATTACAGAGCAATAAGAAGTATGTGGCAAAACCAATTACAGAAAAAGAAATGATTTGGAATTAAAATAACACTAATAATATTCTTAGAGATTTTTTGCATGAAAAATGAGAAAGGAATTTGGGAGGAGCAGGCAAACAAATGAGAAATCTGCCTATTAAAGAGGCATAATTTTATCAACTAAGAACAAACAAGTATTTTGTTTATTATTAAAAATTATTGATTGTGAACTAAATGTGTGCATGTTAAGACTGTCCCAATGCTTACAATGGCTAATGCTGCTTTATTCTGTTCAATTATGCATGACCAAGAAAATGGTTATTTAGCAGCTAGACGTGAGGGACTTACAGCAAAATAAAATACTCAAAAATTGAACATACTTCATGTTAATCTGAGCAACTTCACTCTGAATATTAGAAAAGTATCAATTTTAATATAGTATATGGTATTTATTTTGAATTTTTATATGTTTTACGAAATGAGAAATATTACCTATAAA
>NW_016809173.1:143061-147110 GCF_001698545.2 Rhinopithecus bieti | reverse complement strand
AGAAAATAGAATACAGTGAAAAAAAATCAGTGGAACTGCTTTTGCTATGAGGGTCTTTTTCTTCTTGAAAATTTCAGCTTTTCTTTTGATAAATTCATGGGGCAAAGGGGACAGAAACAAAAGCAAAGAACCTATAGTAGGAGGAAGCATTCAACAGACCCTCATCACAATAAGCTGGAATTCCAAAACCACGTACCTTCATGATAAGGGCAAGTTAGTAGTAAACAAGATGTTGCATGGATTTAAAGCCTAGGCTGCGGTTATCTCAGTTTTTCAGGGAGACTCAAGCCTTGGATTTCATTTACTTTTATGTATTAGGCTTTGGTGAAAGATAATAAACATCCTTCCTGGAGAAGTCTTTCTTTATCCCAGACCTCAAGTTACTTTTAGAAATATGGTTTCTTTTTACTACTACTAGGCATCCAAGGAAACAAAACTATAGAATGAAAACTGGCAGAAACAACAGACAACAGAAACAGACTGCAAAAATGTCAAATTAGAATTAACCGACAGTTAATATAATACAAGTGAACTCATTAAGTAAGATAAATCTGAGTATATCTTCTGGGAACAGGAAGACATAGGATCTAGACACAATAAAGTGAACATTCAGAAAAATTGAAGACAAGAAAGTCTAAATTGGAGCCAAAGGCAATATTAACTTCAAAGGAATAATGAATAGACTAATCATACTAGCTTTTCAACAGTTGAAACCAGAAGGGAGTAGTTCTATCCCTTCCTCAATATATGGAAGGAAAATGGCTTCTGAGCATGAAATCTATGCTTAATAAGAATATCCTTCAAGAATGAAATAAAGAAAAATATTTCTGAAAAGTAAAAATCTGAAAAAATGAGTTCTAAATAGTGAGTAAACCTAAATGAGTATTGATAGAATAAGATATAATTATCATTATCCTCATAATCTTACAGAATTTAGAAAATGTATGGAAATTTAAAAATACAACAATAACATTATAGAAGGGTGAATAAAATATGTTAAAATATTTTAAGACGCTTCTATTATCCCAAAGGACCCTAAAGTTGTTGACTAAACTTAGTTTTTTATTATTTAAGAATAGAGTGTTAAATATCTAAACTACTGAGTATAAGGGAAGATTGAATGAGCAAAAATGATTAATTCAAAATAAGTAAAAGCAGGGGGGACAAAATAAACAGCATAAGCAGAAAAGAGAAAGCACAAAATAAGACGGTTGATTTAAAATTGAATATATTTGTTGTTAAATTAAATATACATAGACTAAATAATTCAGTTTCAAAATAAGTATTTTTCAGTTTCAAATAAATATTTCAAAATAAATATTTTGAAACTGGATTAATGAAACTCAGCTCTAAACTGTTTAAAAGATACCCATTTAGGAGATCGAGACCATCCTGGTTAACACAGTGAAACCCCATCTCTACTAAAAAATACAAAAAATTAGCCAGGCGTGGTGGCAGGTGCTTGTAGTTCCAGCTACTCGGAAGGCTGAGGCAGGAAAATGGTGTGAACCCAGGAGGCGGAGTTTGCAGTGAGCCCAGATTGCGCCACTGCACGCCAGCCTGGGTGACAGAGCAAGACTCTGTCTCAAAAAACAAATAAACAAACACAAACAAACAAACAAATAAATAAATAAAATAAAATAAAAGATATCCATTTAAAATATAATAATACAGAAAGGTTAAAAGTGAAAGAACAGTAAAATACAGACCATGCAAAAGAAAGCTATTTTTCCCTGATAAATCAAAGTAGATTTTAAGACAAAAAAAGGCATTACTAGAATTACTTAATAATGATAAAATTTTAAATTACTAGGAGGACCTAGCAATTTGAATTTGTATTTACCTAATAATATAGCCTCAAAATAGATTTAAGAAAATTGACAGAATTACAAGGAACAATAGACAAATACATAAAGTTGTAGTAATTGATAGACTGTGAGCACGCAAAATAATTATTAGTCATATGGAGCACTTGAATGTGATTAAACGTCCAAACCTAATAAACATATTTAGACCATTATACCCTACTGTGCAGCTTGCATAAGCCTTTAAGCACCCATGGAATATTTATAAATACTGATTTTATACTATGCCATAAAGCTCATTTCAACAAATTTCAAAGAACTGAAATCATACAGAATATGCTGTATGACCACAATGCAATTAAACTAGTAATCAGTGGCAGTAGATGCTAAAACATTCCATACTATAATTCATTCAATTCCTTCCTTCTTTCCTTCCTTCCTTCCCTTCTTCTTTGCTTCCTTACTTGCTTTTCTTTCTTTTTTATTTTTGGATAAAGAACACATGGTATGAAATCTGCCCTGTTAATATAATTACAAGTGTACAATACAGTATTGTTAACTATATTATTTTCTTCTCCTCCTAGCCCCGAAAACCACCATTCTGTTTTCTGCTTAGATGACTTTGACCCCTTTGCATAGCTCATATTAATTGGGTTCATGCAGTATTTGTCCTGTTGTTGCTGGCTTATTTCACTTAGCATAATATTCTCAAGATTCATTCATGTTGTAGCATATGACATGATTTCCTTCATTTTAAAGGCTAAATAATCTTTCATTGTATGTATATACTACATTTTCTTTATTTATCCATCCATCAGTGAACACTTAGGTTGTTTCCACCTCTTGGCTATTGCAAATGATGCTGCAGTGAACATGGGAGCACAAAAATCTCTTTGAGATTCTTATTTCAATTATGATGGAAAAATACCCACAAGTGGGATAGCTGGAGCATATGATAGTTTTATTCAAATTTTGAGGAACCTGTATACTGTTTTCATAGAGGCTGCACATTTATATTCCCAAAACAGTTTCCAGTTTCTCCACATCCTTGCCAACACTTGTTATTTTCCATTTTGTTTATATTTGTTTGTTTGTTTTTGATAATGACAATCCTAGCAGATGTGAGGTGATGTTGCATTGCAGTTTTGATTTGCATTTTTCTGATAATTAGTGATATTAAGGATCTATTCATATACCTATTGGCCATTTATATCTCTTTTTTGGAGAAATGCCTATTCAAATCCTTTGCCCAGTTTTTAATTGGGTTATTTGTTTTTCTGCTATTGAGTTGTGGGAATTCATTATATATTTTGAATAGTAACTCCTTATCTGATACAATTTGCATATTTTCTCCCATTCCATAGGCTACCTTTCATTCTGTTGAGTGTTTCCTCTACTGTACAGAAGTTAATTAGTTCATTGTAGTCCCATTTCTCTATTTTTGCTTTTGTTGCCTGGGCTTTGGTGTCATATCCAGAAAATCATTGCTAAGACAAATATTATGAAATTTTTTCTATTAGTTCACATAGGAGTATCTTAGTTTCAGGACTTACGTTTAAGTCCTTAATGCATTTTGAGTTGATTTTGTGCATGGTGTGAGATAGAGGTCTAATGTCATTTTTGCGTTTGATATTGTTTCCCAACACAGCTTGTTGAAGAGACTGTCTTTTCCCCATTGTGTATTCTTAGCATTCTTGTTGGAGATTTGACTATATGTAAGTGAGTTGATTTCTGGGCTCTCTATTCTGTTTCATTATCTGTGTTTAATGCCAAAAAACCATACTGTTTTATGTACTGTAGCTTTGTAATGTGTTTGAAAGTCAGGAAGTGTGAGGCCTCCAGCTTTGTTATTTCTCAAGATTGTTTCAGCTATTTGGGGTCCTTTATGGCTCCATATGAATTTTAGCACTGTTTTTACTGTTTCTCTAAAATATAACATTGGGATTTTGATAGTGATTGCATTAAATCTGTAGATTGTTTTGGATGGTGCAAACATTTTGACAATGTCTTCCAACCTGTAAACACAAGCTGTCTTTTCATTTTTTAAAGTATTTTTAAATTTCTTTCAGCAGTTTCATAGTTTCTAGTGTACAAGTCTTTTGCCTCATTGTTTATGTTTAAGTATTTTATTATTGATGCTATGTTAGTTATTTATAATATGCTATATTAGCTATATTTATTATTGATTCTATAAAAGTATTTTATATTGATTTTATTATTGATATAATAATTTTATAATATAAT
>NW_016809173.1:136095-142748 GCF_001698545.2 Rhinopithecus bieti | reverse complement strand
TATATAATAATTGAGATTATTTACTTCTTTTTCATATTGTTCCTTTTTAGAGTGTAGGCACACAACCGATTTTCATATGTTGATTTCATGTCCTACAAATTTGCTTTATTTGTTTAAGAGCTTTAACAGGTCTTTTGTGGAATCATTAGGGTTTTTTCATGTAAGATAATGTCATCTGCCAACAAAGATAATTTTGCTTTTTCCTTTCTGATTTGGATGCCTTTTATTTCTTTTTCTTATCTAATTTCTCTTGCTAGGAGTTCTAGTACTTTGTGGAAGAAAAGTGCTAAAAGTGAACAAACTTGCTTTGTAACTATTCATAGAAGAGAAGCTTTTAGTTTATCACTGTTGAGTATAATGTTAGCTATGGGCTTTTCATGTATGGCTTTTATTAGTTGAAGTACATTTCTCCTATTTCTTGTTTGTTGGGTGTTTATTAATCATAAAAGGATGTTGAATTCTGTCAAATGCTTTTTCTTTTTATATTAAAATGGTTATGTGATGTTATCCTTTGTTCTTTTAACATGGTGTGTCATATTGATTGATTTTCAGATGTTAAGCTATCCTCACACCCCAGGGATAAATGCCACTTTATCATGGTGTATAATTCTTTTACTGTGCTGTTGAATTGAGTTTGATAGTATTTGGTTGAGGATTTTTGCATGTGTATTTCTCTGGGATACTGGCTTGTAGTGCTCTTTTCCTGCAGTGCTTTGTCTGGCTTTCATATCAGGGTAATATTGGCCTCATAAATAAATTTGGAAGTGTTCCATTTTCTTCAACGTTTTGGGAGGCGTTTGAGAAGGATTAGCGTTAATTCTTCAAATATTTGGTAGAATTCTCTGCTAAAGTCATCTTGTCCTGGGTTCTTCTTTGCTGAGAGATTTTTGATTAATGAATCAATCTCCTTACCAGTTATCTATCCATTCAAATGTTTTAGGTCTTTATGATTCTGTCTTAGTAGGTTGTAGTGTTTCTAAACTTTGTCCATTTCTTCTAGGTTATTCAATTTACTGGTGTTATAATTACTAGAAGTAATGTCTTATGACTTTTTTATTCTGTGTATTGGTTGTAATGTTTTCTGTTTCATTTCTGATTTTACTTGAATCTTCCCTTTTTTTCTTTCTATGTTAGTCTACCCAAAGGTTTGTCGATTTTGTTGATCTTTTTAAAAAACAACCCTTATTTTAGCAGGATTTTTTTCCATTTTGTGTTTTTGTCCTCTATTTCATTTTCTTTCTGCACTAATCTTTAATATTTTCTTCCTTCTGTTAACTTTGAAATTAGTTTGTTCTTTTTATAGTTCCTTGAGGTGTTTAGTTAGGTTCTTTGAGATCTTTCTATATTTAAATGTGGGCATTTATCCCTCTAAACTTCCTCTTTTTACTGCTTTTGCTGTGTTTCATCAGTTGTATTATGTTATGTTTTTATTTTCTTTGTCTCAAGGTATTTTAACATTTCTTTTTTGATTTTTTAGTTGATCAATTTACTATTCAAATGTGTTACTTAATTTCCATATATCTTTGAATTTTCTGGTTGTCCTAGTACTACTGACTCCTAGTTTCATTCCATTGTGTTTAGAAAAGATACTGGTATGATTTCATCTTCTTAAGTTTGTTAAAACTTGTTTTATGTTATAACGTGGTCTATCCTGGAGAATGTTCTATATGTCCTTGAGAAGAATTTATATTCTGCTCTTGTTGTATGGAATGTTCTATGTATGTCTGTTAGATTCATTTAGTCTATAGTGTTTTTCAAGTATTCTGTTTCCTTATTGTTTTTTTGCTTGGATCTTCTATTCATGATTAAAAGTAGGGAATTGAAATATTCTACTATTCTTTTGTTACTATTTCTCCCTTCATGTCTATCAGTGTTTGATTTGTATACATAGGTGCTCTGATATTGGGTATATTTATAATTGTCATATATTTGTGGTATGTAAACCCTCTTGTCTTTATATAATTTCCTTATTTGTCTTTTACGTGACAGTTATGAATTTAAAGTATATTTTGTGTCATAGAAGTATGATTACCCCTTCTTGCTTTTGGTTATCATTTGCATGAAATATATGTTTCAAACATTTCACTTGCAGCCCATTTATGTCATTAAATCTTAGGTAAGTCTTTTGTAGACAACATACAATTAGATGTTGTGTTTTGTTTTGTTAATTCATTCAGCTATTCGCTGTTTGACAGTTTAATCTATTTACTTTTAAAGTTTTTATTGATAGAGTAAGACTTACTATTGTCATTTTGTTAATTGTTTTCTGTTTGTCTTGTGGCTTCTTATCCTGCGTTTTCTCTTTTGTTGTCTTCCTCTGTGTTTCATTGATTTTTTTGTATGTGTGACATGCTTTTGATCCTTTTCTTACTTTCTTTGGTGTATCTTCTATAGGAATTTTTTGTTGTTGTTACCATGGGGCTGACATAAAATACAGCAATCTATTTTAAGTTGATAACAACTTAACTTTATTTCCATTCACCTTTTTACTCCCCTCCCCCCAAACTCTTTATCATTGATGTCACAAATTACCATTTTTAGGTGGCATGTCCATTAACACATTTTAGTTGTTATTTTATATTTTATCTTTAAGTTACATACCAGAATTTAAGGTGATATATACACCACTGTTGGAGTATTACAATATTCTTTATTTGTCTATATATTTACCTTTACCAGTTAACTTTATACTTTTATATACTTTTGTGTTGCTGTGTGGTAGTTTTTTCATTTCAACTTTAAGGACTCCTGTTATCATTTTTTGTAAGGCAGGTTGAGTGGTGATAAATTTCATCAGCTTTTGTTACCTGGGAAAGTCTTTTTTTTTTCTTAATTTTTGAAGGACAGTTTGGCTATGTATAGTATTCTTGGTTGGCAGACTTTTTTCTTCCAACACTTTAAATACATCATTGTACTCTATTCTGCCTGCAATGGTTCCATTGATAATTCTGCTGATAGTCTGATGGACGTTCCGTTGCACATGACTAGTCACTTTTCTCTTGCTTCTTTTGAAATTCTCTTTGTCTTTGACTTTTGACAGTTTGATTATAATGTATCTTTGTGTAGCTTTGTTTACATTTAATCATGCTGAAGTTATTTTGGCTTTTTGAATGTAGATGTACATTTCCTTTCCCAGATTTGGGAAGTTTTCAGCTATTATTTCTTCAAACAAGCATTCTGCCTTTTTCTATCTTAGTCTTTTTGGATCCCCAAATGCATACTTTGGCTCACTTCATGTTATCCTGTAAGTCCCTTAGGCTTTCTTTATTCTTTTTTATTTGTTTTCCTCTTTGGTCCTCTGACTGCATTTCAGATGTGCTGTCTTTCAGTTTGCTGATTCTTCTGTTTAATCAAATCTACTGTTGAACTCCTCTAGTGGATTTTTCAATTCAGTTATTGTATTCTTACATTCTAAATATCTGTTTGGTCATTTTAAAAAATTACTATCTATTGATGTTCCAACTTTGTTCGTGTATCAGTTTCCTGAGCTCACTGGGCAGCATTATGATGGTCATTTTGACTTCTTTTCAGGTAATCACATGCCTCTGTTTATTTAGGTCAGTGTCTGTGGGTTTATTTTTTATTTTTTTTATTAGTATGAGCACACTTATAGGCATGTAATAGCCATTAAAATAATAATTTTATGTGTGTGTGTGCGTGAGAGTATGAACGAGAACATTTCCACAGTATTCTTCTCTATAAATGTGGCGGAGGGGAAATTCATCTATATATATAATAGCATCACTGAAGACATGAAGGATTATGGGAAGCCTTTTTGCTTCTTATTTAATTCCAGAGGCATTTGGGGATAATGTAACCAAATTTTCTTTTGATTATTTATTATTGTGAGAAGGTTAATTATGGCGTTAATTTAACTCTTAATTTACAGAGTTAACATAATGTGTTTAACATTTTAACCTTGATGTTTCATTTAGCGTAGCTGTCAAAACTTTTACTTAATTGACCCCAATGAGAAAATTATCTGAAAAGAATAAAATATGATATTTTTTTTTCATATGATACAAATACTTTCATCCCATGGTACAAGTACAGGTGTATTTAATAAGGCTCAATCTCTAGTACTACAATAAACGTGCATTTCACATGTTCTCTTTCTCTCTTCCTCTCTCTTTCTGCTTTTCTCTCTCATTCTGCCTCTCCATCTCCCTCTTCTCCATTTTTTCCACTTCTGTTACTTTTATTACTCTTTTTGCAGTCATATTCATAAGCAAATTATTTAAAATTTAAGAAACATCCAGAATAATTTTGGTCTGATTCTTATAGCAACCTGTGCATTACTGAGTGGGATTATCTAGGATTGAGATTTACAGTAAAACCTCCCTAAATTGACTAGTTGGGTGAGTCTACACCTGTAATCCTTAACACTGGTCAGACTTTAGAATTACCTGGATTCTCTTGAAAGATACTGATTGCCTAGGTCCCTCTCCTAGATATTTTGATGTAGTTGGTTTGGGTTCCACACAGATATTTTCAACAATTTCCCTATGTGCAATTTTTATGTGCAAGTCCAGTTGATAATTACTGATCTATAATCTTGCGACTCTAAGTGTGATCATTGAATCAGCAGCATTAGTATGCCTTGGGACCTGGTTATATATGCAGAATTTCATGTCTCACTCTAGATCTACTGATCAGCATATACATTTAAATAAGATCTCCAGGTGATTTGAGAAACATTCATTGACAGTTTACATTGGCTCTGTTAAAAATTAAAAGAAATCAACTAAGTTTGAAGCTAAGCCTGTACACTTATGTTTTCAACCCTGTTTATGTAAGTTGTATTTATATAATAATTGTAATATTATTTAACTACTATAAATACATACAAATATATAAATCGATTAAATACAAATATGAAATGAAATAAAATTTGTTTTATACAAATTAAGTTGAATGATTTGGAAAAGTTGATAAACTAAAATTACTAAAAAAGTACTCTTTTCTCATTTTAATGTTAAATTTTTTAAAACACTATGAGTCTTTAATATAAAATGCAAGCATTTGAAAGCAAATGCAATCAAAATTTTCTTGATTATATTCAAGTTTAAGTATAGCACATCTAAACTCTACCTTTATGTCTAGTTAGAAAAACATTGGCAAATCATTGTATTTTAGGGTTTAGAATGAAATAAAGTTGAATGAATCCAAATTCTAACCCATGGTTTTGAGGGTTAACTAACTAGAGATGTGGAGATTTGACTGGACTAGAAAGTGAAGCCCACTGTGTCACCCACTTTAGGCAACACAAACTTTTTTGGGTTTCAGTTAAAATATGTAACACAAAGATAGATAGATAATATTTCTCAACTCATGAAGTTGCTTGAAGGAATAACAAAACTTAAAGAAATACATCTAGCAGAGTTCCTGATGATTTGTATTCATTTGGTAAAATATGTTTCCAGCTCTTTCTTCAGTAAGTGTATTTTTCTCCTTTGAAAATTTTATTTTAACTTTCTTAGTTTGTAAGTGTGTTTTATGTGTGTATATCTACTGTTATTTTAAAAAATTATTTCTCGAAGGACTCTCTGGTCAATTACTTTTTACAGTAATAATTTTCACTGAGTAAAAGTTTTAATAATATTTCTCAATGTATTCATTGTCATGCATAATAGAATTTTAAAAAACTTTTTCTTAGGTTTGGGGGTACATGTGAAAATTTGTTACATAGGTAAACTTATGTCACTGATGTTTGTTGTACATATTATTTCATCACCCAGGTATTAAGCCCCGTACCCAATCATTATCTTTTCTGCTCCTCTTCCTACTCCCAGCCTCCCTCTTCAAATAGACCCCAGTGTCTGCTGTTTCCTTCTTTGTGTTCATAAGTTCTTATCGTTTAGCTCCCACTTATAAGTGAAAACATGTGGTATTTGGTTTTCTGTTCCTGCATTAGTTTGCTAAGGATAATAGCCTCCATCTCCATCCATGTTCCAACAACAGACATGATATTGTTTTTATGGCTACATAGTGTTTCGTGGTGCTTGTGTACCACATTTTAAAAATCCAGTCTGTCATTGATGGGCATTTAGGTTGATTCCATGTCTTTGCTATTGTGAATAGTGCTGCAATGAACATTCATGTGCATGTGTCTTTATGGTGGAAAGATTTATATTTGTCTGGGTATGTACCCAGTAATGGGATTGCTGGGCTGAATGGGAGTTCTGCTTTTAGTTTTTTGAGGAATCACCATACTGCTTTCCACAATAGTTGAACTAATTTACACTCCCACCAACCACGTATAAGTGTTTCCTTTTCTCTGCAACTTTGCCAGCAAATATTTTCTTTCATTCTGTAGGTTTTCTCTTTACTCTGTTCATAGTTTCTTTCGCTGTGCAGAAACTCTTAAGTTTAATTAGATCTCACTTGTCAATTTTTGCTTTTGTTGCAATTGCTCTTGGTGTTTTTGTCATGAAATCTTCACCCATTCCTATGTCCAGAATGGTATTGCCCAGGTTGTCTTCCAGAGTTTTTATAGTTTTAGGTTTTGCATTTAAGTCTTTAATTCATCTTGAGTTCATTTGTGTACATGGTGTAAGGAAGGAGCTTCAATTTTCTGCATATGGCTAGCCAGTTATTCTAACACCATTTATTTAATAGAGAGTTTTCCCTATTGCTTGTTTTTTTTTTTTTTT
>NW_016809173.1:132413-134551 GCF_001698545.2 Rhinopithecus bieti | reverse complement strand
CCTCCCGAGTTTACACCATTCTCCGGCCTCAGCCTCTGGAGTAGCTGGGACTACAGGCACCTACCACCCAGCCCGGCTAGGTTTTTTTTGTATTTTTTTTAGTAGAGACGGGGTTTCACCGTGTTAGCCAGGATGGTCTCGATCTCCTGACCTTGTGATCCGCCCGTCTCGGCCTCCCAAAGTGCTGGGATTACAGGCTTGAGCCACCGCGCCCGGCCCTATTGCTTGTTTTTTTTATCAGCTTTGTTGAAGATCAGATAGTCGTAAATGTGCAGCCTTATTTCTGGGCTCTGTATTCTGTTCTATTGGTCTATGTCCTGTTTTTGTACCAGTACCATTGCTGTTTTGGTTATGGTAGACTTGTAGTATAGTTTGAAGTTGGGTATTGTGATGCCTCCAGCTTTTTTTTTTTTTTTTTTTTTTTTTTTGCTTAGGATTGCCTTGTCTATTTAGGCTCTTTTTTGGTTCCATGTGAATTTTAAATGTTTTTTTTTTTTTTTTTTTTTTTTTCTAGTTCTGTGAATAATGTCATTGGTAGTTTAGTAGGAATACCATTGAATATGCCAACTGCTTTGGGCTATGTAACCATTTTAATGATATTGATTCTTCCTGTGCATGAGCATGGGATGTTTTTCCATTTTTTTTTTGTATCTTCTCTAATTTATTTGAGGAGTGTATTGTAATTCTCTTTGTAGAGATCGTTCACTTCCTTGGGTAGCTGTATTCCTAGGTGTTTTATTCTTTTCGTGGCAATTGTGAATGGGATTGCCTTTCTGATTTGGCTGTCACTTTGGTTCTTGTTGGTGTATAAGAATGCTTGTGATTTTTGTACACTGATTTTGTATCCTGCAAATTTCAACTTTTATTATAGATTAAAGGGTACATATGCAGGTGTATTTTATGGTTAAATTGTATGATGCTGAGGCTTGAGGTCCCAATGATTCCATCACCCAGGCAGCAACATAGTACCCAACAGGTGGTTCTTTAGGCTACACCCTGCTCCCTTTCTCCCCCATCTAGTGATTCCCAGTGACTATTATTCTTACTTTAACATCCATGTGTATTCAGTGTTTAGCTCCCACTTATCAGTAAGAACATGTGTTTTTTGCTTTTCTGTTCTCATGTTAGGGTGTCTAGGATGATGGCCTCTAGCTGTGTCTAAGTTGCTGCAAAGGGCATGATTTCATTCTTTTTTATGGCTGCATAGTATTCCATGGTGTATATATACACCACATTTTCTTTATCCACTTCCTTGTTGATTGGCACTTAGGTTGATTCCATGTCCTTGCTATCGTGAATAGTGCTGCAGTGAACATACAGGTGCATATGTCTTTCTGACAGAATGAATTATTTTCCTTGGGTATATATATCCAGTAGTGGGATTACTGGGTTGAATGGTAGTTGTACTTTAAGTTCTTTGAAAACTCTACGAACGGCTTTCCATAGTGGCTAAACTAATTTGCATTCTCATCAACAGTGTATAAGAGTTCCCTTAAAAAAGGTACTCTGAAATTACATGTCAGTAAAACAACTATAAATGTGGATGAAAACAGGGTATTGAAATTATTTCTCTTCAGACTGCTGGGCAAGTATCTATCTTATTACCTTAAAAAAAAAAACCCAATCAAAATGAAACTTTTACTGGAAATTTCTAGGCAACACATTAAAAGGTTTACTTATATAATCAAGACTACAATAAAGCACAATCAAGGAATCCATACTAAAATGTTCAACATCAAAACATGGTTGAATGAGTGTGAATTTGTGTGTTTAAAATGTTTAAATACATATTTATTGTCATATATGATTTCTCAGTTTAACTGATTATTTTCAAACAATGGGCCAAATCCCATCAGATAACATAGGATAAAAAGGCTTCTACTGTGCAAAAGCTCTTTAGTTTAATTAGATCCCATTTGTCAATTTTGGCTTTTGCTGCCGTTGCTTTTAGTGTTTTAGACATGAAGTCCTTGCCCATGCCTATGTCCTGAATGGTACTACCTAGATTTTCTTCTAGGGTTTTTATGGTATTAGGTCTAACATTTAAGTCTCTAATCCATCTTGAATTAATCTTCGTATAAGGGGTAAGGAAAGGATCCAGTTTCAGCTTTCTACTTATGGCTAGCCAATTTTCCCAG
>NW_016809173.1:122801-131386 GCF_001698545.2 Rhinopithecus bieti | reverse complement strand
AAAAAAAAAAAAAAAAGGCTTCTACTGAATATATCTGTGACTGTCTCTATTCAAATGTTAATTTTATTTTTTCTCTTTCATTTCCCCTTTCTCTGAATAATAAAATAGTTGTCAACTTAGGTCTACCTGGACAGCTCTAAAATATTAAAAGACCCAAGTCCTACCCTCAGAATTTTTTAATTGGTCTGGCATGCAGATAGGGCATTGAGTTTTAAATGTTCTTCAGGTGATTTTAATTCGCATCTGTGGTTGAGATCCATCAGCCTACTAGTTTGGGAGTAAAGGTAAAACCAACTTATAATAAATCACTTCCAGGTAATATAGGTTTCGAGACTGGATGTTCATTGGGATCCTGGGACAAAGTATATTAATGTGATTATTATTCTATTTTTGAATGTATTATGAGTACTCTTTTCCTGATTGAAATCATACTAAATCATTTCACCCTCAGTGCTCATTTTCAAACACTCCTCTGTGTGAAGCATTTCCAGTTCCACCCTTGTAAGACTGTGTTCTTCTCCGAGTTATATTTAGTTACCTATGCATGTGCCCATCATTTCCCACATTAGGCTGAATGCTCCTTGAAGGCAGGGAAGACGACCTTCTACTACAGTGCTTCAGTGTCAATAAATGTTTCTTAGGTCAGGTGTGGTGGCTCACACCTGTAATCCCAGCACTTTGGGAGGTAAAGGTTGAAGGATGACTTGAGGTCAGGACTTCAAGACCAGCCTGGGCAACATAATGAGACCCTGTCTCTACAAAAAATTAAAAAATTAGTGGGACATGCTAGCGCATGCCTGTAGTCCCAACTGCTCAGGAGGCTGAGGTGGATCGCTTGAGCCTGGGAGGTTGAGGTTGCAGTTCATCGTGCCACAGCATTCCAACCTGGGCAACAAAGTGAGACCCTGTCTCAGAAAAAGAAAAAATAGTTTCTTATTTTCACCATGTGTTACCATTCTTGCCCTAGGTCTTTATGAAATTGTTTTGGTTCTCCTGTTTATCATTTTGTTGCTTACTGCGTTTCCTTCTCCTGTTCCATCTCAAGTATGCTTTCAAATTTTTCCATCCTCAGTTGCTTCCTTTGCTCTCTCTTCCCTCCTCTTTCTGCCATCCTTTCCACTTGTCTTACTCTACACAGAGCTTGCTCCCTTTAACCTTGTGCTTGTTCTCTTCTCTTGGCCCACATTCTTTGCATAATGGAGTTATTAATATAGCTCTCAGGAAACTGCATTGAAAACTGTCCTCCTAATAGAGCTACCCCTCAACAGTTTCCTCCTTTGTTTTACCTGCACACCAGAAACTGTTCTAAAAGAGCAAAATCACTTTTTCAATGTTTTTTACTTGTAATCTCTTAGTTGAGCACTAATATTTGGTTTATAATGAAAAGAATCATGCTTTGCAGTTCACACAACATTTGATGTTCAATATCTTCAACACTATAACATCAAAACAACATGTATCTAAATGGTGCCAGGCATTTTGAAAAAAAAAGTTACACAAAGTTAAGCCAAAGACAAGATGTTCCTATATTGATCAAATTCACTGGGTTGGTGGTAAGAAAAGATGCACAGAAGGACTGTCATATGGATTCTAGTTCTAACTTTGAAAGTGACAATATGCAAACTTTTCCTTATTATATTATACATTATATTTCTTTGTCTAGTGGTAATGAAACCTGTTTCTTCATGTGTGTCCATGTTCTGTCACTTTAATAGTATTAAAGTATTGACACAAATACTGTATTTTCCTCTAAATGTTTACCTGCAGTCATTCAATTTATTTTTCACATTGTCAGAGGACTAAATGAATTGATTATATTGTCGTTTTAATAGACTGTTCTATGGTACATGAGCCAGGATCAAGAACAAGACTAGTGACAGAAAAGCAGCTAATTTAAAAGAATTTCAGAATATTTTTAGATTGCCATTTAAATTGGTAAAGTTAGAGTAAAAAATTCTGAATCTCTGCTTACAGCAATAGTGCGTGCTTTTTTGCTATTAACTTCTAAACATTCATTTTTTGTTTTCTCAGCGTATACATTCTCTAACTTAAAGGCTGATCTGGACAGGGTGCTTGAATTTTTGCTCTTGTTCTATTCTGGGAGGTACTTTTATCCTTCTTTGCCTCCTAACCCCTCACTACTGCTAAATTTATAGTATTTCAGGGCCTGTTCTCTTTTTGGAAGAATAAGCTACTGACCTAAAATTAAGGCCCCCTAAGGGCAGCACTCTTTGGTCCTTTAGAAGCCCAAGGACATGATGTATATAAAACAGAAAAGGGAAGTTGCACAACTACTCTCAAGATCTCATTTCTTAAACTCTAATATTAGTTTGGCAAATAACTAAATTCCCAAACAATTAATGAGATTAGACAATCATGTCTAATTCATGAATTTGTGAAATATTTAAGCACTCTGAACTTCTAATCATTTTAAATAGCATTGACTCACAAAAACTGGTTTTATATTGGGAAAGAAGAAAGTTTTGTCATCAAATTGTCCAAGGAGACTTTCTTTGAGCATGCTAATTTGCATTATTCATTTTAGTAAGTTACTGCTATGACAGTAACCAGCTGCTTTCTTACTGCTCCCATTTCACAAGTTTCAGATGTGCTCCAGTTGAAGGTAAGCTGTCATTTTACAGAAAGGGCAGACTCTTTCTGTAAGACACAGGCTATAGAATCTTTATCATAAGATGCAAACTTCACAGGTGAGACCAAATGTAAAGGGAAAAATGAGGTTTAGAGAGGTTCAGTTCACTTATTTTTAGATTTCTTTATCAAATAGGAAGCTGGAAGAGAATTTACCAAAAAATTTAACAAACCTTGAGAGTATATTATGCAGGGCCCATGCTGGGTGCTGAATAAAATCCAAAGACAAGTAAGACACTGTCTCTGTCCTGAAATAAGAAAGATGAAAAAGTGTACAACTCACTAGAGAAAAGGAAGAAAAATGTGTTCAGTGCTATAACAGAGATTTAAGCATTGTAGAGAAGAGAGATTAATTTGTATCAGTTAGTGCTCAAGACTTTTATTACGACCATATTGTTAAGAATTGATTCCAAGCGAGTCCAGATTACAAAAGAAGATTGTGGGCTGGATAAATGCAGCATAGCTGATTGGAGCCTATTAAGAATATTACAACACTTTTAAATTTTTTGTTTGACTTTGCAGAATCTTAGCCTGCCTCATGAATGCATTTATTGTACATTATTTTTAAAAAGTATAATAAAATACAGATATACATAATTATAGTTAATGAGTTATTTTCTCATCCAACAGCTTTGATTTGTATATTGCTAACAAAATATTGGCTCAGAATGAAGTAACTGCTATTATACATTTTTGAGAAGTCTCCCAAAGGGAATAAAAATTTCAAAGCATACCATTGGAAAGCTACTACTATATAAAAGTCTATCCTTAACAGACAACCAATCCAAAGATCACTGATATTTGGTGTTTTGAAAAAGAATTTTAAAGAAACTCTATGTCCCATGACTCACTTAAGTTAATTACACTGACTTTCTTTTTGGTATTTATAACTTTTAATTTTGTAATGAATCGTTTTTAAAGGTATTGATACCAATTGGGAAGTTTAAAGTAGATGCATGTATTTTCAATCAAGTAATAAGAGGAAAAAAGCTAAAGATGTAGTGAGGAAATGTTTAGAAGTAAAATATGATGCCCTTTTGCTTATATATTCTGAAATTTTTTAGATGGGTTTAGATCATTCTTTCTACAATGGTTTGCTGAAGTTCATTTAAATCTCATTAGAGAAACCTGCAGTTGCCATCTCTGCATTAAGGACCAATAAATCAAGATTTCAATGTGTAACTTAGAATTTTCAGCGTTTTACTGGCTTCTTTCACTTATCCAGTTTTCAATCTGTGTTATAAATTACCTTTCACTTTTTAACAACTGATGACTTCTAAATTTGTCTGTAGCATCTGTTGGCTCCTATTTGCTGTTAATTGTTTTTATGTTGTTAAAATGGAGGAAAATGAAGGAAAATAATTTTTATTAATTGCTTTCTTGGATTCTCTGATAATTATGACGCTAGTGACTATCCAATTTGCAATGTTTAAGATAGCCTTGGTAGAACATACACATCAAGTGTTACATTGTCCTATTGAATTTCTACAAGTTGTTGTTAATGTCTCCACTTATGACTGAATAGACTATGTGCAGGAAAGCTCTGTGTGATGTAAATCACATAGACCCTGGTGGGAATGCACTCCCTCGAGTTATGCCAACAGCAGCACCTACTAGAGTCAGAGGAAATGTGTATTTCACATTGTTTAATATTAATAACTAATGAGTAGCTTTGGTTCTATGGGTTAGTATGATTTCAAAATGGTATAGCTTCCTAGTCTACAAAGTGATAAGCCTGTATGAATAAATTAAGTACATCTCCCTAGAAGTTTTATATCTTAAAGTATATACACATAACATATTCAATCTATCACTCAGCATAGACTTTTGAAAACATGGCCTAATTGAAACAGTTCTGCTTTAAGCTAGTAAGTGATTTGAGGTGTAGAAATCCAAAGTTACATCACAAAGAACTAAATGTGGTAGTCACACTCACTCACATATACACAAGCCACACAAGAAAACTAGGGAAGAAGTGAAGCCTCTGGCTATAAACGTGTGCATGCAATTAACATGGTTAAAAGGAGCAGAAAATACAGTAAAAATGATTATTCCTTTATTGTTTTATTGAGGAAGTGAATTTTCTTACTTTATACTCTATTGGGGAGAGGTTAGAAGGCAGATACTTTTCAGTTAGAGAATTCCAGGGATGGTCGTGTAGTCATTGTGGTAGCCAGTGATTATTGTTATCTCTGAGAATTTGCACCTGATACCTACACGGGCTGGCCTTGGTTAAAATTAGGGCATAGGCCCGATCTGCTTTCCCTCCTCTGTTTACACACTTGATTTTCCCAGAGCTCAGTTCCCTCATTTTACCCTCTGGCTGCCTATAAACCTCACTTTGATAATCTGAAGGAGGGACTACATTTTTAAAATATCTATTTTCTCTTTCAGACTTTTGTGTTCCATTCTCTTATGCCCTTCTGAGCAAGCTATCTTGGTAAACTAGACCTCTTAATGGCATATAGTGAATTAATGTAACAGACATTTGTTCTTGTTATTGTTCCTGTTCCTGGGCACCCGACACTCCCTTTTCCATTTTTTGTCCTCTGTCCCCCAGGAGCCTGACTTCTGCAGCCTTCATCACTCTGGTCTCCTTGCCAGCTAGTTTCAAGTAGCGTTCACCAATGGGAGACACTGGCAGGAAATTGGAAGGCAGGAGGAGGAGAGAAGGTTGGCTATGTTTCTTTCCTGCACCAAGCTATGTCTCTGGCAGTAGTTGTGCTCTCATGATTATAGCTTTCACAAGGCATCCTCTCCTCCATAATTCTGGCTTACACTGGTCTCTAGTAAAACCATTTTCTTCCCTTGTTCCTTAGCCCTAGGGTAATGATGATCCCTTGCCTTTACCACAATATGGATCCTTCAGCAGCCCTTGTTTGTTTTCTTAATCTTAATCCAGCTGTCCCTTCTTAGAAGTGCTTTCGGGTTCCTGAGTTTCCATATAACTTATGGATTATTTAATCATAGAATTTCAGTTTGGCTTCTCTTAGAGTTAGTTGTGTATGAGTCTGTCTGCCCTACTAAATAGTGAGGCACGAAGCACATTAAATTTGTCTTTGAATTCCAGTACCTAGGAGAGTATCTAACATGTAGTAGGAGCTCAGTACATATTTGTTAAATGTATGAATAGGTTAACATGACTTACTCTCTCAGTCTTCTCTTAGAAAACTCCTAGAGCCATTCTAATGGCATTTTTATGATTCCTTGCAGTGCTTTTAGGAATCATTATATCTTTGTTTGAATTTCTTCACGTTTCTCCTCTAAAGAGTCTAGGAAAGAAATATCCTACTAATATTACTGAATATTCCATGTCAATGTTAGACTTATGGAGAATTACAGCAACTGATCAAAAAAGAAGTGAGATAAAAATCACTCACTTTGGGTTCTCTCTAAGCCAACTTCATCCTGCTTGTGCTCATTGCTTGAAAGAGAATTAAGCAATTGTGACCTCATTCATTTATGTGCTTTTTCCCTCCCTGCCAAGCTCCATTTGGTGCCCTATTGTCCCACAAGTTGCCTATTTGAGTCTTTTGAATTAAGAGTTTAGAGCAGAAGGCCCATCTGCTCTACGTGAATATTAAATTATCAAAAGACTTTGTATAAGGAGAATTTACCCTTGTGTTTTTTTAGCAATGTTTCCTTTCCCCTCTGTGTAAGAAAGATTTAGAGCACCATCGTTTTTCTTCCACATACGCTTGGACTTGAATAGACTACAGTTATCAAGTCATATAATACAATAGGCTTAGAAACCTTTGAATGGCAGGTACTGAATAGATGTAAGAAAGGTTTTATTTATTCTCATTATCTTATAAAATATAGTACTTAATATATATATATCTCCCTGACCTCTAATTTTTAGAATTTTTTTTTTGTTTTCATGAAGCTCAGTAACCTCAACATACCAAGACCTAGCATGTTGCATGTTTAATTATGTTGAGGTTACTGAGTTTCATGAAAACAAAAAAAATCCTAAAAATTAGATGTCAGAGAGATATATTTTGCGATCAATCATATTAAGTAAATGCACATACCATTATAATTCATAATATAATAGATAGAATGCAACTGACAGATCTATAGTTTCATTTTGAATATTCACGAGTGAGCATATTTTAGCCAGACGTTAAGTCATATGATTAGTGCAAGTAAATTTCATTCTTTGCTAGCAAGCTCTAAAACGTTCAAAATCAATTGGCTAGAAGATATGCATTATGTAGTCAAATTTGTTAATAAATACTGTGTAAGGAGATGAATTGAAGGATGACATTTTTAAAATCGTGCATGTTTCCATTATTTAAATGTGCAACTTTAAAATAGTTTTTCAAGGACAGTGAGAGTCGGGTTATATTTTGGATCTTAATATTTCTACAACAACATATTGATATTATTAGGAGAACAGACCAGGCATGGTGGCTCATGCCTGTAAATCCCAGCACTTTGGGAGGCTTAGGCAGAGGGACCACTTAAGGATAGGAGTTCGAGATCATCCTGAGCAACACAGCAAGACCCTGTCTCTAAAAGAAAAAAATAAATAATGAAATTAAAAAGTAAAAAGTATGTCTAATTTCTTTATTCTTTATTATTGGGAAGTCAATACTTTTAAAGGTAATAGGGATATATGAATTGCAAAGAGTGAAAGAATTTCTCATAATTCACACAGTGGAATTAAAAGAAAATGTACACATTCACTTTATAGAATTTGTATAGTTAAAATAAAAAATTGGATTTAGTAAATATGGGAAACAAATTGCCGGAGTCTATCAGTTGATCACTTCCACTGGTCTTTGAAATAATTATCTTGGGGTAGATCTAGATGTTATGGGGATCTGAAGCATCTACAATATTGGGTGTCCTTTCAAAGGTAAACAATATAAAATTATGAAAGGAGAACTTAGTTCAGCATCTTACAAGGAGCCTAAGCCAGAGAAGGACCCCGAAAATTAGGCATCATTAGCTTTAGGGTAAATCTGTTTTGCCTTAGGTGATGAGTCAATGTAGGTAGTATGAACTACTTCAAAACAAGGAAATGATTTCTGTTGGCTAAATGTTTGTGTGAATTGTAAATATTTTGCAAGTTTTAGAAAAGATTATTTGATACTCTGTGCGTTTTTTATGGATTAAAAACATATCTTTCCATGCAATCTAAGGTTACATTTTAAAATTTCACTTAATTGTGATGGAAGCAAGGCAGGTTTAGATTAAGACCTGTCAACGTCCTAGATGGGGTGCCCTAACCCATACATACTTATAAATAAAATAACACTAAACCATAAAACCTAAAACTTACATGGATGTGCTGAAATGAATATAGCTTCTTTCTATTATAATGTTCTATTTTAAAATTCTGTAATGGTATATAAAACAAAAACTTTTCTCATATTGTTCCCCGAGTCTCATATTACCCCAGATTTATTGCCACCCTAAGTGCCTACTTAATATGCCCTAAGTGGGACATCATCTATCAGGCAAGTAATTGACTTTAAGTCTGCTTCTTGGCAGTACTTTTTCAGAGTCTAATTCAGACATGTCATTGCCCTTTTTCTTTTTTGTATCTTATTTTACTCTCTCAACTTAATTTGCATGACACTAAGTTTACATGTGCCTTGCAGTAGATTGAATTGAGGTTTCTGGTTATTCAAACATGTTGAAAAAGGGTGTAAAACATGTGGAATGCTGTTACAAGATGATCTGATCCCTTCTAAGCTATTTTTCCCAATAAAATAAATACATCTGTATTTTTTCCTCCAAAGCGATATGCCAATTTCAAGGACGAACCTACTTTGAAGGAGAAAGAAATACAGTCTATTCCTCTTCTGGAGTATGTGTTCTCTATGAGTGCAAGGTAAGAAGACTATTCATGGGTCTTTCAAAATTGTTTCTATTTATAAACACAATAAAATTTTCTTGACTAGCTCAACCTTGAAATACATTTT
>NW_016809173.1:116671-119837 GCF_001698545.2 Rhinopithecus bieti | reverse complement strand
CCTCGGCCTCCCAAAGTGCTGGGATTACAGGCGTGAGCCACCGCGCCCGGCCAACAAAACTTTTTGAGAAAACTGAAATGTTTCGAAAGCTCAATTTTTATTTACTGTTTTTTCCAAAAGCTGTTGATGTAAATCAAACTGGTTTTTTTTTGCCACATTTGTCATCTGGGCTTGCAAATGTATTGTAAAACGAGCAAAATTTTCCAGGATTCCCCAGATGTTTGGCAAATTATAGACATGGCTGCAGTGTGGTAGAATCAGTGTGGCTGATTCCTATTCTAAAGACTTGCTTATTCTGAAGACTTTCCAGTTGGGATTTAATGTCATTTTGGGAGTGAGCCCATGACAGGTGTGCAGAGGTCCTCAGGACAAAAATTTCTTTATCTTAAAAGAGCCTTCTCAGTTGCTGGATCTGGAAACTTCTTAGCACGTCCTAATGATACAATTTGAAGCACTTCTTTTCTGTTGTCTAACAGGACCAGACCATGAAACTTGTTGAGAGTTCAGGCTGTCCAGCTTTGGATTGTCCAGAGTCTCATCAGATTACCTTGTCTCACAGCTGTTGCAAAGTTTGTAAAGGTAAGACTTTTTTGAGAAGTAAGATTTGTGTGCAAGAGTTATTATTGTAGGCTAGTGCAACTGACATGAAGTAGAAATTCTCATAAGCAAATGATTTCCATAGACTAATAGTATTTCCCTATATGCTCTCCTAATTTGTCACAGAGTGGCACAGCCGGTAGTCATGAAATATTTACTGAACTGAATTAAAACTGAACTGCTCCCATGCATTTCTGCAAGTTGTCTTGAACCTGTCTCAAGCTCTGGATCTCTAAATTTCTCTCTATGTGCTGGTTCGGAGTCAGCACAGCTTTGCTAAAAAAAAGTTACACAACAATATTGAGTTAGTTATTTTACTGTCAGTTACTGTTTCTTGGCAAGTGAGTTTTGTTTGTTTTTCTTTTCTCCTCAGCTTCTTTTTATAACTTACCTAGAATATTTTTCATTATGACTACTTCAAATCCCTCTCTTCTTGATTCTACTCTCAATTCTCACCCATAGGCCTCTGGACTACTGAGAAGAGAGAGGCCATCAGACATATATTGTTTGTTCTGTGTTGCCTCTGATATGATAGAACTAGAACTAGTAATTAGAAGGGACTTTGATTATTAGTACAATATAATTAGAAGGGACTTTGATTATTAGTTCAAGATAAGAAAACACTAAAATTTGTGCTATTCAAAAATGCAATAGGCCAGCCCAGGGGGCAGTGAATTTCCATCACTAAAGGTTTTTACACTAGATATCTTATTATAGATTCATGTATTAAATTAAAGCATAGATTATATGGAACTCTTTAAGATCCTTACCAGTCATGAAATTATATGTGTCTTCCTGTATTATATTGGAATTATATGCTTGTGAATCCATCTTCTACATTAGACAGTGTACCTTGTGGGCAGGGCTGAGTCTTTATGTTCACCTCTATATCCTTAATACCTACTATGATACCTGGAATGTAGTTGGTACTTATAACTGATGTAATTGGTGCTGCATAACAAACTACCCCAAATAAGCTACAGTACTTATTTGAATAATAACCTTTATGTTGATGCAAAACACAGCTTAAATAGAAAAGTAGTTTCTTAAAAGAAACATTATGAAACATATGCTATTTTGTTTTCTTTTAACTTACTCTATTAAAAGTGGACATAGGATAGATCCTAGATCACCCACACCCATTTTTATTTATTTATTTATTTTATTTATTTATTTATTTTTTCCTTAATTATACTTCAAGTTCTGGGATACATGTGCAGAACGTGCAGTTTTGTTACATAGGTGTATATGTACCTGTTTGCTGCACCCATCAACACGTCATCTACATTAGGTATTTCTCCTAATGCTATCCCTCCCCTAGCCCCCCACCCACTGACAGGCCCTGGAATATGATGTTCCCCTCCCTGTGTCCATAAGTTCTCATTGTTCAACTCCCACTTAGGAGTGAGAACATGTGGTGTTTGGTTTTCTGTTCCTGTGTTAGTTTGCTAAGAATGATGGTTTCCAGCTTCATCCATGTCCCTGCAAAGGATATGAACTCATCCTTTTTTATGGTTGCATAGCATTCCATGGTGTATATGTGCCACATTTTCATTATTATTATTATTATACTTTGAGTTCTAGGGTACATGTGCACAACATGCAGGTTTGTTACATATGTATTGCTGCACCCATTAACTCATCATTTATATTAGGTATCTCTCTTAATGCTATGCCTCCTCCCTCCCCCCTCCCCACAATAGGCCCTGGTGTGTGATGTTCTCCTTCCTGTGTCCAAGTGATCTCATTGTTGAATTCCCACCTATGAGCGAGAACATGCAGTGTTTGGTTTTCTGTTCTTGCGATAGTTTGCTGAGAATGATGGTTTCCAAGCTGCATCCATGTCCCTACAAAGGACATGAACTCATCCTTTTCTTGGCTGCATATATTCCATGGTGTACATGTGCCACATTTTCTTAATCCAGTCTGTCACTGATGGACATTTGGGTTGATTCCAAGTCTTTGCTATTGTGAATAGTGCCACATAAACATACGTGTGCATGTATCTTTATAGCAGCATGATTTATAATCCTTTGGATATATCCCCAGTAATGGGATGGCTGGGTCAAAAGGTATTTCTAGTTCTAGATCCTTGAGGAATTGCCACACTGTTTTCCACAATGGTTAAACTAGTGTACAGTCCCACCAAAAGTGTAAAAGTGTTCCTATTTCTCCACATCCTCTCCAGCACCTGTTGCTTCCTGATTTTTTAATAATTGCCATTCTAACTGGTGTGAGATGGTATCTCATTGTGGTGTTGATTTGCATTTCTCTGATGACGAGTGATGATGAGCATTTTTTCATGTGTCTGTTGGCTGTACGAATGTCTTCTTTTGAGAAATGTCTGTTCATATCCTTTGCCCACTTTTTGATGGGGTTGTTTGTTTCTTTCTTGTAAACTTGTTTGAGTTATTTACAGGTTCTGGATATTAGCCCCTTGTCAGATGAGTAGATTGCAAAAATTTTCTCCCATTCTGTAGGTTGCCTGTTCACTCTGATGGTAGTTTCTTTTGCTGTGCAGAAGCTCTTTAGTTTAATTAGATCCCATTTGTCAATTTTGGCTTTTGTT
>NW_016809173.1:63914-114191 GCF_001698545.2 Rhinopithecus bieti | reverse complement strand
CTTCTCCATTTGCTTGGTAGATCTTCCTCCATCCCTTTATTTTGAGCCTATGTATGTCTCTGCATGTGAGATGGGTCTCCTGAATACAGCAGACTGATGGGTCTTGACTCTTTATCCAATTTGCCAGTCTGTGTCTTTTAATTGGAGCATTTAGTCCATTTACATTTAAGGTTAATATTGTTATGTGTGAACTTGATCCTGTCATTATGATGTAGCTGGTTATTTTGCTCGTTAGTTGATGCAGTTTCTTCCTAGCATTGATGTCCACTCCCATTTTATCAGGATGGTGCAGTTTGGTTTTGTTTTAGTTTTATGTTACTTTTCCATCCACTCAATAGGGAGTTTTTAAATCTCAGTTTGTGTGAGGCTCTTTAGGAATTACAAAATGGTTTAAGACGTGGTCTGCCCTTCAAGGAGCTTTCAGGGTAACTCTGCAGTAATGAGCAACACTTCTAAAAAGAACTATGATCACTTGGACATTTAATAAGGACCATAAGAGTTTTCATTCTCACCATGCCTAAGTCAGTGCCTTACACAAAGCATGTGTGTAATTTGATATGAATCAAGAATGCTCTTTGGATTTAGTCCTCTAGTTTGCAGCTTGACTAGAATGTCTTTGGCATCCAAACATAGGTAGGCCATATCAGTGTTTCTTAAACTTAAATATACATATGACTAACTTAGGCATCTTATTAAAATGCAGGTTCTCATTCAGTAGGTCTGGGGTCAGGCCTAAGAATCTGAATTTCTACAGAAAAGCTCCTAGGTGATGCTAATGCTGTTGGCAAGCAGGACCACACTTTTAGTAGTTCACTATTGCTGCAAAAAATCTATCTATTGCTCTTCCAAATCTCAGTGGATTAAAGCAATAGTATTGTGGGTCAGGAATAGTATTGTGGGTCAGGAATTGGCTAGGTGATTCTTTTGCTCCATGTGGTGTTAACTGGGGTCATTCAATGCTGTAGGGCTGGAAGCCGGGCTTGGCTGGTAAGTTCAGGATGGCCTCACTATATGTTGGTCACCTTGGACCAGGAAGGAATGGTTAGAAGGCTGAGCACAGTTGGTGCTCCCTCCCTCTCTGCATAATCTAAGGACCTGTTCCCATGGTCTCTTCAGCAGGGTAATCATCAAACTTCTTAAATGGTGGCTCAGGCCTTCAAAGACTAGGTCTGGAACTGGCACCACATCACTTCTATCACACACCGTTGGGGCAAGCACTCAAAGGCAGCCCACATTCAAGAGAAGGGGAAAGAGACCTCACCATAGATAGGAGTGCTGCAAAATTGTGGCCACTTTAAATAGCTGTCTTTAATGAATACTATAGATGTCCAAGGGCTATACAGAAATTACAGAGATGAATAGCATAGAAGTTAGTCAAGGTTGGGTAGGATAAGATTTGGGTAAAAAGCTGAAATAGGGCCTTTATGATATCAAGAGAAACCTTAACCACATCTATTTCTTTTTAAAATAGTCCTAATATATTATGAAAAGCAAGTTAATACATGGAAAAGGCTAGTAAAATTGTGTTATATTTAAATTATTTACAGTTAAAAAACTGTGTTTACACAGAATACTTAAAAATATAATGATAGACTATACCATGGCTAATACTTCCTCCACCAGAGATTCTGATATAACTGATATAAGAGGAGTGGGGCCTTGGCATTACTATTTTTTAAAAATCCCTGATAAATTATTTTTTGCAGCTAGGATTGTGGACCACTGGCTTAGATAATCTTCAAACTGAAATTGGACAGGTCGTCCCTTCTTGAAACATTTAGCACCATTTTTAGTAAAGATTGCATTAATTTCCGACTTCAAATATGTAAAATAAACATATGTTCTCCTGGCATTTTCTAACTTCCAAACTAAAGAAGTCAAGTTTTCAAGGCTTAAATTTTTGGTTAACTCCTAAAGGTATGTTGTGACAAATTCATTTGTAATAAAATTGACCTCCTGTTTGCAGGCCTGTTTGTATAGTGCTAAAGATGGTGTGTTCACATCTGAAAGAGTAAATTGTTGGACAACAGTTAGTAAATATTCACTTAGAGCAGAGCATGAGATGAAGTGTTGACCTTTTCATAGAGGCTCAGCCAGTGGTTGGAAACTAAGCTATACCCTGAAGTCAGGCTCCAAATTGCTAGGCACTAAATCAAATTCACCCAGGACTGTGTTCTAGGTACCCTGTAGCTAGCCGTCTTCTGTAGCAGCAGATCAGAAGAAATGTAGCAGAAAACTTTTCCACGTTTTTCGAATTAGAGAGCCCTTTCAAGGAAGCTTATAACAGATTACCACATGACAGAGATTCAGCGATTCAGCGAGGATTCTGATTTAGAAAGATACAGAAATAATGTGGATAACTTTTATGTCCACAGTCCTTCTGGTTCTTCTCCTCCTCCTTGGCAACCACTTTGTCTGCCTGCAAGATCATTAAGCCTTATTCACTAGATGTCCATGCTTAATTTATTATTTATTTCATCTCAACTCATAATTATAAGCAATAGGGGCATCCACATGCAGAAGGCTGAGTTAGTGTCAGTTCTCCTCTCCCTGGGAGACTTCTGGATAACCCATAGTTTCCCATATTATTCAATTATCACCTTCATGATTCTGGCTATGTATATATTACTAATACCATTATATAGTTAATTTTTAAATACTTACTCTTAATCAACTCACTTTTAAAAGATTTAGTTTTATTCCTAAGTGGCGGTAGCCATGAAATAATAGAATTATTTACTAGATCTGTGTATTTCTTATACACATTAAAAGAAATCCATTAGTGTTAGTATTTTTCTATGTTCATCCATATACATGAGATACACTTTGGGAAACACTAGGATAATCCATTATCTTGCAAACAATACCTAAATTAAGTTAGTATTCTTTCATGTACAAGTGATAGAACATCCAATTCAAGTGTCACCGCAAAAAATGGAATATGTAGGCCCAATAAGCAAAGGGTAAATTGGCTTCAGGTGTAGCTTGATTCCACTCTCAAATCTCATCCCTTTGTCTTGATGCATCTCTCAGTTTATCTCCTGTGAGGTAGCTTTGTTTTCAGGCTCAATGTGTTCTCAACTATACGCCCACATTCTTACGCTCATATCATTATGCCATTCAAGTAGGTGGAAGAAAAAGCTCAGCATTCTCGTAAACTGAATAAAAATCCCAGAATTGAGTTTCAGTGGTCTTCATTAGCTTGAAGTAGATAATATGCCCTGACCTGAAGAAATTATTGTGTCCAGGCCAGTGGACTGCATTGACTGGTGTGGCTGTATCCTGTGGAGGAGTAGAGTTCATTTTCTTTTAAGCATCTGGGCTGAAAGTAGGGGTGAGTGATTCTTCCACAGTATAACTAGGTTATTGTTTTTTTCCACAAAAAAAGAAATAGATGCCTTTAGGGAAAACCTATAAATATTCACCACAAAATTATTGTATACTCTTTCTCTTGATAATTATGTATTACCATTATATATATATATACTGTTCTTATTTACACATAATCTTTTGTATCCATCCTCCCCTACTTTTCCAGTTATACAGGAATGCATGTTTATATTTTACCAAAAGGTCTACACTTAATAGAAGAACACAGAACTTTATGTAACTTTGTAAAGCTTGCAAAGGGATTAGAGAACATGATATCCTTGAAGTTAAAACCTAAAGAAGGAAATCAAAGAAAGGCTAGGTTGTATTAAATAATTGGTTCATCCATCTGTCTATAAGAAATATTTGAATTTTCTTTTATGGATCTCAACATATTTAATTTCAGCTTATTAGTAGTGCTCTAATAACTTTAGTTATTAATAAATAATACGTTATTATGCTTTTACATAGATAATTTCATTTGAACCTCACATATTGCAAGGTAGTTATTATACTACTATACTACTGTTATAGGTGAGAAAAACTGAAGGCTTAGAAAGGTTAATTAATGTATAGTTAATGATTTACACAGCAAGTAAGTGGCAGAGATCAGATGTAAACTCAGGCCTGCCGACTCCAAAAGCCAAGCACATATGAATGGAAATGCAACTATGAAGATAATAGGATTATGTTACCAACCCATACTCTGATTTGTTTAAAGCTATTCCCTATAGATCAGAAGCAACCCACTTGAAATCAAGTCTGAATTTTCCACCCATCAGTTGTTAGCCTTTTGACCCTAGCATTTTGCAAAATAACCAGTAGATTCAATCAACTTATCTGTTGGAAGAATGAATCAAAATAGCTGACATTGTTTATAGTAAATTGGAATTTGAATGACTGAAATTTTAATTTTCAAGTATTTGTGTTTTAAAACCCATACGGTAAAAGTAAGGCACTTCCTAATTTTTACCTACAACAGTGAAAGTTGGATCACACTGTTATCTTACAGTGAGAAAATTCTTGCAGCAATGAAACTCTACATAGTGTATGTGTGCAAGATGTTTAGTGCTGAGATGAGAGGTCTCACCATTACTGAAACAGAACTGAAAATGGATGATAATAGAGGTGGCATATCGCATATGGCATAGATAATATTGAGCAGATTCCAAGATGGGAGAGGAGAAAATTCAACCAAGTGAAAAGCTGAAGGAAGGTTTTGAAAAAAAGATGTATGAGAAATGGTATCCATTCTTAGTCACAGTCCTCTGAAAGTTGTTTGAGACAGTACAGGTAAAATTATGCAGAAATTTAACACTGTGTTAGAGCTTTGTTTCTTAATAATCTGTGTATCTTAAGGGGTAGGCTATTTTTTAGTAACTTTGTTTTAATATAGAATAAATATAAAGTGGTTTTGAAGCCTTTTAGTTAGTTTGATGTTGTGCTGAGCTATTGGAATAGAGAGTGAAGATGACTTTTTAGCTGAAATTGTTCTCCCTCAGGCATTATGAAAAGACAGTGGAATACATTTGAAGAAGTAGCATCTCAATTTAGCTATTTAAAGAAGAAGGAAATAAAAAGATCCTAAGAGAAAGCATTTTTAACTTTTGCTCTTCTTAAGAATTTTACTTTTAAATGTACAGCCTTAATCATGACAATTTAGATTGTGAAGACTCTTGTTAAAGAAGCTAAGTTGCCAAGTATTTTAAATGCTGTTATTGACTATATTTTCTGGACTTAATAAACCTGTATTTTATTTTATTTTATTTTATTTTATTTTATTTTTGTAGAAATCACTGAGTCATTTGATTGTTTTCTACTGTTTTTTAATGGCATTATTACATTTTAGAACATTACTGTTCTTACTGTTCTTAAGGGTTATTAAGTTGTACCAATAATATTTTACTATACATCATAGTTGCATTAATAGGGAGTGTGTTTTAACTCTGGAATTATAATCAGAATGAAGACCAATTTGATTACAGATAAGATGAACCAATTTAGTACTTCCATCTATATGATTTTCTCAAGTAAAAGTCTTCTTGCCTATAGGTAGATCAGATTATTCTAAGATACATGAAATATACCTTTTTAGTCGTTTTTGTTGTTGTTGTTGAGATGGAGTCTTACTATTTTGCCCAGGCTGGATTGCAGCAGCGCAATCTTGGCTCACTAGAACCTCTGCCTCCTGGATTGAAGCCATTTTCCTGCCTCAGCCTCCAGAGTAGCTGGGATTACAGGCGCCTGCCACCATGCCCAGCTAATTTTTGTATTTTTAGTACAGACGGGGTTTCACCATGTTGGCCAGGCTGGCCTCCACCTCCTGATCTCAAATGATCCATCTGCCTCAGCCTCCCAAAGTGCTGGGATTGCAGGTGTGAGCCACTATGCCCAGCCACTTTTTTTTTTTTTTTAACATAGGCTAAAATAGTAATTCATTAGAAAGCACAAAACTAGATAAATAACATACATCAAGCAATTTAAAAATGGGTGAATGATATATAATTATGTAATTTCCATTAAATATGGATTCCAGTTTTGAAGACTTCATTTCAGCATCTTAGATGATCTTTGAACAAGGGATTCAGACCACAAAAAGAGATCTTGAGAAATTGCACATGACTGCTGTCACTGTTTATAAAATGTCCCATTTTTCTTTTCTCTCATAAAGACTCAGATCTGTGAAATCTCTGTATTTCTCTAAATTTTTCTTCCTCTTTAAAGTGAACATACTTTGCCTTGCAGATTTCTAGAGAAAATTAGATTAAAGTGATGTAATATTCATCTTTAACACATTTAGAAAGTTTTTTTTTTTTTGGATGCTAAGCTGTCTAATTTCTTAAATATACAATAGGTGCATTTCATCTGATTTGGTTAGTTTTACCCACAGGTGTTGATAATGTTGAACCTCCAGTTACTAGATTACCTTCTCATTGTGTTACCTTCTATGTTATAAATCTTTATTTTGAACCCTAATAATATTTCTTTTTTCAGATACTTGGAGGTTTATAATTAGAATATTAGAGACTAGATAGCATTTTAAAGTCAAAACCAAAGAAGAAATAGAGTTAACTTGAGATAGAAATTAATTGAGTTAAACGTAAAGAAGAACTTTTTGGTATTCACAGCATGTGATTCTTCTGTAAATGTTGATGAAGATACTAATTTAAAAATTATTTAGCAAGTCATAGCTTCAAAATTAAAGAAAATATTAAGTAGGAAAATTTGCGTTGTCATAGTTTCATTCACCTTAATAAATTTCTTTTTTTTTCTGTAGGTTATGACTTTTGTTCTGAAAGGCATAACTGCATGGAGAATTCTGTCTGCAGAAATCTGAATGACAGAGCTGTTTGTAGCTGTCGAGATGGTTTTAGGGCTCTTCGAGAAGATAATGCCTACTGTGAAGGTAATCCTTGTAATGATGTGTAGCTCAGCTGTATAAATTTTCTAGGATTACTGCATGCAAAATTTATTAATTTCCCAGGTTGTCAAGTTGATGGTCCCATTAAAAGCAGTGAATTTAATTTGAAGCATATTAATCAGCTAAAAATAATTATCTTTCAAATTAAAGTTTTTCAGCTATCTGCTATATGTCAGACTAATAAGTTAATATGGCTGGTTTCTTGAATTAGAACAATTCTTCCACTGTGAAATTGCCTTCTTTTTTTCATAATTAGATATTCAGATAGCTCACATATTGACATGATTACTGTGGTTTGCAGTTAGAATTGTAGTCAGAGTTTTCCAGACAGTGTTGTGTAACAAAGGCAATCACTTAACAGGAAGATAAAGTGCCTACTGCTATTTTTGTTTGCTACTCTAAGTAATCTAAGTGATTGTATTCGTGCTCTGTAGTGTTTAGTAAATAGTTCCAGTGGAGTAAATCATTTTCTAGTTACTTTTAAAAATCTTAACTAATACCCAAGATTGTTTATTCTTTCGTGGAAAGTGTCTACATACAGTGAGCAGACCCATGACATTTTCAAATGCTCTGGCTTTGACTCTTCCTGAAGAAGTCCATGAGATGTGTTAATTTATTATTTCCCTGAGGTATGGATTTGAATCATTCCTGTTAATTGTGTAACTAGCTAATAACTAGCTACAAACCAGAACATTGATTTGGAGGTGTTTGGGCATTCAGAGAAAGTTTTGGAGACTTCTAAACTTACCCATTCAACATGTCAAGCATGTGCCATAGAGCTGTGGAGATGGAAAACCTCAGGTATAAATACACAGGTTCTGTTTAGCTTCAGGATGATTTGTTGGCTCTTGGGAAACCAACTTCTGTTGTTTCCCTTAGCTTTAAATAGTTTTTTCTTTTCTTAAAATCTGTATTCATTTTTTAAATTGACCTTTGGATCAAAATATTTCTTTAAATGTTACTGATTCAGTCCTAAAGGGATCATTCCAGTTTTGCAGAAGAAAACAAATTAAAAAATGGGGAAGGCTTCCCTTCCCCATTCATAATGCAGATTTATTTAAAATTCCTCATCTTAAAAGATTTTACATAAAAATGGATTTTTACCCTTATGTAACATAGAGGTAAACTTTCTTAAGACACTAATGTATTTTCATTATAATATTTGAGATTTCTAACACATAACAAGCCCCTTTGATATTGTTTATATGTATAACATGAAACTACATGATTCATGTGATATTTTGTTTTGAATTTTACTTATATGATTATTACTTTTTAAAAATTTTTGAGCTGCTTTTGATGCTATTAAGTATATTCAATCATGTAATAAATATTTAGTGAGCACCTACTGTGTCCTGAACATTTTTCTAGGCTTGGTGTAAAGTGGAGTAAATGGTGAACAAGACTTACAAATATCCTGTGCTCAGGAGCTTTACATTCTTGGGGTAAGACAGAGAATTACTGGGTGACCATAGAACTAGAGAAGACAATTTCGGGTAGTAAAAATTAATAGGAAGAAAATGAAACAGGATGATGCACTAAAGATTGGCTGAGGATATATTCAGAGTGGTCAACCTCTGGGGCAGGGAGCGAGGGGAGAGTAGTGGTTAACCTGAGACTTGATGGTAAGAAGGGAAACAGCCATGTAATAATCTTGGATAGAACATTTCAACCAGAAGAATAAAAAGTGGGAATGAGCTTAGAATGCTCTAGGAACAAAATGAAGGAAAATGTAGTGGAGCAGACAAATCAAGGCAATCCTGTTGGAGAATTAGGCAGGGGCCAGGTAATGTAGGAAAGTTTGCAAGGATTTCAGAGTTTCATCAAGGAGGACAGTGATATGCTCAGCCTTGTATTGAAAAGGAGAATTCTGGCTCCAGTGTGATAGGTGAACTATGGTGTTGGGTGTGGTGGGGAGCAGTGGAAATTGGAGACCAGTTGGAAGACTATTGCAGTAGTTCAGGTAAAGATGTTGATGGCCTGGATAAGGAAAGCTATAGGAGGTGAAGAGGAGTGAGGTATATTCATAGTACATTTTGAAAGTAGAGCCAAAAATACTTGCATATAGTTTGATGTGGTGTAGAATTGATCAAGAGGAGCCGAGGTTTGGAATCTGAGCAACACATGGATGGCATTGCCGTTTATTGAGACAGGAAAGAAGTCAAGGAAAGGGGCCAGATATTTAGATTACCTTACTTGCTTAAATTATTTATCAGTGAAACTTACTGAAAATTGGCCTAATCATAAAGACCAACTCAGTTTTTATCTGGAAGTGTTCTGGATAAAATCCGTGGCACAGATTGGCAGCTGTTTTCATCTTGAATGCACTATACAATGACAGATGTTTTACAACTTTATACTAATTGTCATTTGAATATATAATCTTCAAAACATAAGAAACTGATGGAAAAATTTGTTGAACATATTGATATAATCAAATTCAAGATATCTTGAAATTTTTTATACATAAGGACTTCTAATATATCTTTTGTTATTTAGTCCAAATAACAAAATATTATTCAGGATTTGAATAATTCTTATCAAATATGGTTTTTCCTTTGATTGTGGCATGGTTGCTAACTTTGAAGATGTTTTGACTTCTTAGAAGGAACACCCTTTTAAACACTTTTAATGCAATTTTTGCATGTTACATATTTGGTCCTTAAAAAAATTACACTTGTGATTATACATAAAAATAAGCAAGCTGTTGTTTGTAAATAACATACAATTTTATTTACTAAATCTGTGGGGTTGTTTAATGATATGACTTTAATTGAGACTATTGATTTTTACTGCAGTTTTCTTGATCATGGTTATTATAACACTGGTAACCATTGGAGTTCATTCATTCATTCAATAAACATTTATTAACTACTTACTTTGTGCAAAGTTAGAGATATGGGTAAAGCAGTAAATTAGATATACATGACTAATATTCTGTCAGGCAAGAAAGAGAATTAACAGGCCATTTCATTACACCAAAGAACATTTCATTGCAAATGTGGCAACTATTCTAAAAGAGAAATAGGTTAATAGGGCATGTGATCTGGGTGGTGGGATTAGGGAAAATTTTGCTTGGAGGAGAAGAGTTTTATTCTGGAATTTGAAGGGTAAGTAAAAGTCAGGGAAGCATGGAAGGAAGAGCAGAAAAGAAGAGAATTCTTACATGGGTAAATCAGCATGTCTAAAGGCTTTCAGGTAGAAAGAAGGACTCTTTAAGAACCGAGGGAAGGTCAGTAGGAGAGAGCACAGGAAAGGTGCCCAGTGAGACTGATGATGAGAAGCAGGATCTTAAAGGTCACACTAAAGATTAGGAGTTTCATGTGAAGAACAAGGGGCAGCTAATTAAAGATTTTAAGCCGAGAAGTGTCATAATCACACTCGTGTTTTAAACGTATCACTCCAGCTGTAGGATGAACGGGAGTAAGGCTGGATGCAGGCAAACCAGTGGGCGAAAGCCAGTAAGGGCTTGTCTTAAAAATAGAAGTGGAAATGTGGATGCATCTAAGAGCATTTGAGAGGTAAAACCAGCCATTCTTGATTAATTGGTGATAGTAGATGATGAGGAGAGAGGTTTAGAGGTTGATTCCCAGGTTTCTGGACTAATAAATAGGCAGATGTTGGCGCTGCTCACTTAGGAAACAGATTGAGTGAGAAAATCATGATGGATTTGGAGTGCCTATGGGACATCTAAGTTGAGTAACTAGTTGAATATACTTCAATTTGGCGTTAAGGGAAGTTTAAGTTAGACAAAAAAAAAAATGGAATTCTTTGGCATCTAAATGTTAGTTGAGGAGATGGAAGGGATTGCCTAGAGAGTTTTGAGCAACACTTGAGCATTTTATAGAAAACATGATTTGGTGATGGTGATAACAAAGTCATGGCTGAAATTTAAGAGGAAAGAGAAGAGAAGATGGTGTCACAGAAGCCAAGAGAAGAGAGAATTTCAAGAAGTAGGATGTGTCTGAGAGATCAAGAAAAATGAAGACTGAAAGATGTCCTTTGCGTTGAACCTCACAGATGACACTGAGGACAGCAATAGTGATTTTGGTGCAAAGTTGGTGATACAAGCCAGTTTGGAGTACATTGAATATTGTCTAAGGGGAAAAAATGAATCTGAAGAAGGGAGAGGGCTTCTTCTAGATGTTTGCCTACAAAGGGATGGAAAAAGAAAGTAGCTTAGGGGACCTGAAGCTAAAGAAGGAATTTTTCTGCCCGACCCACTTTTTCTTATTTAACTTCTGTACCGTTTGCCCTTGCCCCAGTATCTCAGCCAGGTAGATGATAACTTCTTGTTCTTCAGTGAGTTTTACAACGCCTCAGGTATTTATAAACATAGTTTAATATTAGGATTTTATGACAGCATGACTTCTCTAGGTTTTCTGTATAAGGGATCTAGAATGTCTGGAAGTATATTGGCCTACTTAGTTTTTTGTTAACTACATGCTTATCACATTTCTCTTTAAAAAATTATATATTCATCTCCATCCATCCATCTCATCTCCTATAGATTTCTTTCTAAGTTTTTAAATATTTTACCTCACATTTGGTATTTTGTCAGTACATCTAAGATATAAAAGTTTTCAAAAATTATGTTGGACATCCTGGTTTTCAGACTGGCTTTTTGCTACATGTCTTTACTTGATAGTGAAAATTATGGGATCTTTTGATGTTTTGATTATATCTTCTTTCCTCACATTCCACTATTCAGTATTATGTTAGGGTTATCTTGGCATTCTATTTTAGATGGTGGCTTCCAGAGTCATTTTGTAACTTTCTTTCTTCAGCACATAATAGTTGCTGGGGATGACAGCTGTGTCAGTCCAATAGCGCATTACGATGAAGATTTTTGTGATTTCCAAACTTCTTAAAACCAGTGGCGTTTTTCCTATCTAAGCCTTTGACATTTCACCAAGAACAGGAAGAGTCCTGCAAAAGTGAGTCATTTATATGATTGCATACCACACATAATTATAAAAATTGGTAATTGATGGCTTATTAATGAATTTTAAAGTAAGTTTGTGAAATTAGCAAGAATATGGGAAATAGTTCGGTATAGTCTGACCCCACCTCCAAGTACCTAATTTCTTATTGATAGCCTAGTTTCTCTTGGATTCATTCAATGTCTTTCATTCTGATTCCTGCCTCCAGGTGTCATTTTTCACTTCATGTCACCATCTGTTTAGACACTCTGCCTCCTTTGTCTCTTCCCATTCCTAACCAACCAGGACCCACTCTCCAGATTAACATTCATAAAACATCATTTATTCTACTTGAGTGTTCCCAGTGCCTTCTTCTTGCTCACCACATCAAGTTCGAACTTCTTTGCCCAGCTTCCAGGGCTGTATGTCACCTGGTCGCACGTAGCCATTTATCCATTAGCCCTGAGCAGGTCACCTATCATGATCATTTCTTTTGCTGATAATGATTCATCTGAGTTATGAATTGAATTGTGTTACCCTCACACCCCAGCCCACATTTACATTCTCATTTTAACCATGAGCATCTCAGAATGTAACCTTATTTGGAAATAGGAATATTGCAAATTTAATGTGTTAAGATGAGATAAAATCATGCTGGAGAAGGGTGAGACCCTACTCCGGTATGATCGCTTTCATTATAAAGAGGAGAAATTTGGATACAGACACATAGGGAAATTATCATGTGAACATGAAGACAGAGATCAGAATGGTGTGACTGTAAGCCAAGGAAAACCAAAGATCACTAGCAAAGCACCAGCAGCTAGGTGAGGAGCATGGAACAAATAGTACTTCACAGCCCTCAGGAGGAACCAACCCTGTCAACACCTTGATTTTGGACTTCTAGCCTCCAAAACTGGGTGCAGGACACCCTGTTTGTGGTACTTTATTATGGCAATCCTAGAAAACTAATACAATCTGACAGAAATGCCTTTAGCTTTTTGGCTTAACAATTCATGATTTAATCATTCTTCTAGACTCTGCTTGATTTTTATCTTCTCTGGGAAGAATTCCTGATGAATTTATTGTGTGCATATGCTTTCTCATATTCTCTTTTTATTTTATCTGACTGAACAATTAGTACTTTATACTACTTTATATCCAGTTGTTCAGCTGGAGTATACAACACATCCTCAGATAACATCATTTCATTTAATGTTGTTTCATTATAATGTTGATGAGAAAAAAATATTCCTGACTGAGGCCACAGTCTGTGTGGAGTTTGCACATTTTCCCTATGTCTGTGTGGATTTTCCCGGATACTCCAGTTTCCTCCACACCCCAAAGCTGTGTATGGTAGAGTCACTGGTGTGTCTAAATGGCCCCAATGTCAGTGAGTGTGGGTGTGTGTGAGTGGTTTTATGATGGAATGACATCCTGGAGAGGGCTGGTTCCTGCCTTGTCTCCTGGGCTACCCGGTCAGGTTTGTTGACTGACGGTCTGAAGTGCTTAAATATTCTGAACTGATGGGCACCGTTAGGCTGACTCATCACTAAAGAATGACTTGGCAAGCACTGAGTTTATTGAGTTGCATTTGTACTATATATAAGAAAATCTAATCATGGTACTGACTTTTGTAGCTAAAAAGGGATTCAGTTTTAAATTGATTTCTGTTGGGCTTTAAAAATTATTCTGAATAGTGCAAGAAAAGGAATTTGTTCATTCATAATGTTCATTATTTATTAAATTATATGTGCACTGATAAATAACATACACATTCAAAGGACCTCAACTATTAGAAGTTTCCCCATCTTCACAATTGCTTTTACAGAACACTCATTTTTTTCCTAAGATTTGAATTCTACCTAAAATTTGCAAAGCAACTCACTTCAACATGAAATATCTGGTATGTGTAAGGTGCGTAATAAATACCAGTTGACCCTGAACATGGGAATCTTAGTAAATATTCTTTTACTAAGCACCTGTGATGTGCCAGAGTTGGAATCCTCAAAATTAACTAGTAAGTTTTATATTTAGACATCTAGTTCAAATATCTATTTTTTAAGCTTCATCCTTTACATCAATAAAACATTGATTTCTCCCGCCTCATTCCTGTCTTTTTAATGCTATCTTTTGGCTAATGATACCTCTTCCACCCTCTTTCTTGTTCTGCATTTCAGGGAATTCTAACCTATGTACAAAGTAATGTGAGCAAAACTATGGTTCTTTGGAGGCATTTAAAATGCTTTTCACATATCATGGGTTTTTGTTTGTTTTTGAGGCAGGATCTCACTCTTTTGCCTAGGCTGGAGTGCAGTATTGCAGTCATGGCTCACTGCAGTCTCAACCTCTTGCGCTCAAGCAATCCCCCCACCTCAGTCTCCCAAGTAGCTGGGACTACAGGCATGCACCACCATGCCTGGCTAATTTATTTTCTTTTTATCTTTTTAAATTTTTTTTGGAGAGTTGTGATTTCACTGTGTTGCCTAGGCTGGTCATATATATGATCTTATTTCGTCCAACAGTCCTATGATGATGAAAGCTTTCTTATAATCTATTTTGTAGTTTAGGAAACTAAAGAGCTTGCATATCAAACGACTCCTTCAAAATCATGTACCCAGGCAGCAAACAGTAAATTCAAGGTTCAAATTCATGTCATCTGTCTTCAAATTCTGAGGACTTTTTCTCTTTACCACTTTTAATTAATTTTGTATAGACAGAGTCTCACTCTATTGTCCAGGCATGGCTGATATGCAGTGGCATGATCATGGCTCACTAAAGCCTTGAATTCCTGGGTAAGCGATCCTCCCACCTCAACCTCCTGAGTAGCTGAGGCTTGCAGGCATGTGCCTTCACACCCGGCTAATTATTTTTACTTTTGGTAGAGGCGGGGTCTTGCTTTGTTGCCCAGGATGGTCTCAAACTCCCGGGCTCAAGTGACCATCCCACTCTACCTTCTAAAGCGCTGGGATCACAGGCGTGAGCCATTATGCCGAGACTAATTTATTTATTAAATATTGAATCTAATTCTTTTTATAAGAAAGAGTAGCATAAGATTTTCTTTAGAAAGGCATTTTAATCATAGTTAGCTACTTTAAAATTGAATGCTTCTTTTTTTTGAGACGGAGTCTCACTCTGATTCTGTATTTCATCCAGAAAGCAGCACATTGCCATTAATCATGTAACCAACATCCTTTGCTCCCGCACTTTCTCCCTCTTTCCCTCCCTCTCTCCTTTCCTCCCTCCCTCCCCTCTTTCCTTCCTTCTTTTCTTCCTTCCTCCCTCCCTCCCTCCTCCTCCCTCCCAGGTCTCTTCCTCCGCCCCTCCCTTCCTCCCTCCCTCCCTTCCTTCTCCCTCCCTCCCTTCTCTCCTTCCTTCCTTCCTTCCTTCCTTCCTTCCTTCCTTCCTTCCTTCTTCCCTTTTACCCCTTCTGTCTCCTTTCTTCTCTTTTTTTTTCAGCTGCTTACCATCTCACAACTAACTTGTTTAGTGATGAATTCCTGACACAACCGTTTTTGCATATGAGTAACTGAGATATAGAGGAAATCTGAAAGGATTCCTTTAAGAGTAAGATGAGCGATAGCCTCAGAAAGTTGCTGCAAGAGATATGAAAGGAAAGCTACAGAATGAACTCAATTCTCTGATTGCAAACCCAGCACACAAGTCCCTGCTGGATCTAATGGGAGGCTTGCTAACAGCTAGGATAAATAACCTAGAGAACTGAGCCCTATGGGATTAATTAGGGAACTCTAACAGACACTGTCACTTTCAAAACTGTCATTAATGATGCACTCTCTGTGGTATACTATGGTAGAATTTCTTAAATAAATAAAACAAAAAGTCTAAGGATACTGTATTAGTCAGGGTTCTCCAGAAAAACAGAACCAATAGGATGTGTGTGTGTGTGTGTGTGCGCACGTGTGTTGTATATTATATGTATGTGAGATTTATTATTATAAGGAATTGGCTGACATGACTATGGAGGTTGACAAGTCCCAAAATCTGCAGTGGGCAAGCTGGAGACTCAGGAGAGCCAGTGACATAGTTTCAGTCTGAGTTCAAAGGCCTGAGATTTGGAGACTCAATGGTATAAGTTCCAGTTTGAGGTTAGGAGAGGAAGACCAACGTTCTAATTCAAGGACTTAGGCAGATGAAATTTCCCTCTTACTCAGTCTTTTTGTTCTATTCAAGTCTTCAATTGATTGTATGAGGTCTGTCCACATTAAGGAGGGATAATCTGCTTTACTCAGTCTACAGATTCAAATGTTAATTGCATCCAGAAACACCCTCACAGACACACCCAGAATAACGTTTGACCAAATGTCTGGTTACCACCTGGCCTAGTCAAGTTGTCACATAAAATTAACCATCACAGGTAAAATTTAAAAGAGAGAGAGACAGAGAAGAGCAAAAGTATTTCTGAGGTTTCCAAATGTCATGACTTGACCTTTTAATGGCATCATCTATCCATTCAATCAAGTGGAAAAATTGCTACATAAAACAGCTTTCAGGATTAATATGATATATGGAAACATTAAAGTATTTTTAGGCTTTGAGGAACATCTATGTAACATATTTACAATGTTGAGGAAATAATGGATTTATTTTTTCATGAGAATCATTCCTTCTTCAATTAAAGAATTCTGTTATGGAAGTTCTGAAAATCCCTAGTAAGTGACATAGCTAAATTTGAACTTGCATTAGCTATTCATCTGGGCTCATTCATCATTTACTTTCTACTATGCTTCAACTTTCTCAGAGTCAAAACAATTTCCATTCATTTCTAGACTTGAACACCATTAAGATACTCAAATAAGAGAAAAGGACATTTTAAAATTCGAAGCAAAGGTCTCCTTTGATAGGAGAGGATTTTGAAATTTATAAATCAAACCTGATAAAAATGAAACCTTTCTAAATTTCTTCTTAGGCATGGTTTCTCATGCAAAGCTAATTGAAGACACAATCAATGCTATCCATATACAGGTATACCTTAGAGATAGTGCTGGTTTGTTTCCAGACCACTGCAATAAAGCTAGTATTGCAATAAAGCAAGTCACATAGACTGTTTTGTCTCCCAGTGCATATAAAAATTATATTTACACTCTACTGTAGTCTTTTAAGTGTGCATGTCATTATGTCTTTAAAAATGTACTTAATTTAAAAATATTTTACTGCAAAAAATGCTAACAATCATCTGAGCTTTCAGAGAGTCATAATAATATTTTTCATGATGGAGGGTCTTGCCTCAATGTTGGTGGCTGCTGACTGATCAAGGAGATGGTTGCTGAAGGTTAGGATGGCTGTGGAAATTTCTTAAAATAAGATAACAATGAAGTTTGTCAATTGATTGACTCTTCCTTTCATGAGAGATTTCTCTATAGTGTGCAATGCTATTTGATGGCATCTTATCTGCAGTAGAACTTTTTTCAAAATTGTAATCAATTCTGTTAAATCCTGCTGCTGCTTTATCAACTAAGTTTTTGTAATATTCTAAATTCTTGGTTGTCATTTCAACAATGCTTACAGCATTTTTACCAAGAGTAGAGCTTCTCAGGAAGCTACTTTCTTTGCTTATTCGTAAGAAACAATTTCTCATCTGTTCAAATTTTAACATGAGATTGCAGCAATTCAGTCACATCTTCAGGCTTCATTTCTAATTCTAGTACTCTTACTATTTCCACTGCATCTGCAGTTACTCCCTCTACTGAAGTATTGAACCACTCAAAGTCATCTGTGAGTGCTGGAATCAACTTATTCCAAACTCCTGTTAGTGTTGTTATCTTGACCTCTTCCCATGAATCAAGAAGTTTCTTAGTGTCATCTAGAATGGTGAATCTTGCCCAGAAGGTTTTCAATTTACTTTGCCCAGATTCATGAGAGGAATCACTATCTATGGCAGCTACAGTCTTAAGAAATACATTTCTTAAATAATAAGACTATGAAGTGTAAATGACTCCTTGATTCATGAGCTGTAGAATGGATGTAGTGTTAGCAGCCATGAAAACATTAGTCTCCTAGTGCATTGCCATCAGAGCTCTTGGGTGACTAGGTACATTGTCAGTGGGCCACAATAATTTGAAAGGAATCCTTTTTTTTTTTTTCCTGAACAGTGGGCTTTAAATCTTTAGTAAAACGTGGTGTAAACAGAAGTGTGGCCATCATCTAGGCTTCATTGTTCCATTTATAGAGCACAGGCAGAGTAGTTTTAGCATAATTCTTAAGGGCCCCAGGGTTTTTGAAATGGTCAATGAGCAATGGCTTCAACTTAACATCACAACAACTGCATTAGCCCCTAACAAGAGAGTCAACCTCTCCTTGGAAACTATGAAACCAGGCATTGACTTCTCTCTCTCTAGCTATGAAAATTCTGTATGGCATTTTCTTCTAATAGAAGGTCATTTTGTCTTGATTGAAAACTTGTTGTTTAGTATAGCTAACTTGGCCAATGGTCTTAGCTAGATCTTTTGAATAACTTGCTGCAGTTTGTACATCAGCGCTTGTTGGTTCACCTTCCTCTTTTCTGCTATAGAGATGGCTTCTTTCCTTAAACATAATGAGCCAACCTCTGCTAGCTGTAAACTTTTCTTCTGCAGCTTCCTCACTTCTCTCAGCCTTCTAGAATTGAAGAGAGTTAGGGCCTTGCTCTTGATTAGGCTTTGGCTCAACGGAATGTTGTGGTTGATTTTACCTTCCATCCATACTACTCAAACTTTCTCATGTCATCAATAAGACCATTTCACTTTCAGTAATTCGTGTGTTCTATGGAGTAACACTTTAATATTCCTTCGTTTGCATTTACAACGTGGCTAACTGGCTCCAGAGGCCTAACTTTTGGCCTGTATTGACTTTCAACATGCCTTCCTCACTAAACTTCATCATTTCTCCCTTTTGATTTACAATGAGAGATGTGCAACTCTTCTCACTTGAACACTTATTAATTGGCCTAATTTCAGTAACGTTGTATCTCAGGGATTAGAGTGGACTGAGGAAAAGGGGAGAGATGGGAATGGCCAGTCAGTAGAGCCGTCAGAACACACACAGTTATTGATTAAGTTTGCCATCTTATATGGGCACTGTTCTTAGTGCCCTAGGAGAATTCAAATAATAAAACCAAGATCATTATTCACAGATAACCCCAACAGATGTAATAGTAATGAAAATTTTTGAAATATTGTGGGAATTCCTAAAACATGACATGGAGACATGAAACAAGCACCTGCTGTTGGAAAAATGGTGCTGGCAGACTTGGTCAATGTAGAGTTGTCACAAACCTTCAATTCGTAAAAAGCACATTATCTGTAGAAGGCAGTTGAAGTGAAAGGCAATAAAACAAGGTATGCCTGTATTCTTCTTTGGAAACAGCTCCCCATAGTTGTGTGACTTTCATGGTCAGCTGATTTTCCCCCCTCAATTTAGTGGCTTGCCTATAGAATACTCATAATTATGTCTATTAGAGATCATGATTGCTTTGGATGCTATATAGGGAAGTAATAATAAATTAAGTCATCAATTAGTGATATAGCTGTATGTTAAACAGCACTAGGAACAAGCACTTTTTTCTGAGGTGGATCTACAGGTTCTTCTTGGGAATTTGATTTTTGACTGGTTTCTATCATCAGATATAATGTAGATAATCTTTATTCAGCATTCATTATTCACAGTATTTATTAAGCACATCCTATGTGCCAGGCATATAATGGGTGTTGGTCATATAGTCATGAGCAAAACCCTCCTACTAAACCCCTGCCTTCATGGAGTTGACTTACTAGCAGAGGTGACATCCTAAAATCTCTGCCCATTTTCCAGATGCACGTGGAAATGAGAAATGTGACTGATGGTTTTGTGCTTTGTTAAAAGTAAGTAATCCTGTTTTTATACTCTTTTGGCAGTTTTTTTTCAAGACCTCGGTGCTTGAAGTTCAACATTTGGTCCAAGGACCAGCAACATGGGCCACTATCTATGAGCTTGTTAAAAATGCAGAATCTTATACTTTATCTCAGTCCTTCTGAATCAGAATCTGCATGTTAACAAGATCTCCAGGTGATTTCTATGCATACAAAATTTGAAGAGAGCATGTTTTGGGTGTAGAGTTTATTAATTTATCATCTTAATAATTTGGTGGCTGTCCAATTCTTTTCAGCCATATGCTCAACTGGAGAGGAATTTTAGTGTTCACATTCTCAGTTTATTTTCATCAGTATAAAATTTAGTTTTCTAACATTGCACCTTAGAATGTGATTCAGGCTGCATCAAAACCACCTGAGGATCTTATGAAAAATGCACATTCCTGGCCACAACCTTAATACTGCTTGAGTGGGTCAGGGTTGGGTCTCAAATTTTTGCAAGCTTCCCAGGCAATTCTTATGCACATTAAAGTGGGAGAAGGACTATTTTTAGGCTAGTTTTACATTGATGTCTTTCTAAGGATGGATTTTTAAAAAATTACTTTTGAGTCTTTAGTTTATATGCTCCTGCCTAGAAAGATGAATTATTCGATCTCCGGTCATATATTTCTGTGTATCAGAGTGTTTTTTTGTTTTAACCAGGGTTTCTCAAGCTCACACTGTTGACATTTTTTACTTGATAATTCTTTGTTGTGTGGGGCTGTTCTGTGCATTGTAGGATGTTTAGCAGCATCTCTGATCTCTACCCACCAGATGCCAGTAGTACACCTGTGCCTGCCTGCATTCCTAGTCGTGACAACCAAAAATGTTTGCATTTATCAAATTTCCTCTGAAGAGCAAAATTACTCTCAGTTGAGAATATTGGTTGAAACTAAATAAATAAAAGGAGCATGGTTGTATATGAATATGACTCCCACCCCAAGTATCTATTGTTACTATTTGGTTCTCTTGAGGGCTTACGCTAAGGGTGAAGAGAGATTTATGTATGGGGACATAAGGGCTGCCTGGACCTGTGAGTTGGTTTCAACACTCTATGGTGAGAGAGATATAATATGATGATGGGCAAGAGGAAAACCTCTTACATTTAATACAGAAACAAGGCTACTGAAGAACCTATGGGCTAAAGAATGAAGCAAAATTAGGTATAAAAACTTTTATTTTTTCATTTTTGAGTCTTTCTGAATATGCTTCTGAAGAACTGAAGATGCTGTGTAGTTGCTAAAGAGTTTTATATAATAGCTTTGTGGATGGGAGCTCCTTTCAAAGGGACAAAATAGGGACATAGGAATATGTACTAGCTTTGGCAGAGACTCAGAATACATGAAAAAGGCCCAGAGGATGGCCAGGGGCAGGGTAGAGGGGAGTGGTAGTATGTAAGTGTTGATTTATTCCTGAACTCATAGGAACAACAGAGTGCACGCAGAAGGGATTGGGGAGACTTTGAAGGGCAACCTCAGATTTATTAGCAGCCGGGAAAATTTGTATCCATAGCCTGTAACATTATTGAATTTATGGTATGACTGAGTTTTGTTTGGCCCCCTATACTTGACAGATTGCTTACTTTTGCATTTCTTCCTAGTATGATGGAAACATTTACTAGCCGCCAATGTTAAACAAGTATTTATAATTGTTACTCTTTTACTAGTCAGTTGTGTCGATACTGAAAATTAAATCAGAGCAAATAACTTATTTTGGACACATTCATTTTACATAGTCATTCTAGTATGTGAATACACGGTTTGCAGATTTATGTGTGCAGCCAACTATAATTATTTTTTTAAAATGCCAGACAAAATTTGGAGATTGAATACACAGATGAATATAAAGCATTTGTATGGATCAAATCAAAACCTGTCTATCTGTGACAAACAAGCGCAGTGCTGATGTGTGGGAAGAACATTGCCCAAGAAGACTTGAATTCTTACCTCTGCTATTTACTAACTGTGGGAACTTGTGCAAATCGTTTAACATCTCAGAGCCTCAGCCTTCTCATGTATTAAAATGGGAAAAATTTGTCTCATGAGGTTGTTAGGGAAGCAGAGATTAAATAAGATTAAAAATGTGAAAATGTCTTCCAGAAAAATAAGTCAGTAAATGTTTGTCATTAAGCTTATATATTTCACATATATTTGTTACTGTCAGTATATCAGTTAATTCATGCAACATTATTTAATTTTGAAACTAAAATATTATTAATTTACTGGAAACTAGAGACAACAGGACTCTTAGAGTCTGTATAATGATATTGTCTTACATTTGAAGCCAATTATAATGAAATCTGTAGCTACTTCAGTAACTAAGTTACCATGGGTTATTTCCAGAACCAAACTACTTTATGCCAAATTCCTTTCTGGTCTGAATAATATTCTAACCAGTTCTTCAATATAGAGTATGTATAATTTGTTCTCATTTTCAAAATTATTTGGCAAGTCTTTAAATTTATGGGGATTCATGTTATTTTTCTGTAAATAAATAGCAGGTTAAAATACATGATAATTACATTACATGAAGTTGTTTACTAATATTAGAGAGAAATTGTCACTTAGATTTAAGCAACTCATTTTAAACAAATTAGTTGCAGATATCTTATGTGATGCAGCCATTTATTATCATTTTTTCATTAGAGAAATGCAAATTATTAAAAATAATAAATTGCTTCCCTGGAAAGGAATCCATCTGAAGTGACATATAAGACACCACATGATTGACAGCTTTAAAAAATCTAATTGATATAAAAAGTCTTCTTGCAACTTCATTAAGTTTAAGGTCAGGTATGCATAGAGATTAAATTATAAATACCAGCTTTATCTTTTCTTCTAAGAAATCCAAGTCACATGTTCTGGTTATATTTGTTGAAAGTGCTGAAGTCAATTAACAATTACTTGCTTGGAGTGAAACACAACTGTTAGCATTGCTTTTACATTGTCTTCCTCTGTCCATTCTTTCAAAAACAAGAACCAACTCCAATATAAAATAAGATTATCACGAACACCAAAGACATCTGAAAAAAAGGCTTGGAGATAGGAAGTGGAAGCTTGGACCTGGTTAATGACAGGAAAACCTTATAGCTAGAAATATATAAGAATTGCCCAAAGAAAATAAATTTAACTTTGATTAAATAGTGCTGACATTATATTTGAGATCTATCGTGAAAACGTGATGCTGTGGGAAAAACAATGCAATGACATTGTCAAAGCAACATACATTTTAGTAAATGTTAGCTTCATTATTAATATAATGGATAGAAATAAGAATAAGTTTTTAGGGGACAACAATAATTGCGAATTGGGGGAAGCAGGTAGGTACAAGTTAAATGAACGTGAGAGAGAACAGGGAGATATTTGAGTTACGTGATGGAGAAAGACCTAGCTTCTTTGAGTCAATTATTATTCCACAGAAAACAGAGCCCCATGTGTTTTGACACAAGAGACAGTTAGGAAATTGGTGCTGGCTTTAATGAGTGTGAAGCACTGGTGAAGCAGCAGGCATAATGGTTCTGTATTGCGTGTTTTGTTCATTGGTATGATATTAAAATAGATCCCTAGGATTTTAATAATACATTCGATTTTATTTTACTTTAAATTCAAAACAGCTTTAATTATATTGTTAAATGTACTCCAGGTAATTTTTCTTTAATATGAAGAATGTATTCCCAAATAGATTTTTAAAAATTGTTCATATCTTCAAATGGAAATGTGGTGGTGGAGAAATGGGATTTAAATTGTAGAACATATATGTTTGTGTATACTGAGTTGTTGTAAGGTCCTACTTCCTAATCAACATTAAACATTGATTAAGATTATCAAAGCTAGTAACAATGCAGTCCAGTCAGTGATTTATGTACAAACAAGCAATTGGAAATTGGAGTGGCTTCATATCTTTCATGAAAACACTGATGTAATGTTTAGGTTAATCAAGCAACTCTGGATGGGTAACAATTTGGACAATTTTATGACTGTAATTCATGCTTTCTGGCAAAATTAATATATATTTACTAAATTAGTTTCTAATTTTAAAAATAATAATCCACCTTCTTGGAAAGAATGCTGCTATTCAACTTGATGAATTTTCAAATCCAGCATGACAAGACAATCATTTAAATGAGCCTGTCTGTTCTGTAATTTCAAGCAAGTTGGATTCAGCCCAGATACCTACTAACTCCCCATGAATAAGCACAGACAAAAAGTGCAGAAGTAGAGACAGATGGAATGAATCCCTGTGACCAAAGAGGTTAGGGAAGAGACCATGTAGGAATTGAGACTTCATCTGGGCCTTGAGATATGAATCCAATTTAGATTGGCAGAGAAGAGTAAGCAAAGGGAAAGGGCAAGAGATGTTCTGGAACTTTTCTACAACACGAGGCTTATATCCAAGAGTGTTAGTAGATTAAACTGCAAAGATAGGGACCAGATTGTGGAAGGACAGTGGCTAATAATTAGTGATTCTATGCTAGATTTACCAGACACTAACTTGTAACAGACTTTGGGAAAGTTCTCAGCTTCACAAAGGTTCCATGGCTGTGAAAAGGGGCTATTGCCTGTTCTCCCCAGGTCACAGGATGGTTGTGAGAATGAACATACAATGTATATGAACATGCACTGTACAAAGCCAAGTGTTATAAAAATGTCAGGTAGTGGATTCCCACAGCTGCATGTTCATGCTTACTGACTCCGACTGAGGCCGATAGTCTGCTTGGTCATTTTACTGTGCATCCCAGCAGTTTTCGCTCAATTCCTACAATAATCATTGTAAATCTTCACCATTCTCTGAAGCCTTTGACTCTACCAGTTCTCGTATTCCTGACAGATAACTTCTTTACCAATGAAACAGACAGCAACTTCTTCATCCTCCTGCTCTAATTTCATAAGCCAGCATGCCTTACTTCCACCCTTTCTTCCTTCTCCCTGGTATCAGTGGAATAGAAACCTCTCCTCCTGGGAGTAATAGGTACATAAAAGTACTAAATCTCTTCTCTTTCTGTCTTCAGAGGAAATTTGCTTCATCTATTATATCTTCAAACTCAGTTTTCAATTTCATTCTCTCTGTTTGCTCCTTCCCATCAGCATTTACTTATGCTTAATCTCTCCCTTAACTCTATATCCCGTCTAGTTTTTGTATTATTACCCTTTCCCCTATATAGCTGAATCTCTTAATGTAATGCTTTTTTTCTCACTGTCTTCACTTCTTCATCTCAGACTTTCTCCTTAACCAACTTCAAACTAGACTTTACATCCCATATCCCCTCTGTACTACTCTCACCAAGGTCACTGATAACTTCTCTATTGTTAAATCAGACAACTTTCCATCTGTATTTTGCTTGACTTCTAGGCAGCAATTAATTCTATCGATCTCTCCCTTCTTCCAACACTTATTTACCTTGTCTTCATGATACTACACTGTATTGATCGGGGTTTTGAATTGCAAACAACGGAATTCATTCTGACGATTTAAGCAGAAAAGGAATATGTTGAAGGATGTTAGGTAGCTCACAGTGTATGTGGAAGGACTGGAAAACAGGTTAAGATGATGTTCAGCCAAGAAAATACCTATTACATCTTGATACAAATCCCACTACCTCTACCTTTTGATGTCAACACCACAACTCACATAAATGTGAATGTTCGCTGATGACATCCAGGACTGGACTCCAGAAGTGAATGCCATGGCGACCATGCTAAATGCGGAGATGCCTTCTCTATTATGCTTGCTAAATTTTGCAACCTGCAAAGTTATAAAGTTCTCTTCTGGATTGAATTTTTGCATGAGTGCTCCCATTTGGTAGTACTAGGTCACTAGTTTCTAAGGACACTGAAAATTTGAGTTTCCTTTCTGGAAGAAACAAATATTTTTCCAAATATAGGTGACATCAAAAGGTGATGACTGCCTACCGTTTTGACATTTGTCTTTCTCCACCACTCCTCCAGTTTTGCTGCTACCTCTCTGAGCAATTTTTCTCCATCTGCTTTCTTTAGTTGCCACTTAAATGTCCAAGTCCTCCAGGTCTCCATTTTAATTGTTTTCTCCTCATTCTACATCCTCTACCTGTGTGATGCTAACGCCCTGGCTTTAATTACATTCTGTGTGCCTATGACTCTCAAATGTTGATCTTTAGCCCAGTGCTCTCTCTGGAGTAAGCTCTAGACCCACATATCTCACTGCCTCTTGGACATTTTTATCTGGATGTGTCATAAGCACCTCAAATTCAACCTATTTAAAACTGCTTCTTTGTAGCTCAGTTGCAGTCCTCCAGTTCCCTACACTATGGACCCACCCAGTTGTTTAGTTAAAAAAGAAGGATATTATCTTTGAGAGCATCCCTCGCTAATCATCAGGCATCCAGTCAGTCCCAGAGTGCAAGCAATATTCGATCCCATGTATATTTTTTTAATCTGCCTCACTCCTTTCATCTTCTGCAGTCATAGTCACAATAACTGAAACTGTGTAATATCAAGTGAGCTTCCTCCTAGCTTCCAGTTTTACTCTTCTCGAATTTATCCTGTACCCTGCATTTACAAAGATATTGTTTAGCAATAATAACATTTCATGTCCCTGCTGAACACCCTTCAGAGGAAAAGCGCAAACACATATTCCCCTATACGTATGCTTAAGTAGGCATAGAATATGTCTGGAAATTGTGGAAGAAATTGATACCAGAGGTTGTCTCAGGGATTAGGAGTGGGAGAACTGAGTGACTATGTCTCAGATTTACTTTCATGATACACTCTACTTCATCGTTTAAATTTTACAGCATGTGTACATATGACATGTTTTAGAATAATTTTAAAAACTTCAGTGATTACCTTTGATTATAGGATAATGTCAGACTCTCATATAGTGTGTAAGACCTGCACACAAACGCAGCTCCTGTGTACTTCCTTTTTTTTTGGGGGGGGGGGGATGGAGTCTCGCTCTGTCGCCCACGCTGGAGCACAGTGGCCGGATCTCAGTTCACTGCAAGCTCCGCCTCCCGGGTTTACGCCATTCTCCTGCCTCAGCCTCCTGAGTAGCTGGGATTACAGGCGCCCGCCACCTCGCCCGGCTAGTTTTTTGTATTTTTTTTTTTAGTAGAGACGGGGTTTCACCGTGTTAGCCAGGATGGTCTCGATCTCCTGACCTCGTGATCCACCCGTCTCAGCCTCCCAAAGTGCTGGGATTACAGGCTTGAGCCACCGCGCCCGGCCGCTCCTGGGTACTTCTTTAGGTGCATTGAGTACTTTGCTATCCTTCAAACATATCAAATTCTCTTAATTTCCAACATTCGCATGTAGTCTCCTTGTTTGAAATGCTCTTTCATGGCATCTCACCTGGCTAACTACTTCTCCTTTAGTCCTATGCTTAGATGTCAGTTTCTCCTTGTTTGTAAGACTGGGTTTGGAGCCCTCACTTTGTTTTCCAGATGGCACTGTCCTTCTCAAACTCCAATTACATTTTTTAAAATTACTAGTTGTCTCTTTTGTCAGATCCTAAGTTCTGCAAAGGCAGATACTGCATCTGTTTCATTCAGGCTATGCTGTTAGTATCTAAGTTATTATAGTACCTTGGACATAGTAGGAAGTCAGAAACTATTATATGGACAAACCTACACATGCCTTTGTTCCCCCACTCCTTAATATTCCACATTCTCTCATTTTTCTCCATGGATATTATTTATGATACACTCTCAACCCTGTCTGAGATTTTCCTAGTGCATGTCTCTATTTTTCTTTAAATTCAGGAATCCCAAAGCTAAGAATAATATATTCTATCAAGAGTAGCAAGAAAGCTGATATAATGCCAGAGCTTTCACTCTTTTTGAGGAATGTACCATACAATTTACAATGAATGAAATTACAAAATGAATGAAGCAAATTTGTGGCCGTTATTTTGAGATGTCAAGAAAATCATATGTTTCAGTCTTATCCTTCAATCATACATTCAGATGAATATAGTTTTTAATACATAGAAATTAATATATGGTAAACAAACTCATTAATGCCACTGACTTTAAAACATATGATTGCTGGCAATTCCTTTCAGTGTTAGCTTATTTGTAAATGATATTTTAATTTATTCTTTACTGGTATTTCACTGAGCAGCCCACTTAAACTTAGAAATTTTATATTTAAAAAAATTCTTATCTTCCCAAATGTTACTCTCAAATCTCTTTCCAGAATTACATTTCTTAGAACTTAGTCTTTATCCTAGTTTGTGAATTAGTTTATTGATATCTTTGCCAACTTTGCCCAGCCAGTATTTCACAGCTGGTGAGCCAAGACTTAGCAATAACCCATATTGATCTATATTATTTTTCAATATATGGAGTCTTTGCAGTTGAGCTGCATGACTTCAAGATTTTATTGGCTGATCAAGAAGGCATTAGTGTTCATTAACATACTAATATAATGTTTTTACAGTATATAATCAAGATAAATGTTGTAGCTTTAGAAATACACTACACTTTAAAAAACAAAACAGTTATCAGTGACATCCAAGGTATAATGTGGCAGGAATGGGAGTGTCATGCCTGTGTGCTCATTGCCTCTGAGCCTAGTCTGGAGATGAGTCCATAGACCAAAAGAAACTAATTTTAAACCCGGGGTCTAGAAATGTTGCTCTTGTTATGGCTGCCACTCATTAACTATATAAGCCTGTGCTAGAGGAATCTTCCAAAAACCCAGATGTGATTCAATTAATCACTTCTTAAAACCTTTCCCATTTTACATAGGATGAAGTTCAAATTCTTTAATATGACTCACAAAAGCTTTGTGATCCCATCCCTGCCTCCTCTTTAATTTGTTTCTGGCTTCTCTGTACCTCTGTTTCTTCAATTGTAAATTACTGGGGTTAGATGATTTCTAAAGTTCCTCTCAAATCTAAAGATCTATGATTCTGAATAATTACAAAGTTGGCCTCATCTTTCGAATAGGATAAAAGGGAATTTATAAATTTATAAATTCTGGTTTCTAAAATAGACCGGCTTGAATTATCCTGGGGCAAGAGAAGCTGTTCAAGTATAAGAAACACAGTTTACTTTTGCTTTTTAAATTTGCTAGAATATGACTGTATAGCTTACAAAATCCTGGAGAATCAGCAACCACTGCAACCACATAGATCACGTTCCCTTTGTTGGAACTGCAAAGTTTTACAGCTAGTAGTGACTTGAAAATTATCCTTTAATGATGAAATTAAGGTCTGAAGGGACTAAATGCTTGTCAGATTTGTAATAAATGCAGGTCCAGAGTTCAGGCTTCTTTATTCCCACCCCATTTTTCCTTTACTATGCAAGACTGTTTCACTAGGATGGCTTGTATTTGCTATTCATACAAAAGCTCATATCTAAGTAAATGCCCAGGCAGTGTGCTCAGAAGACAATGAATTCACTCTGCCATGTTGAGCTTCACATCAGACTGTTGTGAATGAAGACACTTTCCCCTTTGTCCTTTTAAAGGCAAAGACATACAAAGATTCATTGATTCATTCAATAGATATTTATTCAGGGCCAGCCTTTGTTGTGGACAAACTCTCTACCCTCTTGAATTTTATATTCCAATGGACATAGCTAGCAGATATATTAACAAAAACTTTATAGAAGACTTTCAGATACCAATGAAGATATCATATGAAGAAATTAGGACTGAGTAGATTACTTAAGATGTAGTAACCACCTAAGACTCAGACTTTTATTAATTCGTAAAAGATCTTCTTCACTTGAATGCACTTCTTACCAACTCTTCAATTATGACATTTTACCGACTCCCATAAGATATATCTATACCTCCTCCCTACCCGCTTCTTCCAAATGCTTTAATGTCTTCATATCACTACAAAGAAGGTGCCATCCTCATATTTGTTGGTCATTTAAATACATTCACGTTATGTCTCCTTTCCCATAATTGTATTTCCATTATTTTCCTGAATAAACTCTAATTAAATGGATTACTTATTGTTCCTGAGCATTTCATGTTTTTGCTCCTTCTGCAGCAAAATAACAACAAGAGGTCTTACATTGTAAGTGGAGTGGATTTCTTCAAAATCCACTTCAAGCCCTGCCGCACCATTATATTTTCCCTGGATAGCTCTACTCTTAGTCATTAACCTTTCTCTGAATATCAGTCCCTGTAGGATTTGTGTGTGTATGTGTGTGGGTTTTTTGGCCCTTACAATGTAGGAACTCGTGTTGTTATTCATGTAAATATATCTTGGATTTTTAATTTCACTATCAGTTTCTCAAGTTGGTAGGAGGAGGCAGAGTCAGAAAATTTTTCGTATCACCAGATATAAATTCCTAAATGTGTTCTGCATTAATGGGTTCTCAGAACAAACAAGCACTGTGTATTTAAAAACGTCTGTTGCTCCATATTCAATGCACAATGTATATGTTTCTGTTACATAGTATGCATCACTTTATAATGTTATCTTATATATGTTATTTTCTCCAGCTAGAATTTATCTTTGTCACCTAATGCAGTACTTGGAACATAGTGCATACCCATTATATACTTGTTAAATAAATGAATGAAGTTTTTTTTTTTTTAAAGTGTCTCAGAGCTTGTAATTAGCTTATGTCTATTATGAGTGTTTAGGAGGCAACTAGGAAGAACTATTGTAATATAGTCGTCTTGAAACTTACTTGACCATGTAATATTTTGTTTTCAAGGAACCATGAACCTCTATTAGAGATATTGCTCTTTAAGCAATGGTGCTTGTGAAATGCTGGCTTCAAATATAGAAGGCAGCTAACTGGATGACAGTGAGGATGATCATCACCCATTTCCTGGATTGTAAGCCCTTTTAAGGCAGGGTCTATCCCTTAACTCTGTAATAAATTTTGGATGGGATGTGAAGGGCCATGTGGTCCAATGGGGCACTCTTTGTTTAATTCTCTACAGCATAACCAGCTCATGTCAGAATATTTCTACTTGGCAGCCTAATCAAAACCTGTGCAGTTCTTTCTTCTTAGTAGAAAGTCATAATGAGTCAAAGCCTACCCCGATACTATCCAGTCATCGCTGTGGTTCTACCCCATAGGACCATCAGAAAATCCAATAAAATGCCTTTGTACATAGAATATACTCAATGAATGTGTAGAGAATTGAAACTGAACTGTGAGAATTTGACTTATATTAGGTTTTTGAATTGGGATTTGGAACTAAAATACACCCTGAACTAAATTTGACATGATTTTCCACCAGATTACCTTTTAGTCATGCCATTTTTATGCCTGTGAATATCTGTACATGTAAATGGAAATGACATTTATGTAACTTTGCAATTTCAGTACATAAATGCACCTCTTTGGGGAGTTCTTCCTCTGAAGACAGGGTGTGAGAAATCAAAAAAGGCAAGTGACAATTAGATCTACAGTGTTATGGTGGTATTTTTTGCTATTTTTACTTCGCTCTGTCTCACAGCACTCCAATTAACAGGCTGATACTTTAGATCTCTTGGTCATGAATCGTATATGTCTATGAGATCCAAATCATTGAGTTCCTAAAAGGTTTCATATTCAATAGTCTTTTTGTTTTTGCTTTATGATCCTACATGGAGTTTCCTCTGACTCTGTGATAGCTTAAAAGGGAAACATCTATAATAGAAGATTGGACAAGTCACTGTCTCCTAAACCTCTGGGATGTAGACCCAACACTGAACAGTGAAAGACAGTTTTTAGAAGGCCTATTTACTCTTGCACAATTTTCTCCATTTTTGTTTATAAATCAAATTTTCCACCATTGTGGCTGTAAATAGGGTCACATTAACATAAATAATCCTAATTCACTGGCTCTTTTCTCCACCTCCTCTCACAGAACTTTAGTGCCATCAAAGTTCCCATCTCTTAAGTATTCTTGGGAGAGATCTGAGGTGTTTCCCACATACTTATGAACTCAATTAACCAGGTTTGGTAGCTACTCCTGCTGGGGTAGGCTACTTCTATGATAGTGGTCCCCAACCTTTTTGCCTCCAGGGACTGGTTTCGTGGAAGATAATTTTGTCCATGGAACCAGGGGCGGGGGCTCTGAGAATGGTTTTGGGATGAAACTGTTATGCTTCAGATCATCAGGCATTAGTCAGATTCTTATAAGGAGCACACAACCTAGATCCCTCTCATGCACAGTTCACAATGGGCGTTGCACTCCTATGAGAATCTAATGCCACCTCTAATCTGATAGGAGAGGGAGCTCAGGCAGTAATACTCACCTGCCGCTCACTTCCTGCTGTGCGACCCACTTCCTAGCATATCAGGGACTGGTACTGTTTGGACATCCTGGGGTTGGGGACCCCCGTTCTATGGGATATTGTTTTGTCTTTGGAGAGAGTTATGGTGCCTGATGTAATTAACGTTTGCTCCAGCTGGAACTCACTGTCCTGCTCTAGACACTGAAGCTGCTTTCCTATCTGTACCTGGAACTATCATCTCTTACCAGGAACCACTCTTGTTTGAGGAAATGCAACCGTGTGATCAAAGTAATTCCTCTCTCTGATAACCAGGGTGTTTCCACTGAATTGTTTCTTATAATTGGCTCTTCATCCACACAGGTAAATTGTTCATGTCTTTGTACGCATGGACTTGTTGATGGGACCCTCTCTAGCTCACAAGCTTAAGCCCAGGGGACTCCTGCTATGGCTTTCAGAAGGGCTGGGTATAATTGAGCAATAAAGTCATTTGGTCTTTGGCTTTTCTTTGTTGGGAGGCTTTTTATTCCTGATCCAGTCTTGTTACTTGCTATTGATCTGTTCAGGTTTTTTATTTCTTTCTGGTTCAGTCTTGGTAGGTTGTATGTGTCCAGGAATTTATCCATTTCCTCTAAGTTTTTAAATTTATTAACATGCAGCCATTAATAGTAGTAGTCTTTTGTGATCCTTTGTATTTCTGTGGTATCAGTTACATGGTCCCCGTTTTTGCTTATTTGGTCTTCTCTCTTTTATTCTTTGTTATTCTATATAACAATTTATTTTATCTTTTCAAAAAGCCTACATTTCATTTTGTTAATTCTTTGTATTGTCTGATAGTCTGTTTTGTTTCTGCTCCGATCTTTGTCATTTCTTTTCTTCTACTAATTTGTGTTTGGTTTGTTCTCACTTTTCCAGTTTCTTGAGGTGCATTGCTATATTGTTTATTTGAAATATTTCTACTTTTTGATGTAGGCATTTACTACTATAAATTTCCCTCTTAGCACTGTTTTTACAGTATACCATAGGTTTTGCTGTGTTGTGCTTTCATTTTCATTTGTTTAAAGAAAGCTTTTTATTTTCTTCATAATTTCTATATTGGCCCAGTGGTTGCTCAGAAACATGTTGCTTAAACATGTTTCAGAAACATGTTTCCCTGTATTTGTACAATTTCCAGAATTTCTGTTGTTATTGATTTCTAGTTTTATTCCATTGTGTTCTGAGAAGATACTTGATATGGTTTCAATTTTTGAAAATTTTTGAGACCTGTTTTGTGGCCTAACTTGTGTTCTGTCCTGGAGAACTTTCGTTGTGTTAGTGAGAGGAATATTTATTCTGCCACCATTGGGTGAAATTTTCTGTAAATGTTAACTCCGTGTAGTATGTAGAGCAGATTAAGTCTGACCTTTCTTTGTTGATTTTCTGTCTAGATGGTCTGCCCAGCGCTAAAACGAGGGTGTTGAAGTTCACAGCTATTATTATATTGGGGTCTCTCTCTTTTGCTATAATAATATTTTCTTTATATAACTGGGTGCTCTTGTGTTGGGTGCATATACAATTACAATGTTATATCTTCCTACTGAATTGATTCTTTTGTCATCTATATTGACCTACTTTGCCCCTTTTTATGTTTTTTAACTTGAAGTCAATTTTTGATATAAGCATAGCTACTCCTTCACACTTTTGGTTTTCATTTGGATGGATTTTTTTTTCATCCCTTCTCTTTTAGTCAATGTGTGTCTTTATAGATGAAATGGGTTTCTTGTACTTGCATCTTGTTTTTTAATACATTCAGCTGTTTTATATCTTTTAATTGATGAATTTAAGCCATTTACTTTTAAGGTTTTTATTAATAGGTGGGGACTTCTGTCATATTGTTAATTATTTTCTGATTGTCTTACATATGCTTTCCTCTTCCTCTTTTGCTGTTTACAATTTAATGATTTTTTTTAATAGTGATAATATTTGACTCCTTTCTCTTTCTCATTTGTATATCTGCTCTACCAGCGAGTTTTATACTGTCATGTGTTTTCATGATGGTAGATATCTTTCTTTCACTTCCAGATATAGGATTACCTTAAACATTTTTTTGTAGGGCTGGTATAATGATGATGAATTCTTTCATTATTTTCTCATCTGAGAAAGAATTTCTTTCCCCTTCATTTTATTTTTGAAGGATAGCTTCTCTGGGTAAAGTATTCTTGGCTGCCAGTTGTTGTTTTTCTCTTTCAGCACTTTGAATACATCACTCCATTCTCTCCAGGCCTCTCTGATAGGGATGCTCTTATATGTGACTTCATGCTTTGTTCTTGCTGTTTGACTTTTGGCAGTTTTACTACAATGTGCCTTGAATAAGACCTTGTTGAACTGCAGCTATTTGGGAATATTTGAGCTTCATGTGTCTGGATGTTTATAACTTGCAAGAGTTGGGAATCTTTCAGCTGTTGTTTTGCTAAATAAGTTTTTGATGCATTTGTTCATCTCTTCTCCTTCTGGAACTCCCAAAATTCAAATTTTAGTTACTGTATAGTTTCCTGTATGCCACCTAGGCTTTCTTTATTTCATTTTATTCTTTTTATTCTGTTTTATTTCTTTTGATTTTGGTCTGAATTATTTCAAAAGCCCTGTCTTTAAGTTCAGGAATTCTTTCTTCTTCTCCTTGATCTAGTCTGTTGTTGAAGCTATTATATTTTTTATTTTATTCATTCAATTATTCCCATCTAGGATTTCTGGTTTTTTTCTTTTTATGGCATCTATTTCTGTTGAATTTCTTATTCAGATAATGACTTGTTTCCCTGATTTCTTTGTGTTGTTTATCTGTGTTCTCTTGTATTTCACTGAGTTTCTCTAATGTCATTCTTTTGAATTCCTTTTTAGACATTTTATAGATTTCCTTTATGTTGGGATCTGTTAGTTGATAATTATGATGTTCCTTTGGAGATGTCATGTTTCTTTGTTTTTCATGTTTCTTGTGTCTTTATGCGATGTCTGTGCATGTGATGAAACAGTCTCTCCTTCCAATTTTATGGACTGGCTTTAGTAGAGAAAGACTTTTTTCTATAGATGTGTCTGTATTGTCGGTTTAGTAAGATGCTGTTGCTTTGATTCTGGTAGGCACAATATTGTAGTCTCTGTATGATTTATCATGCTATAATTAGTGTCATTGATGCCTATGAGTTCCTCAGTGACTTAAGCTGTGATTGTTAGTGGAGGTTTTGGTGATGCTTTGCTGGGAATGGGAATTCTAGGTGGGCTGGTCCCTTGGTACCAGTGGTGCATTGGTGGGCTGGGTGTGGCTAGTCCTTGGGCCCTCAGTGGCATACATGAGCACCAGCAGTGGCAGATATGGGTGGGCCTGTTCTTGGGCCTGTGGGCAGTATGCTCAGGTTCTGGTAGTTGCAGTGGTGGGCCAACTGAGTGGGTCCTTGATCACTCAGACAGCATTTCTGACATGGATGGTGGCCCTAGTGGCAGTTTTCCAACCCTCCGGTCTCTGAACCACATGCCCATGCACTAATGGTGATGGCAGTGGGTTGGGCATGCTGGTTTCTGGGTTCCCTAAGAGGTACATGTGAGTACTGATGGTGGGTAGGGTAGGCCTGTCCTTAATGCCCCTGGATAGTGTGCATATGTTCCAGTGGCAGCAGGCATGGTGAGCCCATACCCAGGCTCCTGGCCAGCACAAGTGGGCAGTGTGGGATGATCTCCAGATTTGTGATAGTGCACGTGGGCACCAGCATTGGTGGCAGCAGGCAAGACAGGTCTCTCAAGCACCATGATGGTGCACCTAGGCCCTGGCTGTGCTGGGTAGGATGGGTCAATCCTCAGGTCCCTGGATAAAGCATTTGGGTGCTAATGGCAGGGGCAGTAGGTGGGACAAGCCTATTCTCAACCCCCAGGAGGGCACATGGGCAGTCTTGAGGTCTCCTGAAGGCAAGTACAGGTACATGGTAGCCCTGCTGCTGGAGAGGGTAGGATTGTTGTCATTAGCAGTGACCCTGGGCAGTCGGCTCTCAGTTTCTGGGGAGGGCATGCTTTGGCTTCCTTTGTCCCAGGGGCAGCTTCCTTAGTGTGCTGCATCATCTATTCCCCAGTGTATAGGACATTGTGTGGACTAAAGTGCCAGGGACCTGGTTGTGCTGCTGGGTCTAGTTGGTATTATGGCAGCATAGCCCTCTGGGTGGACATGAAGGGATGCCAGTGGTGCTCCAGGGATGTAGAAAAGCAGGGGTTTTTGGGCCCCAGGGTAGGATATCATCTTTTGAGAGATAGACACTCAAAATGGCACCATTGCTGTAGTTGCTTGGGTCTCAGGGGGGTTTGTAGGACCCTACATGGAACAATGCCATCCTACGTATTCTAGGCAACTTGCTATACTAGGCTCAGGGCCTGTGAGGGCACAGGGTGTCTTTTGTGGCTAGGATTATATGAGACTGTGGTAGGAATGTGAACCCCTGCAAATCTTTCACTTACCTTTTCCCCACAATAGATAGTTCCTCCTGGCTTTCAGCTGATCTTGCCTGGGCCAACTGCTTCACTTCTCTGTCCCATGCCTCAGAGGTTCTCTGACACTTCCCTGCTGAATTTCAGAGTTATCTGTTAGAAACTCAATTTGACATGTGGCTATCTACTCGCTGTTATGATCCTTGTCTGTCAAAGAGATGAGTACCAGGCTCCTATAGTAAGTATTTTGAATCCTGACCCTGCTCAGTGGTGATTGTTAACCTTGGCTATGCATTAGGTCAGAAGTCATCAACTTTTGACCTGTGAGCCAAATATGGCTGGCTTACCATCAATTTTTGTAAATGAACTTTTATTCCAACACTGCCAAGTTCATTAAATTTATGTGTTGCCCATGACTTCCAAAGTCTAGAAAATTTACTATCTGTCCCTTTACAGAGGTTTTTTTTTTTCTGATCCCTGTATTACACTCATCATGGAGAAGATTTTTTTAAAAAATCATTGCATGTGTTCCACCACAAACAATTAAATTAGAACTTGGACTGGGGTTTTGGAAGTTGGCCGAAGAACCAGTCTTTTTTTGTTTTTGTTTTTTGACATCCCAGATGAATATGATGGGCAAAGTTAAGAAACACTAATAGATAATTTATACCCTTGAGGAATATGTGGTTTGTTCAGGAGAAAGAAACTCATAAAAATTAATAAAAATACAATTGATGCATCTATAATGGAAACATTTACAAAGTCCTGAGGGAGCACTGCATCGGGAGTATTTTAGTTCATTAGGGAAGTTTTTGTAGGAAGGACATTTAAATAGATTCTTGAAGGATGAATCTACCTGTAAACAAGATCCACTGGGATGGTGTCAGGGAGAGAAGGAGTAGCAGTTATAAGTAGACAGAACAGCATATATAAAGGACGACAGGTAAGAAAGAGCAGGTAGGTTAGAAACTATGTGGCCAGAACACTGAGAGGGGAGAAGGAAGTGAGGTCATCAGCTGTGAAATTGGAAAAGTAAAGACCAAACCAGGAAACGTTTTGTAGGTCAGATAACAAGTTTAGAATTTATTATGTTTTCCATGGAATTGAATAGAAAATTGAGTTTCTCTAGGACTCAGGTTTTTCCCTCTATAAAATAAATAGTTAACTCAGATGAATGATAAGAACCCTACAGTTCTAAAATATAGATTCCTAGATTATGTCAATTATTTCTTTTGACATTCTCAGGACTGGGAACATAGTTGGGCTTACACAAATGACATGGCCCCTGTAGTGGTGTGTCACCTATCCATCTCTTATAGTTGATCCATTTCTGTTAACAGTATAAATGAATTCAGTGCTGCTTTGTGGAATCATCAGAAGGATTTGAGAATGCAGACTTCTGGATGGGAAATTCCTTGTCTGACCAATGCTTTAAGGCCCTTAAATACTTGTAAAATGATTTGTATTCTATGCAGAGAGATGCTATTACATGAAGACAGTTTCATTGTGAAAATTCACATTCTTCACAATTAGTAGCAGTGCTTCTTATGGGTTAGCATCCAGAAGTCATTATACATACTCAGAACTTGGTGTGTGAATTACCATGTAAGATCTTCAATATAATATCTTATTTTACCATTTTGTAACTTCTCATCTATATCAGATCTCTATTGTAACTTTATCTGTGTTTATATACTTATTGGGATAGCTGTCTACTTTTATCTCTAATAAGCTCATGCAATTGACTTCATGTCTTTAAGTGAAATTGTTACAATTCTGGTTTATATCGAACACTTTATTTACCTCTTTCAGGGTCTGCTCAACTGTACTGAATAGCTGGTGAATCAAACAATAATATGTGGCAGGCTCTGTGATTGAAGATTGCTGGATACTAAGGCAGCCCAATCTTTGCATTCTGATTCATTTTATCAAGCATAGGCAGATGAATGTGCTGAAAAATTTCAAAAGATATTTAGATGATGCAAGTTAAAACAGACAGACTTCTTCATAACTCCAAGAAGAGCTGTTGGAAAAAAACTCTTGATTTTTGTCATTGGAACATTAAACACTCCTAGCAAAGGAGATATCATGAATGCTTTTTAGAAATGCTATTCATTTAGTAAATATTTTCCCTCTCCCTACCAAAGAAAATAATATAGGAGCTCCAGAATATTACCCACTGTTGACCTCTTTGTCCTGTTTTTCTTCACAGATGTCGATGAGTGTGCTGAAGGGCGCCATTACTGCCGTGAAAATACTATGTGTGTCAACACCCCGGGTTCTTTTATGTGCATCTGCAAAACTGGATACATCAGAATTGATGATTATTCATGTACAGGTAAATGGTGGCTAATCGTGAAATAAAATCTTTTTATGTCTTAAGTTTACTTTTAAAAATTTCTTTGACTCTCATTTTTTTTGATAAGTGTACCATAAATACAACAAAAAATAAGCAAAATCATATCTTCATTTGGCAGTTATTTCTTTATCTATTCTAAAGAAAAAAAACACCTGCTTGCTCTGGATAAACATATACTCCAATTTGGAAGATAAAAGCCCTAGAAAATCAGTGTATGCTACATTTATACTTAGTATGTATGCTCAAAACTTGTATGAAATACTATGGTCAATCTGAGAAACAAGCCCTAAATGATATATGATGATAGATTTTGAATAGAAAATAATAGCATAAATAATGTGATTTTTTTCACATTTTTAGAGTTTAGAGATGTTTAGAGTTCTAAGATATGGGACTATTAAAGATAATTGAGTTTCTTCACACGTCTGAGAAGTACAATTGAGAACTACGTCAAATAAGTTTTCTGTGTTTTTTGTTGTATGAAATACCACTCATTCAGTATCATCCAAAGTCTTGTTAGGGATATTGTGTTAGTAGTGTCTGAAGTTGGTCCTGGCTTGAGGTAATACAGTGTATTCCTTTTATTCTATAGCTTTCTACCTGTAGAATATGAAAAAAAAAAACAAAACAAAACATGGTGCTAGAAGAGTAGCTTGAATACTATAGGATTTGAGGAAATGTGGGTGTGAAACAGAACATTTCTTTCCATCTCTATATTTTTAAATAGAAGAAACAAAATAACATATTTTAGAAAGACAGGTAGAATCATAAAACTGGAGAGCAACCAAAAATGTTATTCTTGTCACCTATTTCTCTACCTCCAACTTTATGATCTTTATCAGATGCAGGTATAAACAAAACCTAGATGTTTTCAGGGAGACTCCATAATCCTCCCTAGTAAAAATATGAATCTATAATAGAAGTATCACTTTGTCTTTGTTTCAGTTGTCCGCTTCTAAGTCTTCATTATAGTGTCCATACTGTCTGCTAATTGATAGCCTTATCACAGGGAAGGATCTTCCTCTAAATTCAAATGTGGTATTTATAAAAACAAAATGATGCCATTCAAAAATAATGAGAAGTGATTTCCCAATTTATGGAAAATAACTGAAGATATCCTGAAGTTAGAAGATATTTAATATAAAAATGCTGACGGATTTACAAATTCCTATCCTTTTTGTCAGTTCATCCTAAACATTTCCAAATTATGGAAACAATTCTCCATTTTTTAGACAAAATTTAAGTACATTGAGTGGAAGAGTATCTTGAAGTAGGACCACAGAGATGCTTTTCAGCATAAAAAGAATATAAAAGAACAAATTATAATAAATAAATGGAAAATATCATTTACTATACTACTGATAATACCAATAAATCTGAATTTCCACTTAATCTTTAACAAGAAAGCTAAGATAAAACTGCTGCATCTTAGAATGCATATATTTCAAGGTGTGCTTATTAAAAATTAGTGCTAACAATTTCAGGGGAGTCCACTGATTCTTTGATATTATAGACTTGAAAACTTTGTGCATTTTACATTTCCTAATGATTCTTTTGTTTTCTTATATTCTTAAAGTAGTGTTAGAAGTTTTAAGTGAAAGGACATGTGACATAGTTTGGCCTACTGTTGAGTAAGGAGTGTTTCTGCAGGGCAGGATATTTTTAAGAGATTCATTTCCGTTCTGAGTCTGTTGGATATAAATCCAAGGAATAGGTTAGCTTTCATACATTTACAGAGACTCTTCTGCCTTGAGCTTCACCTCTCCCAGTGCACTTTCCTTCCAAATAAAATCCTACAAATTAATGTTTGTTTTTGACTACTTGGGAGGAATTTTCCCTTACCATTTTAAAGTATCTAATGATATAAATGAACTATTCCTTTGTAGGAATGTGAAGGGAGTAGAAAATCATTTTAAGAAACGCTATTCAGACTGATTTTTTTGTGCCTAAGGAACAAGAGCCACAAAGCTCAGGATCTGACAGATAAAATGTATTTCTTTAATGAGGCACTAGCATTTTCAACTAACACCATTATTTCTATGCTGTCACTTAAAGAGGAGAAACTTTCTTGCCCTTAAATTTCCACTCTATTATGACTAGGTCTATGAACACAAAACTTGGATTTTTTTTAGAGAGAATATAAGTCGATTTTATTTTTAGTCCAGAGTCAGGTGAATATTGCCAAAACTTTTTTTTTAATGTTAGGTCATAGAGGACCAACACATATTCCAGGTTTCTGTAAAGGAAATACATGTTTACATTTTATGTTCTGGGATTGGTTCCCCCACACTTTGATATTAGGGTCTGTACAAAAGTCTTAAAGAAATTACTCCCCTAATGGGACTCTGCCTTGTGACCAAAGGCTTCTAGCCTGTTCCTTTTTGAGAGCTCCCATTAGATCAGAGTAGGACTTTATCTTATAAAAGATTGAGATTTATTTTTTTCTAAATTTTAGTAATAGACGCCCACATACTTATAGTAGAAGACTTTCCAGAATGAATGTCAAGCCATCACTGCAGAGCCGGTCCCTGATGTTTGTGACCAAGCTCTTGGAATTCCATGTTTGTTTTGCTTCTGTATCCCTGCCCCTCTTTCCTGTTAATGAGCCCCTTGCTAACAGAACAGATACTTCCAGCAGACTCAAAGTTGCTTATCCCATGTGGAAATTAATCATAGACGTTCTAATTTAAAGAAGATTCCAAAAGCAATACACATTACTTAATAATCAAGAGCTTTGATCAATAAGGAAGCCTTTTTCTGCTTTATTTTTTTAACCTAGTAGCTCTGGCATACATATTACATATGCAAGTTGGTCAAATTGCATATTTTTTTCTTTCAGTTTCAGATGATTTGAGTTAGATTTTCCTCACGTTCATAAAATTTTGGAGATGAAAGAATTATTAAAGATAATCAGGTTAAATCCCTTAAGTTTCACAAATGAAGAAACCAAGGCTCAGAGAGATTGCTTTATCCATAAACGTATAGTGAGAAGCAAAGGGGCTGGAATATGAACCTTTTATTATAACTCTTATACTATTCACTGTTTGTCTAATTTGCAACCATACAAAAATAAAGGGAAGTGATTCATATTTTATGTAGAAACACACTATTCAATACATCATGTTCAGTATTTAAACTGCTGTCTTTATAGGTTATTTAAGTTAATCAGCTTCAATTCCAAGAGAAATTTTTACCCTACAGATCATATAATAATGACCCTAAATCAGAAGTTAGTGGAATAAATATGAATCACCATTTTCTGGGCCTCTGACTCTATTCCAAAATTGTGGAAATGACTCATTTGCACCATTTGCACAAATGATGCATTTGTTTTTGCTCTTCTAAACTCATTAATATAATTTTCCTTCCAGTGAAGGTGTTATTATTTTTTCTAATTAATGCTTCATAATTTCTCTCTTTGCATCCTTTCCTGTTCCTATAGAAAAAATACTGGGTATCACAAGAGAAGAGAGAGAGAGAGAGAGAGAGAGAGAGAGAGGAAGAGGAGCAGGAGGGAGAGAGAAGAGATAAAGGAAAGGAAGGGGGAAGGAAGAAGGGAAGGGAGAACAGAGAGAGGGAAATAGAAAAGAGAAAAAAATGGAAGGGAAAAGAGGAAAAGAAATGGAAAAGGGAAGAGAAAAGGGAAGGGAATGGAAGGGAAAACATGAGCCAAGATGCTTGAGGCCCATTCTTCAGGATCTCTGCAAAAGTAACCCATTTTGTTTATGCATAACAAAGTTTCTTGATTACTTATGTGGACTAATGGCTTTTTTGGTTCACTCTCATAAATATTCATTAAATTGGGTAGATCTTCTTGAGTTTTACTGGTAATCTCTTCTTGGAACTGGCCTTGAGTAATGGAAAAAGCATGAAACATCTCTAGAAAAAAAGATGGAATTGTTACCAGTGGCAAATATCTGAGTCACATGTCACTATGTTACTGGTGGAAGATATTCGAGTTACTGGTGGTAAATTCCTACAGTTCTGCAACAACCTCACTGCTTCCTTCCTCAGAAGAAAGAATTCAACTGAGGATTGAGGAGCATAAGGCAGAAAAAGAGACCGAGGCAAATTTCAGAGCAGGAATGAAAGTTTATTAAAAAGTGTTACAGCAAGAAAGAAAATACACTGGAAAGAAGAGTCCCAGATGGGTGACCCAAAGGACAAGTGCTGTGTTTAACCTTGATCCTAGGACTTTATAGGCTGGCCCACCTCCAACGTGTTGCACCCCTTTCCCATGATTTTTGCCATAGGATGGGCTGCCTGCATGTGCAGTGCCCTCCTTGCACTTGTGCAGTGCCGTCCTTGTGCTTGGGCAGTGAGCATGCACAGTGTCTTTAAAAAGTTGTGTGCATGCTCATCTGAGGCTTTCTTCCTTTTTCCAGTGGAATGCCCCTGGAAAATCATACTATGACATTTTGTCTCTCTCTTTTTTTTTTTAATTATACTTTAAGTTCTAGAGTACATGTGCACAACGTGCAGGTTTGTTACACATGTATACATGTGCCATGTTGGTGGGCTGCACCCATTAACTTGTCATTTACACTAGGTATATCTCCTAATGCTATCCCTCCTCCCTCCCCCCACCCCACAACAGGCCCCGTTGTGCGATGTTCCCCTTCCTGTGTCCAGGTGTTCTCATTGTTCAATTCCCACCTATGAGTGAGAAAATGCGGTGTTTGGTTTTCTGTTCTTGCGATAGTTTGCTGAAAATGATGGTTTTCAGCTGCATCTATGTACCTACAAAGGACGCAAACTCATCCTTTCTTATGGCTGCATAGTATTCCATCATGTATATGTGCCACATTTTCTTAATCCAGTCTGTCATTGATGGACATTTGGGTTGGTTCCAAGTCTTTGCTATTGTGAATAGTGCCGCATTAAACATACGTGTGCATGTATCTTTATAGCATCATGACTTATAATCCTTTGGGTATATACCCAGTAATGGGATGGCTGGGTCAAATGGTATTTCTAGTTCTATATCCTTGAGGAATTGCCACATTGTCTTCCACAATGACTGAACTAGTTTACAGTCCCACCAACAGTGTAAAAGTGTTCCTATTTCTCCACATCCTCTCCAGCACCTGTTGTTTCCTGACATTTTAATGATAGTCATTCTAACTGGTGTGAGATGGTATCTCATTGTGGTTTTGATTTGCATCTCTCTGATGGCCAGTGATGATGAGCATTTTTTCATGTGTCTGTTGGCTGCATAAATGTCTTTTTTTGAGAAGTGTCTGTTCATATCCTTTGCCCACTTTTTGATGGGGTTGTTTGTTTTTCTTCCTTGTAAATTTGTTTGAGTTCTTTGTAGGTTCTGGGTATTTGCCCTTTGTCAGATGAGTAGATTGCAAAAATTTTCTCCCATTCTGTAGGTTGCGTGTTCACTCTGATGGTAGTTTCTTTTTCTGTGCAGAAGCTCGTTAGTTTAATTATATCCCATTGTCAATTTTGGCTTTTGTTGCCATTGCTTTTGGTGTTTTAGACATGAAGTCCTTNAATTCTGTGAAGAAAGTCATTGGTAGCTTAATAGGGATGGCATTGAATCTATAAATTACCTTGGGCAGTATGGCCATTTTCACAATATTGATTCTTCTTATCCATGAGCATGGAATGTTCTTCCATTTATTTGTGTCCTCTTTTATTTCATTGAGCAGTGGTTTGTACTTCTCCTTGAAGAGGTCCTTCACATCCCTTGTAAGCTGGATTCCTAGGTACTTTATTCTCTTTGAAGCTATTGTGAATGGGAGTTCACTCATGATTTGGCTCTCTGTTTATTATTGGTGTATAAGAATGTTAGTGACTTTTGCACATTGATTTTGTATCCTGAGAGTTTGCTGAAGTTGCTTATCAGCTGAAGGAGATTTGGGGCTGAGACAATGGGGTTTTCTAAATATACAATCATGTCATCTGCAAACAGGAACAATTTGACTTCCTCTTTTCCTAATTGAATACCCTTTATTTCTTTCTCTTGCCTGATTGCCCTGGCCAGAACTTCCAATACTATGTTGAATAGGAGTGGTGAGAGAGGGCATCCCTGTCTTGTGCCAGTTTTCAAACGAAATGCTTCCAGCTTTTACCCATTCAGTATGATATTCGCTGTGGGTTTCATTTTGTCTCTTAATGTACATGCCGGGGAAGTTGCTTCTCCCTGGCATCTGCATTCAGTTAACCCTTTAGTGAGACACATGTGGACCCTCAGAAAATGGCCTTTCCCTGGTGCTGGCTGCCTCACTTTTACAGAGGCAATGTGATAATTGCCAAACCATCACCTAACATTCCCAGTGAGTGGAGGAGAACCCTCTCCTACCCCACTCATTCCTGTCTAACTACCTGTAACAGAATCAAGCATTTTGGGTAAAGATCTGAATGAAGAGACACTCATTTCAGATCTTCCTCACATTTCTCTCTGCTCTCTACTGCAATGAAAAAGGAATTCTGATTCTTCTTTTGTGTTGATAGGAGAATGGGAAGGATGGATGGGTAGAAGGGATGGAAAATTCTGTTGTCCCAGCCTAGGAATTAAATTGATCCTTTAGGGTAGTGGTTGTCAACTGTGCATTCCCACTTGACAAAGGATACTTGAAAATATCTGGAGATGTTTTTGGTTATCACAACTATGTGGTAAGGGATTACTACTGGGATCTGGTAGGTAGATGCTAGGGATGCAACTAAGCATCCTGTAATATTAGTAGACTAGCTATCTGCTTAAGGAAATGTTTTATTTCCTTGGGACCCCTTCAATGGGAATTTTTCTCTGGTTACCTTTCAGATGACTGACTAATCTTCATCCCTTACAAGATATCTGGCACAGGACAGCTAGTTCCCCACCCTCCAAAAAGATTTACGTGGCCCAAAATGTCAATAGTCCCATGGTTGGGAAATCCTGCTTTAGAGTCACCCAATTAAAATTGTAAGATGCATATTTTCATTTGAACTTTCCCTGTTCCCCTTTGAATTTCCTTTAGGCCCTGTATAGGGATACCTTCTCTTACTTCTTGTGTTCCCCAGTGTCCTTTTATGGTCGTTTGGCCACAAAAAGGACCCCGTTTTAAGTCCCACTCACCACTAAGTTCTTCTGTCTTCTTTGTTCTATCAAAACCCAGATTTTAGCTTAACATAGGTGAGTGATTCTCCAATGATAAAATTACAGGCCTCAGCAGAGGCAGCAGAGAAAATTCCTTAGGGCCCCTCAAATGACACTATCGTGATGCATGCTCCATATACTTTCTACTGATTTTGACTGCTTCTATTATCCCGGGGCCTTTTGATGCTGGCTTTGGTGCATGTCACATATCATAGGAGGTTTATAAAGTGTCTAAGCACAAGGAGTTCTACTAGATACTTGAGTTTTTGTTGAAAAAAAGAAAATAAAAAAAGAGAGAGACTCCTCTGGTGTTCCTCAAGGAGTTTCACTTCTGCAAGTACTTAATTTTTTATAGCATTGAATGTGCCTAGTGCTTATATTTTATTATCTTTTTGTGGTCAATTCTTTTTCTCTAACATGGTTGATGTTGAATTTTTTTAAAAAAGTTATCACTAATGACCAGTGATGATAGGCTTCTTTTGAGATGTTTGTTGGCCACATGAATGTCTTCTGTTGAGAAGTATCTGTTCATATCCTTCGCCCACTTTTTGATGGAGTTTTTTTTTTTTTTTACTGTAAATTCGTTTAAGTTCCTTGTAGATTCTAGATATTAGCCCTTTGTCAGATGGATAGATTGCATAAATTTTCTCCCATTCTGTAGGTTGCCTGTTCACTTTGATGATAGTTTCTTTTGCTGTGCAGAAGCTCTTTAGTTTAGTTAGATCCCATTTGTCAATTTTGGCTTTTGTTGCCATTGCTTTTGGTGTTTTAGTCATGAAGCCTTTGCCCATGCCTATGTCCTGAATGGTATTGCCTAGGTTTTCTTCTAGGTTTTTTATGATTTTAGGTCTTATGTTTAAGTCTTTAATCCATCTTATTTTTTGTATCAGGTGTAAGGAAGGGATCCAGTTTCAGTTTTCTGCATATGGCTNTTTGCTGTGCAGAAGCTCTTTAGTTTAGTTAGATCCCATTTGTCAATTTTGGCTTTTGTTGCCATTGCTTTTGGTGTTTTAGTCATGAAGCCTTTGCCCATGCCTATGTCCTGAATGGTATTGCCTAGGTTTTCTTCTAGGTTTTTTATGATTTTAGGTCTTATGTTTAAGTCTTTAATCCATCTTATTTTTTGTATCAGGTGTAAGGAAGGGATCCAGTTTCAGTTTTCTGCATATGGCTAGCCAGTTTTCCCAAAACCATTTATTAAATAAGGAATCTTTTCCCCATTGCTTGTTTTGTCAGGTTTGTCAAAGACCAGATGGTTATAGATGTGTGGTGTTACTTCTGAGGCCTCTGTTCTGTTCCATTGGTCTATATATCTGTTTTGGTACCAGTATCATGCTGTTTTGGTTACTGTAGCCTTGTAGTGTAGTTTGAAATCAGGTAGTGTGATGCCTCCAACTTTGTTCTTTTTGCTTAGAATTGTCTTGGCTATGTGGGCTCTTTTTTGGTTCCGTATGAAATTTAAGCTAGTTTTTTCTAATTCTGTGAAGAAAGTCAAAGGTAGCTTGGTGGAGATAGCATTGAATCTATAAATTACTTTGGGCAGTATGGCCATTTTCACGATATTGATTCTTCCTATCCATCAGCATGGAATGTTTTTGCATTTGTTGTGTCCTCTCTTATTTCCTTAAGCAGTGGTTTATAGTTTTCCTTGAAGAGATACTTCACATCCCTTGTGAGTTGTATTCCTAGGTATTTTATTCTCTTTGTAGCAATTGTAAATGGGAATTCACTCATGATTTGGCTCTCTGTTTGTCTATTTTTGGTATATAGGAATGCTTTTGATTTTTGCACATTGATTTTGTATCCTGAGACTTTGCTGAAGTTCCTTATTAGCTTAAAAGAGATGTTGGGCTGAGACAATGATGAGATACCATCTCACACCAGTTAGAATGGTGATCACTAAAAAGTCATGAAACAATAGATGCTGGAGAGGATCTGGAGAAATAGGAATGCTTTTACACTGTTGGTGGGAGTATAAATTAATTCATCCATTGTGGAAGACAGTGCAGCGATTCCTCAAGGATCTAGAACCAGAAATACAATTTGACCCAGAAATCCCATTACTGGGTATATACCCAAAGGATTATAAATCATTCTACTATAAAGACACATGCACATGTATGTTTATTGCAACACTATTCACAATAGCGAAGACTTGGAACCAACCCAAATACCCATCAGTGATAGACTGGGTAAAGAAAATGTGGTACATATACACCATGGAACACTATGCGGCCATAAAAATGGATGAGTTCCTGTCCTTTGCAGGGACATGGATGAAGCTGGAAACCATCATTTGCAGCAAACTAACACAGGAACAAAAAACCAAACTCTGCATATTCTCATTCATAAGTGGGTATTGAACAATGAGAAAACATAGACACAGGGAGGGGAACATCACACACCAGAGCCTGTTGGGGGTGGCGGGATAGGGGAGGGATAGCATTAGGAGAAATACTTAATGTAGATGACGGGTTGATGGGTACAGCAAACCACCATGGCACATGTATACCTATATAACAACCTGCACATTCTGCACATGTATCTGAGAACTTGAAGTATAATTTAAAAAAAAAGAATTTCAGCCAGGCATGGTGGCTCACACCTGTAATCCCAGTACTTTGGGAGGCTGAGGTGGGCAGATCATGAGGTCAAGAGATTGAGACCATCCTAGCTAAAACAGTGAAACCCCATCTCTACTAAAAATACAGAAAATTAGCTCAGCTCCTCAGGAGGTTGAGGCAGGAGAGTGGTGCGAACCTGGGAGGCAGAGGTTGCAATGAGCGATCACCCCACTGCACTCCAGCTTGGGTGACAGAGTGAGACTCCGTCTGAAGAAAAAAAAAAGAGAATTTCAAATAATCTTTTAAATGTGGTGTCATAAGACAATGTGTGAAGAAGCCTCAGTTAATGGTAGTGGAATAAATGGCTGGTAATTTGAGGAAAAATTCAGTTTTGACTCATACCTCACATACCACATAGATGCATGCACACCTACACACATGCACATGCACACACACACACACACACACACGCTGTCTCTTTTCTTTCTCTCTCCAGTGAAATATTAAAAGAGTTAAATATTTTTATTTAAAGAAGTTATCACTAGTGTCCTGTTTGTCAGTCTTGTTTAATTTGCTAATTACGGAGAAAGAGTGGTGAATTTTATGATGATATTTTCTTCACTTTTCCTCATCACTATTGATTTTCTAGCCTTAAAAGAGTCTTGGATACTATTGTTAGGTGCAAAAGGTTGCAGAAAAGAATTTACTGCAACTAAAGCAAAGATTTTAAGTCAGTCGTAACCCATGCATGCCCCTTTCTCAAACACTGCTCTGTGTTTTTAAATTATTTCAAATAATGCTAGAGGGGTAATTTGTTTGATGGATTTAAAGAAACCATATTTTGAAAAGGCAGGAATACTACTGTTTTTATTCTAACTTCTTCTGCAAACATTTATATTGAAGCAAAAAGTTATTGTACAGATAAACAATACCTTCATGTCAGCTATTTAAAAATAGCTTTCAATGGATTTATCAAAATCACAAGTACAGAACAAAACAGATAATTTATTGTGTGTGCATGCACCATAATAATTGCTGGTATATAAATAGTAAAGGAAGTCAGAATACTGGGGACAATGACAGAGTAGATAGGGCCACAAGAAGCACAGATTCAGGAGGATGATGACAAAGAACTGGAAGTGGAAATATGCATATTGCATATCAGCTTTCACAAAAGCATGAAACAAAGTTGTTTTAGTTGTAAAGTGCTTTGTACACTTTCCCTCTAGTAAAATGCTTACTGCAAAAGAAATGTTTAATGGGGGCGGAGCAAGATGGACGAATAGGAAGAGCTCCAGTCTCCAACTACCAGTGCGAGCGACACAGGAGACCGGTGATTTCTGCATTTTCAACTGAGGTACTGGGGTCATCTCACTGGGGACTGCCGGACAACTGGTGCTGGTCAGCTGCTGCAGCCCGACCAGCAAGAGCTGAAGCAGGGCGAGGCATCGCCTCACCTGGGAAGCGCAAGGGGGAAGGGAATCCCTTTTCCTATCCAGGGGAACTGAGACACACAACACCTGGAAAATCGGGTAACTCCCACCCCAATACTGCGCTTAAAGCAAACGGGCACACCAGGAGAATATATCCCACACCTGGCCGGGAGGGTCCCATGCCCACGGAGCCTCCCTCATTGCTAACACAGCAGTCTGTGATCTAACCGAAACAGCAGCAGTGAGGCTGGGGGAGGGGCATCTGCCATTGCTGAGGGTTAAGTACCTAAACAAAGCCCTGGGAAGATCGAACTGGGTGGAGCTCACAGCAGCTCACGGAAACCTGCCTGTATCTGTAGACTCCACCTCTGGGGACAGGGCACAGATAAAAAACAACAACAAAAAAGCAGCAGAACCTCTGCAGACGCAAACGACTCTGTCTGACAGCTTTGAAGAGATCAGTGGATCTCCCAACACGGAGGTTGAGATCTGAGAAGGGACAGACTGCCTGCTCAAGTGGGTCCCTGACCCCTGAGTAGCCTAACTGGGAGACATCCCCCACTAGGGGCAGTCTGACACCCCACACCTCACAGGGTGGAGTACACCCCTGAGAGGAAGCTTCCAAAGG
>NW_016809173.1:51185-61200 GCF_001698545.2 Rhinopithecus bieti | reverse complement strand
AAAAAAAAAAAAAAAAGAAATGTTTAATGAACACTAGCTGTTATTATTGTGACTCTTATGGTTAGACAAATTCTTGTCTTGAGGAAATGTCTTATTTCTCAATGGGACTCTTTCAACTGGGCACTTTTTTCTGGCTAATTTTGAACTGAATCGTTAACTTACATGAAATAGATAGCTTTGTTGGAGAAATGGACTCAGTGCGTTATTATTTATTCAACTATACTTCTTCTGTACCTGTGAATAGGGGCTTAAAAACGTTGAAGTAACTGAATGATAGTTACTCTGGAACTTGGAAAATCCTTCCATTGGAGGATCTGTTGTACTTCCTAGGAAGAAGTTCCAGAATGAATGTTAGATTGTGATACCCAGGGACTAAATGCAAACATTCAGGGTTTCACAGTACTAATCTTCCCAGGGTAAAGAATAGCACCTCTAAACAATCAGCAGGTCTGGGCCATTCTCAAGCAGGACAGATTTTGTGAGCCTGGCTGCTTCTGTGTGGATTTATTTTAGAAGAGTCATAGTCAACAATCAGACAATCCTACCATCTGACCACTGGTTGCCATCACTATTGGAAATGACTTTTGCATTTTTATGAACAACCATTTCAATTTTCTTTTCCTGAAATCAGCATTGCAAACTGTAATGAAATTGTGGCATGTATCAGCCTTTTTATAAAACATGAAAATCAGACAACTTTAGGTTTTAAAAGGAAAGTATGCCCCTAAAGCTAAATGATGCCTCATTCATCTCCTGTGGTTCATTATCTATTACTACAATGTTGCTTATTAAGTAATTTGAAAATATAAACATGATCACAAAAGCAAATTAAAATACCAAGCCCTAGGACTCAAAGAATTAATGATGAAAAACTATTTCTAAGCCAACATAATCCAGGAAGCATCTCTAGAAAAGCGTGTACTCTGGCTACCAGGAAGGGTTAATGTTTGGAAAACTTCAGGCCACATTTAGAAAACTCACAGAGAACAGAAGTGAGACGTGTCTCCACAGTTACTGAGGAGGCCAAGGCAATGTGCTTATCTCTTTTCTGAAACACATATGTGCATGCATACAATTAGCAGTCAGCCCAAAATGGAACAGGCTCAAAGGCTCTGGCAGCTGAATTGCCTTTTTAAAGATGAAAAGCCTGGAGAGGAGTCTGTGCTCACTGAATCTGTCAGTGAGTGGGGGAAGCACACCAGCTTCAATGTAGTGGCTTTTAGGCTTGTCAGAGCCTTTATGTAGAATCATATGCATCTGCCATATCCATGTACAGCCTCCAGCCCAGCTGGCCATAGTTTGGTCTTTAGAGCACCAGTGGCTTGTTTCCCTGTGAACCTGCCTCTCTGCAAGCCCACCTGAGGACTGAGATGGTGGGAGCTGCCTCATTAGCAAGCCTCATCTACTTTGACTTATTAGTGAAACCCTAATTTACCTTTGTCCCAAATGGATGTATTAGTTGTTTCACTTCAAAATTTTTATATGAAAAGCAGAGAGCCGAAAACTCACCTAGGGGAATAAAAGGATTACACATGCGAGGAGTGTGATAATAACGGTGTCTTAGCAATAGACACCTGTAGAGGAGAGGATTGCTGAATTTGAAGCTCAACAGATACCTTTCATTTCCTTTCTTGATTGCTGGATTTGACATGTTAGCCAGGATGAATTTTGACCTTCCTTCTGCCTTACCACCTTTTGAGTGCTGCATGGAGCAGAGTTCATCTTCACATTCTGTTGCTGATCTAATCTTCCAGTGGGTATATAACCTCCTGGTGACATTGCCTCGCCTTGCTGCTCTTCTTTCCTCCCCAGTCCGGGGTGCCTCTGCAGTGTCACATTCATGACAAGTTATGGTTTTGGGCCCTGAGACTGAGCTTCTTCCCCTAAATCAGAAGCCTTATTTCTCCTGTGTGCTTCTGCTGGGGTGAGACACAACCACACTGACTGCTTGGAGAATGTTTCCTTACTGTGTCTGTGGGACAGGAATCTGGTTGTGGAATAGCTGCATTCCAGTAGGAACTGACATCCTATTACCTTTGCTGCAAACTATTGGTTAGAAGCAGATCATTAGATCCAGCCCACACTAAACTGTCGGGGATTACACAAAGGCATAGCTCTCAGGAGATGGATATCATAGGGGACCATTTTAGAGACTGACTACCACAAACGATGAGTACTATATGTAGTTAATTAACCCACTTCAGCCAAGCACAGATAAACTGTATCAGGTTGAAGGATAAGAGTAGAGAGAGTTAGAGTAGTAAAAATGCATGGTGTAGGAACTGTGTGTCAGTGATTGTGAAAAACTCATAAGTTGTCACACATTTCTTTTACTTTTCTTTACACCAGAGCTTTCATATAGGTACATGGTAGGGTTATTGTCCAATTTAATAGATGGGAATAGTGTAAATCAATCATTACAGCACAATGTGGTACAATTTGTAACAAAGAAATGTACAGAGAGCTACGGGGAGCTCAGAGAAGGCAGTGAGTCATCTGGCTGAAGCCTGGGTATGGCTACAACTAACGGTGGACCATTGAAATTGCAGGTATTTAAGGATGAAGAGACATTTCAAGAGAGAAAGAAGTGAGAGAAGATATTTCAAGAAGCAGGAAGAGTAGGTTATTGTATAATAGCAAGTTTGGTGTGAATGGAATTGTAGGAGATAAAGCCAGAAAGTCTTACGGAAAATTCTAAGACACATTTATGGTTTCTGAAACATTTCTGTCAGTCTATAGACATTCTAATTAAGATGTGCAACTTTAAGCGTTAATGCTTTATTTTGTCTTTGTTGTATGTTGTTTTCTTTTTTGCTGAAAAATTGTTTACTAAATTGATGAGACTTCCGATAATCAATGCAGGCCTAGTATTAAGGTGATATGGTATTACATTTCAAAGAAGGCAGGTTTTGTTGGTGTTCTTGGAACTCCATGAAAGCAAATTTTCAGTGTGGCCTAGTGAGAACTGATTTTAGAATTTTTCTAGAATAAATTCAGTACCATTAAGTTGTTATCTGAGGAATTTAAAAAATGGTTTGCAAAAATATAGTGAACTACAACAACTAACAACCAGAAGAATGGCTAAGAAGTTCGTAGAATCTCTTTAGTTTGTCCAAATCAAATCTTTCTCTGGCCCCCTTTTCTCCAGGATTATTTTGTGGCATTTTAGCTTGTGGATAATAACTCACTCATGCTTCTTAGATTTGAATTCTTCTTCAACTATCCACTACTTGTGATGATGAACAATTTGCCTAACTCTTTAGTTTCTGTTTCTTCATCTTTAAAATGGAATGATGTCACATACCTTATATGTTGTTTTTATAATAGAATAAGAAAAAGGCATGCAAAGTAGTTAGTATAATCCCTGCAACATAATAAGCACTCAGCAAATAATACTTATTATTTTTGGTATTTGTGGTAGGTAGAATAAAAGCCCCCCAAAGATGTTCACATCCTAATCCCCAGATCTGTGAATAATATGCTACCTTACATGGCACAAGGGACTTTTCAGATACGATTAAGGTTAAGGACCTTGAAATAAGGAGCTTATCCTGGATTATCTAGGTGGTCTCAGTCTAATCACATGAGTCCTTAGAAGAAACTTAAGAGGGAGATGTGACTATGGAAGACTGGTCAGAGACATGCAACCTTACTGGATTTGAAAATAGATAAGGAGTCATGAGCAGGAACATAGCCATCCTCTAGAAGCTGGAAAAGGCAAGGAAACAGACTCACCACTAGAACCTCCAGGGAGAACCTCAGGCCTGTGGACATTGTGATTTTAGCCTGGTAGATGTATGTTGGACTTCTGACCTGTGGAACTATAAATAAACATAGTTCAAGCTACCAGGTTTAATTTGTTATGGCAACAATAGAAAACTAATGCACTATTACTATTAGCTAACATTGTTGACTTGTCCACAACTATATTTAAAAATGATGTTTAGTTCCAATTTTTTCCCTAATGATTGAAGAGAATAAATAATTCTGGAGCAAGTTTGGTGTTTGTAGAGAGAGTTAGAGGGACAGTCTGTTGAGAAGAGGATTCAGTTCATGTTTATGCCTAAATTCCTCACTTTAATGATTGAGTTGATTTTCCATATTTGGTTTTGCTGTAAAACTGAGGGATGCTCAACATTTTTAAAACATTTTCATTGTCTGTTTCCAGTGAACACAAACACACAAACACAAAATCTCACAGAAATAGACTATACATTTACCCAACATATAATATATAAAATAAATGTATAGCAAATTTCTCATCTGCCCCCCCCTTTTTTTTTTAAGGAGATTCTGAACTTAATAATGTGAAGGAAGTTCACAGACAATAATTTTGGAAACTATCAAAAATGTAGATTTAGATGGTTATTGGAGTGTCATTGTTGTCATAATCTTCAGAATGCAGGATTGTTGAGAATGACCTTTTAATTCAGAAGTACTGTATGCCAGCAAGGCTACTCCTGAGCCAACCATTAGTGACCTTTCGGCCACATTAGCTCTCAATGGGGATTTATTTGGCTTTTGGGTGTTTTAATGATTCAACACTTAAACATTCAAAATATTTTGTCATTAAAATCTGGATTTCCAGCCAGATTTTCAGATTAATCCTTATTAATTTTGGATCTGCATTGCTGTACCTCAACTATCAATTACAGCTGAAATAGTAACAGCCCTCTTAGAAGAAGGTCTCCCCTCTCCTAGTCACTGAGATTCAGTTCCAGTAGAAAAACATGTTCAGATAAATACTAGGCATTCTTATAGCTGGCCTGTTTCACCCATTTGCTTTGTCTGTCTGACCCACAAATTGGAGCATTTTTAGCTTGTAACCCATGATTTATGGTGTTCAAGTGATCATAAATATGATCATCTTAAACCACGGATTTTAATATAAGAATTAATGTCAAAGGTTTGTCTTCTTTGTGAGTCATATTCCTACTAGATCCACAAGTCACACTGAAATAAACCCCAGAAGAACCAGTAGACACTTCAAAAAATTTTGAATCATCTACATTAGTTTTCCTTTCAAACTTAAATTATAATAACCTTAAATAGTATAGTCACAGAGAGTATATATATCATTATAGTGTAGTATCAGTTGCCCAATTTAAAATCTAGAAGTTTAATTTATTGCACAGTGTATAACAGAAAAAAATTGTGTAGATCAACAAATGCATAACATTTGTCAATAAAGTAGAAAATATCTATGGAAGTGAAACTATTGAATACTGGATTTTGTTTTGGCTTTTAATGGCTTTGGATTTTTAGACTACTTATGTTGCCATAAAAACATTCCATTGACTGCGTGTCTTAAATCAGTGATCCCCAACCTTTTTGGCACCAGAGACTGGTTTCATGGAATACAGTTTTTTTCATGGAAGAGAATTTTTTCCATGGACAAGTGGGGTGGGGTAGGGATGGTTTCTGGATGAATCTGTTCTGCATTAGATTCTCACAGGAGCGTGCAACCTAGATCCCTTGCATGTGTAGTTCACAATAGGGTTCATGCTCCTATGAGAATCTACTGATGCCGCTGCAGTAACACCTGTTCACCTGCTGCTCATCTCCTGCTGTGTGGCCCAGTTCCTAACAGGCCACAGACTGCTGCCAGTCCACAGCCCAGGCTTTGGGGACCCCCAGCTTAAACAACAGAAATTTATTTTACTTTTCCACTTTTCTGGAGGCTAGAAGTCCAAGACCAAGGTTCAGGGCAATTTAATTTCTGGTGAAGGCTCCCTTCCTGACTCGCAAACAGTTGCCTTTTCACTGTGTCCTCGTGTGGCCTTTAGGAGCAGGCAAAGAAAGAAAGAGATTTCTCTGGTATCTTTTCTTATAAGGACAATTAACCTATTGGATCAGCACCCCACCCTTATATCCTTATTTAACCTTAATTACTTCCTGAAAGGCCCCATCTCCAAATACAGCCACATTGGGGTTAGGGCTTCAACATATAAATTGGGGGGCGGGGCCGGGCACAATAGCTCATGCCTATAATCCCAGCACTTCCGGAAGCCGAGGCCGGCAGACCACTTAAGGTTAAGGGTTTGAGACCAGTCTGGCCAACATAGTGAAACCCTATCTCTACCAAAAATACAAAAATTAGCCGGGTGTGGTGGCAGGCACCTGTAGTCCCAGCTACTCTGGAAGCTGAGGCAGGAGAGAATTGCTTGAATCTGGGAGGTGGAGGTTGCAGTGAACTGAGATCACACCACTGCACTCCAGTCTTTTTTTTTTTTTTTTTTTTTTTTGAGACGGAGTCTCAAAAAAAAAGAAAAAAATTGGGCTTGGGGCAGGTAAAACATTCAGTCCGTAACAGTCTGTTCTTCAATAGATGTAATATCTTTTAAAAGGAAATAGCAGTCAATGACTTGTAAGGAGGTAACAAGATATTATAAGAAATAAAATGTAATTATCCGAGGGAATACATCACCTAGATTCATTTTGCAGGATTTCATTGTAAGTTAATCAATGAAATAGACTATGTCACAATTTGCAACTCCTTTGCGAGAGGAGTGCACCCTGAGGCTGTAGGTTTTAGCTTACCTGATATTAATGACGTTTTTCATTTTATTCAGCTTCCCTTTACACACATTGTAATTAGTGGTATTACCCTTCCTTTAGCAGTAATTCTTTGCACATTCCTGTGCAGAATTTGATGAGTCCAGTGATAAACAACTGATAGCTCTTAGTGGGAAGAGCCCTGTGCAGCTGCCAACTAAATGCTCCTGTGATCACAGGCAACTCTCAGCCTTTTTGAATCTCAGTGTCCTGTTAGCAAACGGGGAAAATATGATTTCTTTGTTTGTAGTCAAGGCTTTCAGTTGCAAATAATAAGAAAAACTGGCGGTCTTAAGCTTAAAGAGATTTCCTGGCAGGGTATGGGGGTGCAAAGAATACACAAAGCTTGAGGAGCAGTCTGGAAAATGTGCAGAGACCAAGTCATCTCTGAAGCCTTCAGTGCTGTAAGTCTTCTCAGGATGGGGCAATTGTAGTATGTATCACCCCTGCCACTGGGGACCACTGCAGGATGTGGGGACACACAGCACTGAAGGTGAATTCCAACTATCTCTTTGCCTTCCACTCACTCACTCTACATTCAGAATTCCTGGGCAGAAGCTTATAGTTGTATTAATTTATGTTGGAAGACATAAATTATTTGGATTTGCCAAGTGGCAGCAGATTGGTGGGACAGAAAGCATCTTGCCTCTTTTGGCTTCTGTAGTGGTAGGGGCACCCTGCCTCCTACCTGGAATCACACAGTGGATGATGTTTCCAAAATAGAGAGATGGTTCAGATGCTAGATTACCAAGGCAGGCAGGCAGACAAGGAGGGAGGGAGGGAGGGAGGAAGAGAGAAGGAGAAAAATAAGGAAGGATCTACATTGTCCTTTCTCCTTAATCTGCTTGGTTGGCGTGTGATTCTATGACAAGATTATACATCAAAGAATGTTCAAAGCGTTATGGAAATATAAGATGCCATTGTGGCTGGGCACAGTGGCTCAAGCCTGTAATCCCAGCACTTTGGGAGGCCGAGGTGGGCGGATCGCCTGAGGTCAGGAGTTAGAGACTAGTCTGGCCAACATGGTGAAACCGTCTCCACTAAAAATACAAAAAAAAAAAAAATTAGCTGGGCATGGTGGCGTGTGCCCGGTGTGCCTGCAATCCCAGCTACTCAGGAAGCCGAGGCAGGAGAATCGCTTGAACCTGGGAGGCGGAGGCTGCAGTGAGCTGAGATCGCGCCACTGCACTCCAGCCTGGGAAGCAGAGCAAGACTCTGTCTCAGAAACAAAACAACAGCAATAATATATATATATATATCATGGCATTGTTATTCCCACTGCCACAATCTCAGTTCAAGCCTTCTTTTTTTTATCTGAAAATATTAGATATGATACTATCTCATTCTCTGTAAATTTTTTGCCTCTTCATTATGACCACAATTTGGTCACCAACTTTGTCTTTACATGCAGTGTCGTTGTTTCCCTCTCTAGAAACTTCATTAACTTCTCATCGCCCACAGAGTAATACTCACAAACCTTAGCAGAGCAGTCTCCCTTTCTAGTTTCATGTCTTTTTACAGCTTCTGTGTCCTCAAACCACAGGCTTCTGCTTTGCAAAACTATTATAGTAGAACTTGTTAAGGTACCACACTGTAATTCAAATGCTGATGTAGCTGGATCCAGCCCCCTTAACCAGGGGTGAACTAAAGGTCTTAACTTTTTTGGGTTGAGGGAGGAAGAAGGGAAGTAGGGAGTGACTGACTCATGATCATTTGAGGATTTAGCAGTTAAATTTGAAACATACTTAACATTGCAAGGATTTGACAGAAGGCATATGCTGAACCTTCTTTCTAGTGGGAGGAAGCTTCAGTGCTTCCAACACATGTCATTCCCAGAGTCCAGCCCTATAACTCTCCCCATCTGTTTCTGCCTGCCTCTTCCGCACAGTGGAGCCACCTCCAAGCATAGTGACCTGTGCAGCAATCTCCACTGCTCTCTTCTACTTTGAGTCAGAAAACTGAATAGCTACACTGCCTAAAACCAAGAGTAGCGAGGACACCTTTACCCTCACCTTCCAGCCACATGATGCATCACCTAGTAACTGGACAACCAATTGAAAAATACTTTTTGTCATTAATCTCATAACATTTCTACCTTTATTTACTAGATTAGATTTTGAGACCCCACTTATCCCATTATGGCAAGTTTTATTATACATTTTCTAAGAATGTCTTAGCTGATGTGGTTTTTCATTGACTAGAACAGCCATCTTTTTTTTTTTTTCTTCACTTACTGAAATTCTATTCACCTTCTGTTGCTTAATAAACAGCTCCCACTTATATAAGTTTCTTTGTGTCTTCTCATTAGAAAGTGGGATAATTTAGCAGCCAATGGATTGAAACTCAAGTGGATTTAGTATTCACCTTCCTAGTCACACATTTGCAATAGATTTTTTCATCTGCATTTCTATAGCTCTTACTTAAATCTGTTTGATTTTGTATTAGTTGTTTACACATCCATCTTCCCCTATTAAATTATATGTTATTTGAAGGCACGCTTTATGTCTTTTTCATCTCTATGCAGCAGATATCCCTGCTGCATAGTCGAGAAAGCTAAATCTCAGAAAGGTTGAATAACTTGCTTAAGTTGTCAGATTTTCTTTTTTTTAAATTATTATTATACTTTAAGTTCTAGGGTACATGTGCATAACGTGCAGGTTTGTTACATATGTATTCATGTGCCATGTTGTTATGCTGCACCCATTAACTCATCATGTACATTAGATATATCTCCCAATGCTATCCCGCCCCACTCCCCCCACCACACGACAGGACCTGGTGTGTGATGTTCCCCTTCCTGTATCCAAGTGTTCTCATTGTTCAGTTCCCACCTATGAGTGAGAACATGTGGTGTTTGGCTTTTTGTCCTTGCGATAGTTCGCTGAGAATGATGGTTTCTAGCTTCATCCATGTCCCTACAAAGGACATGAACTCATCCTTTTTTGAGGCTGCATAGTGTTCAATGGCATATATGGGCCACATTTTCTTTATCCAGTCTATCATTGACAGACATTTGGGTTGGTTCCAAGTCTTTGCTATTGTAAATAGTGCCGCAATAAACATACGTGTGCATGTGTCTTTATAGCAGCATGATTTACAATCCTTTGGGTATATACCCAGTAATGGGATGGCTGGGTCAAATGGTATTTCTAGTTCTAGATCCTTGAGGAATCGCCACACTGTCTTCTACAATGGTTGAACTAGTTTACAGTCCCACCAAAGTGTAAAAGTGTTCCTATTTCTCCACATATTCTCCAGCACCTGTTGTTTCCTGACGTTTTAATGATCACCATTCTAACTGATGTGAGATGGTGTCTCGTTGTGGTTTTGATTTGCATTTCTCTGAAGGCCAGTGATGATGAGCATTTTTTCGTGTGTCTGTTGGCTGCATAAATGTCTTCTTTTGAGAAGTGTCTGTTCATATCCTTCGCCCACTTTTTGATGTTTTTTTTTTTTTTTT
>NW_016809173.1:40221-50955 GCF_001698545.2 Rhinopithecus bieti | reverse complement strand
TTAGTTCTTTAATCCATCTTGAATTAATTTTTGTATAAGGTATAAGGAAGGTTTTCCAAGTGGAGGAACCATTATTCAAATAGGGAGAGGAAAAAACATTTGGCTCCTCTCTTCTTCCATCCCTTTAGGGAAAACAAAACCATTCCTAGAATATATATGAACTAGACATGTGGTTGTAAACTTTGGCTAACTCAGTCTCATCATCCCCAAACTCATGTTCTTTTGGTTGTATATCAGTGCCAATCCCTGACGGATTTGTGTAGGGGCCCTGCTACCCAGTCCTTGGCATTTCCCTCTATGCTCTTGGTTTTTGGTGTCCTCAAATTCTAGGTGTTTAGAATGCATATGTGCTATTGCACTCTGGAAGGCTGTCTCGAGCAGAACACCTCAGGATCTGTGCTTACTATGTGCTGGACACAGTGCTTACAACCCTTTATATGCATTTTTTATTTAATCTTATTAACCATCTTTTAGCTCAGTACTATTGTTATCCCCATTTTACATATGAGGAAACTGAAGCCAGAGAAGTTCAAGTAGCATCCCAAATTTGTAAGCTTTTAAGTAGTAGGACTACTTAGGGAGGCAAACTTAAAGTATCTCGGTAGTATTTTGACTTAGCATTCAAAATAGTTACATTGCCTAAGAGTGATTTGTAAGCTCCATTCACTCAAGTTTTTCTCTGACTTCTTTCCTTAAGTTTAACTTTTCACTTCACATTCACTAGGCAGTACAGTAGTCCCCTCTTATGTACACTTTCGCTTTCCATGGTTTCAGTCATCTGCAGTCAACTGAAATCTGCAATAATCCAAAAATGGTTGAGTACAGTACAATAAAATATTTTGAGAGAGAGAGCACACTCACATAACTTTGATTACAGTATATTGTTATAAGTCTTCTATTTCATGATTGTCACTGATTTCTTACCATGCTGAATTCAGACATTAAACTTTATCATGAGTATATATTTATAAGAAAAAACATAGCAGATGTAGGGTTTGGTACTATTCATGGTTTCAGGCATTCACTGCGGGTCTTGGAATATATCCCCCATCAATAAGCAGAGACTACTCTATTGTACTGTCCACAAGACCATTCTAGAGCCCAACCACTTGTGTTTGAATTCTGGTTATGTAGCTTATTAACTGTGTGACCTTTTGGAAGTTGCTTAACTCTCAGTGCTTCCATTTCCCTTATATGAAATGGGAAGAAAAGTAATATCTCACACTTGCTGTAAGGATTAGATGAGTTAATATATATGTGAGATATTTTCAGTAGTGCCTAGAACAAGTGGTTTTAAAAAATACATATTTATTAGCTGTTATTTGGAAGGCATATGCTTGATGCTGTGGAGGATAAAAAAAAAGACATATACCCTTGCAGACTTTATAATCCATGAAGGGAGGTAGAAATGTTTTTATTTAGTCATTCAACTAAAATTAATAAAAGACAAAGTGAATTGATTGCTAAACAGAGTTATAAACTATGTGCTATGGTCATTTGCTTATATAAAATTCTAATGATGGATGCAAGATGAGGGTAAAAACAATATAATATACTATAATATACTGGATAAACGTTGGCTGGAGTCAGGAATTAAGGAGTGTATAGACAGACTTATCACATACTAACTAGGAAACTCAACCAGTTACTAACCCTCCCTGACATGCTCTTTTGGTAAAATGGAAAAATTATACCTACCTTTTAAAGGTATTTTAAGGATTAAAAATATTAAAAGGTATTTAAAGTGCCTACAGGATTGGCTGAGAAATAACATGTGGTTAATTAGATAATATGAAATTCCGTTACTCACCTATGAAAAGGATTATTGTACCCAAGGAGCAAATTGGGATTTAGAGTAAGAAAATGTTTATCTCCCAGTCTTACCCACTTTTGCTTCATTCACCACCCATTTGCTAACACCATAGACACTGAGGCCACCCTTGATTCCTCTTTCATTCTGAATACCCAATTTATATACATGTCCTTTGTTTTAGTTTTCAAAATAAAAAACTCAAATCCACACCTTGTCTCTGTCTCCCTCCCATTATAGAAGTCCAAGTCAGCAAATTGTTGTCACTTCTCTATTGGTTTGTTACATTTGCTTTTGCTGTCTCAAGTATGTTCTCCACACAACAGCCAGAGTAATAATTTAAAAGTAAAAAAATTGGCCCATGTTCTGCCTTTGCTTATTGCCATTTAGTGGCTCCCTATTACAAAGCTATCATGTGTCCCCTCCCTCCCTCTCCTAACTTGTCTCATTCCACTTGATGTCTTGCTTCTCCTATTTTGTCTCATTGGCCTCTTATTTCCTAGAAGAAATTTCCATCTTCTTTTTTCTTCAGGAATTTCCTATATTCTGTCCTATTACTTGAAACATAATTTCTGCCTCTTCTTTTGCACAGTTGGCTCTTACCCATTCTCTATATTTTTACCTAAAAATTACCTTTTCTGCCTGCTCTGTCTAAATAGTATCTTCCCCATCCACTGGGATTCTATTATGTTTCCTTCAGAAGCTAAGAGTCACCAACTTTTTTTTTCTTCTTAACTGTCTTTCTCCTGCTTCTGTACGCCCACAAAGCAAGGATAATGTCTGTTGTTTCTGTTTTGTTCATCAGTGGATACCCAGAATGGTTCCTAGGAGGTATAGTATCAGCAGACATTTGGGTCCATTAATTTAGTCAATAAATATTAACTACCAAGAGCATCAAAGCACATTATGTCAGAGTTTTAAGGAATAAAAGAAAGGTATAATGAGTATGCAGTGTTGTGTGTATGTGTATGTGTGTGTGTATATATATATATATATATATATATATATATATATATGTATACTTTACTTTGTCTGGTATAGGATGTCTTCAGGATTTATTAGATCCTTCAGAAGATTGACAGTTAAATAGCTCTTCATCCAAAAGCTGAGCCTGCATCAAATGAAGACTTTCCCTCCTTTGTCATATCCAGTTGCAATACTCACCTTACTCTTCTAGAGGAGAAGTTTAGGGTATACCTTTTAAATAGCAGTAGGTGGTTGCCATGGTTCTCTTCCATTTCTTAGTTACCTTGCCTAGAATTTATCTCAGATTTATTATACAAAATTCAGCTCAATTACATGCCACACTGTGAACTCACTGTCTGTCAGTCCTGCTAGCACCTCACTCATATTTATTGCTTTTTACAGAAGGAAGCCTATTTTGTCTGTATTTTTTCTTCTACTACTACATAATGGCCTGAATTTCTTATTCCAAGACTGTCTCCACAGAGGAATAGAATGAGGTTGTTAATCTTGCACTGGCCTCTGTGTTCATAGTCTATCAATAGCTGAATCTTCTTTTGTAACAGTAGTAAATGTAAGTTTGAGACACTTTCAGCCCAAAGGTTCTTTGGCTATTATTCCTTTACACTATGTCTTGTCCTATCAAACATCTATCTGATTAGATAGGTTTTCCTGGTGAAATCATTGTTATTGTTCCAAGTAGGAACTCTTACCCATGTTTCTAACTCGTTTTTAAGGTATTTTAAGTATTTGTTGAAAGTACAGACATGCTTTTTGTTGTTGTTCATTTTCCAAAATCTGCATCATTGTGCACATAATAGAACCATTCCAGAAAAATGAATTTGGATAATATTTATCAATAGAAACTCTACTGAAATTCGGGGGAAACCAAACACACATATTTTGAAAAGCTTAGCATTGGTTAATATAAATATACTGCATCTACATGGAGCCCTAAATTTGCTACTTTCATGTTGCTACATGTTTTCTTTTGTATATGTATCATTTTTGTTCCAGATAAGATGTAATATGTACACAGGTTATAATGAAAACAGAGGAGGCCAGAGAAGAAAATTAAAATCCCCCAGTATCTCACTTTCTAGTGATACTTCTGTTAATATTTTATCTTTCTTTTTTCCTTTGGAAGGTCCGGACCTCATGTTAATATTTTGGACATGATTTTTATTCTTTTATCTACTCATGCAATGCCTATGTACCTTTTTAAATTACATTGGAATTATACTATCATAACATTTTTGATCTTAAAATGATCAACTTAGTATGAATATTTTATCATATCAATATTTCACAACATAATTTAAAATGGTATTGTAGCTCTATAAAATAAACTGTAATTTATTTAGCCAGTCATATATGGTTGAAATGTTCCGCTCTTTCTAGAATTTCACTCTTATAGATAATATATGGTACAGGACTTTTGTAATCCCCCTGCTAATATTCTTAGGATACACTTCTATAGTATTATTAAGCCTCAATTGTGCACATTTTAATACTTTAATATATATTATAAAATTTTCATCTGAAAGTTTGTAGGAGTTTACATTTTTATCAGAAGTCTATGAGAAGGCTGGTTCTCTGAATCCTTGTTTGTATTGAAACTGTTTTCCTTTTATAGGTTTAAATGTATGTATGTGTGGAAGGGTATGTATCTTGGTACTTTTAATGTCTTTTTATTGTGGTAAGAACACATAACATGAGATCTAACCTCTTCACAAATTTTGTTTTGTTTTGTTATGTTTTTGAGATGGATCTCGCTCTGTCTCCCAGACTGGAGTGCAGTGGCTTGATCTCAGATCACAGCAACCTCTGCCTCCTGGGTTCCAGTGGTTCTTCTGCCTCAGCCTCCCAAGTAGCTGGGATTACAGGTGTACACCACCATGCCCAGCTAATTTTTGTATTTTTAGTAGAGATGGGTTTTCATCATGTTGGCCAGGCTGGTCTTGAACTCCTGACCTTAGGTGATCCGCCAGCCTCGGCATCCCAAAGTGCTGGGATTACAGGCATGAGCCACTGCCCCCGGCCACCTCTTCCCAAATTTTAAGGGACAATATTGCTAACTATAGATACACTGTTGTATAGTAGACCTCCAGAACTTATCTTTTTGGGTAGCTAAAACTTTATACCCATTGAACAGAAACTTCCCATTTCCTCCTTCTCCCTTAAGCCTAGCATCCACAATTCTACCTGCTATTTATTTGAGTTTGACCATCTTACATATTTTATATAAGTGGAATCTATGAACATTGTGTGTATTGACTTTTTTTCCTTTTGTGAATTGCTTATTCATGTCCTTTGACTCTTTATTTTGGCTGTTGATATTTTTCTTATTGATTCCTAATGAGTGTTTTCAACGTCTTTTTCAGTTTGGATAGAAGGCTTATCAGGTTAAGAATCATCTATGAATCCTTGCCTAGATGGTAGGCTAGCAGCACATTGCACCTGCTCACATGTATCCCTGGTGACTCATAAATCAAGCTGCGGAAAAGTGCAATAGTGACTGCATGAATCAATCCCTTCTCACTTCACAAAAGCCTGTGAATTAGGCAAAGAAGGAAATATTATCCTCATTTCATAGAGGAGAAACCTGTGACTCCAAAAATGAGGAAACTGGGCCGGGCACAGTGGCTTTTGCCTGTAATCCCAGCACTTTGGGAGGCTGAGGCGGGCGAATTGCCTGAGCTCGGGAGTTCAAGGCCAGCCTGGGCAACATGGTGAAGCCCTTTCTCTACTAAAATTTCTCTACTAAAAAATTAGCAGGTCGTGGCAGCATGTGCCTGTAGTCCCAGCTACTTGGGAGGCTGAGGCAGGAGAATTGCTTGAACCCGAGAGGCAGAGGTTGCAGTGAGCCGAGATCCCACCACTGCACTCCAGCCTGGAGGACAGAGCAAGACTCCATCTCCAAAAAAAAGAAAAAAAAAAAAAAAAAAAAAAAAAAGGAGAAACTAGTACAAGGCCTCGTGATTTTAAATACCAGGACTCAGGACTATTACTGACTAGGTTTTCGGATGCCAAAATCCTGTAGTCTTTCTCCCATATAGCCTTACTCATATTCATGCTTTTTTTTTTTTCTTTTCTTCTTCATTACAATTTATTTTCCTCATTATTTTTTTTAACAACATGTCAGAACTAGCAAGGACATTTTGATCACGTGGTTTTCTTAAGTTGTCAAGTAAGACTGGCTTTACGTCAGACACCAGGCATTACTGGATGCTCTGCAAAAAGTGAATCATTTGATTATCCTTCACTTTGTCCAAATCCATTTGTATCATGAATCACATTTGATTTAATTTTACAGTTAATTTTATTACTTACTCCTAAAAATACAAACTTTTAATAATAAGCTGAGGGAAAAATATGATTTAGCTCACAAGGAACTTAGATCCCCTTTGCATTGTTCCTGGTTCATGCTTTGGATATGTATTATGTACTTACACATTTTTCCCTTAGCAGGATGCCACTGTTTTAGTTTTAATGTAAAATGGTAGCATTAAGCCACAATTTTTCAGATGTGTTTTCTTTCTTTCTTCTTTCTTTTATTTTCTCTTCTCTTTTTTTAACTAGTGGTGAGGGCTTTGCATGGAGCTAGCCATATGCTCCATCTCAGTTACATCTGGTTCCAAGAGAACGTAGCTGTGAGAATTCTGGATAGGATCTGGGATCTGTGGAGCATTTTTTTCCCCTTTATAAAGTAAACATAGTTCTTTCCAACCCTGTTGCTCTTAACTGGTTCACTTCTGAAGTTTTAACATCTTCAGTTACATGTTGTCACTCCCCAACCATGTTGGATTCCAAATATATTTGATGACTGAAGGAAGTATTTGGAAACTAAAACCAAAACACTACTGAACAGAAAAGCATTCATCTTATTGTTTATGTGATATTATAGATTGTATCAAATTTGTCCCCTTTTTCCTTAGCTATTTCTGTATGAATAATATGGTAACTCTATTAAAAAAAACAAAATACAATCTGGAAGATAATTCCATCTAATAATCCTTGTTGCTATGCAACCATGTGCCAAAAATAGCAACTGAAGCAGTGCAATGTCAGCATAAGATATCTACACAATATAGAATGTAAAAACTGATCACATATGTACTGATTTTACAATTTTTGAGTTATTAATATGGTGATTTATTAAAACGATAAAAATAAATTACTTAAAGTTTATAGAAATTCAGGGAGGCAAAACAATTATTCGTAGAGATGGACAGATCAGGGTTCAAATCTCAGTTCCTATTATTTAATTGCACAGGCACAGGGGCAAAGTATTTACCCCTTCAGCCTTAGTTTTATCATTATTATTACAGTTGGGATAATAGCATCTACCTTGTGGGGTTGTTGTGAAGACTAAGAGACTCAGTTAAAAGTGTTCCCATAGTTCCTGGTGCATAGCAAGTGTGCAATCAATTTAAATTGTGGTAATGATCATCATCATTTGAAAGGTCTTAAAACACACTTTTTAACCCATTTATATTTGTGAAGCAATCAACAGCTATTTACTGAACATTAGCCTTTAGTGGTAAACTATGAAAACTATACAAATGAGTCCTTATCCTTGAAGAATTCACAGTTTTATTTGAAAGCTAGATATACATTAGAGAAAAAAAAAAAAATGACAGCCAAGCATATACTAAGGCTTTGAGTTGGGATAAAAGGTTGGTGTGTTTGAGGAACTGGAAAGAGGCCTTAGGTTTAAAGCATAGTGAATTGGGGAAGGTGGCATGGGATGAGAATGAAGGTGTAGGGTCAGGTTCTATCATGCAGAGTCTTAAACCATGGAAGGAGTTTCCATTTCAGACTAGATGTCATGGTAAGCCATTGAAGTGTTTTAAGTAAAGGAGAGACATGATCCTGTTGATATTTTAAAGACATTGCTGTAAGAACTGTGTGGAGTATGGTTTGGTTAGAAATAGAAAGGAATTAAGAGGACCATTTTAGGAGGGTCTTCCAGACAATAAATGGTGATAATTCAGATTAGGGGGATAGCCCTGGAAATCGGAAAAAAAAAAAAAAAAAAGTGGATTTGTGATTTATTTGTTACATGGAATGAGGGAAAAGGAAAAGTCAAGTAAGTCTCATATTTCTAGATTGAACTGCTGAGTAGTTAAAAATGAGTAAAATGGCAAGAGTGGTTAGGAAAAGGAATTGGCAATGAAGGAACTTAAGGTCTTGTTAGGAAGTGGCAAGTGGCCCAGCTTAGCTGAAGATGATTTATGAGTGTGCTGTGGGTGGAGTGAAGTGTCACGGTTATGGTCATAATAAAGCTGGAAAGGGGTTAGTTTACACGGGTTCATGAATTTGGTTCATAAAGAAAATATATGTGGGTGTCTATGGCTTATCTGTTTATGTCATTATTTACAATTACATCTGCTGTCTGTAGAGTCTCTCGTCTACTTTGTCCTCTAGGCATACATAATACTTTTGTAGGGTGAAAAAGACTGGGAGAAGAATACCAAGAATAAGCTGTCTAGACCTGTGGCACTCAATAGGCTAGTCACTGGAAACATGGCTATTCAGCATTTTAAATTTTGCTCAACTGAATTAATAGGTGGTTTAAACGTAAAATGTGCACCAGAATTTGGAGACTTGGTGTGAAAAGAGATTTAAAATATCTCAATAATTTTTATATTGATTATATGTTGAAATAATATTTTAGATGTATTGGTAGAATAAAATATACTATTAAAATTAATCTCAGTACAATTTTTAATGGGAGTATTAGAAAAATTAAATTATATATATGACTCACATTATATTTTTTTTGAACAGTGCTGATATAGACTACTTCTAACTCATGCCAATTTTCCGGGCTAGCTGGAGAATGAGCAATCATTTGGCCTGTACATAGTGTGTTCAAGACAAAGACCCTGTTGAACAAAGCAAGTGAGATAGTGTGGATGAGTTGCTACAGGATGCATTATCAACAAACATTTAACCAGGGTCCTAGAGTGAAGCTAGAGGTTAGTTTTACCCACAAAAGAGCCTCTACAACTCAAAATATGGGATATCTGCAAAGCATCCCGTAGCTATGCTGATTTCTCTTCTCATTTTGTTCCTGGCTCTACTTACAAGACTCAGCTCTTTCTCAAGGTTTGTGTGATAGAAATTGCCTGTGTATTTTCCCTAACAGTTCTTCTCACTTGAAATTGTGTGTTGTGTATTTTATTGCCATTAGCTAGGTAATGTTCTGATGCTAATCACCACAGAAAATGTTAATTTATTTAGGACTTTTATGTAACCTGTATACATCGTAGAATCCTCAAAAGGTCATTTACCTCTCAGTGCTGTCTATGATATGATGATGTTTGTTAGTGGATTCTGTAATGACATTAGATGAGATTCAAGTGAGTAACTATTAACTACACAAGAAGTCAAAGGAATTGTGCATCTGGCCGGAATAGAATAAGTCTAAAAATCGCCTTTGTTTTTTCAGTTAAGAAAGAGGAAGGAAGAGATGTTTCAGGAGTTTTTAAATGAATGGAGTTTGCAAATTAAGGGTGTGCATGGAAATGGATGCTTTGTAAATTTGTAGAGCAAGAAAATTCTCAGGAGTAAGAGTGAAAGAGCTATTGGAAAAAGCAAAGGAATGAAGTGAGTACAGAGGACGACGGAACTTGACAAAAAGCTTTTGTAATAAGAAAGAATTCCTGGTCCATACTGTAACCTAAAGGTCACAATGAAACAGGTTGGACCAATGTGTACAAAAAACTGCTATTGTAGTAATTTTGAAAATCAGCTGGACAAGACTAGTGTTATAGACACAGGAGGCTAGTCTTATGAGGATGCATTGCATTGCTCTACATACTTTTTTTCTCATTAAGATGCATATCAACTTGATACCAACTTCTTTCTGAAATTTTCAGGGTTGTTTGCCATCAAGTTTGCCCAAACTGAGGTTTATGCATTTGGTCTCTGCCTCATGTCATTTGAGAAACACATGTTTTCTTCATTTCTCAGAGACGTGAGGCTTTTTCCTGCAGTTAGGTCTTTACACGCATATTCCCTCTGTTTGCAACAGTTTTTTTCTCCTGTTCTGGCTGGATTAATTGCAACTCATGCTTTAGATAATAAGGTTATCTGGGATCACCCAATTTAATATTGGTCTCGCTGTTATTCACTCACAGAATATCCCAAACTTTTTCTTTCATAACACCTACTGTGATTTGTGTATCAACTTATTTCCTTTTATCCTCATTATTTTAAGCCCCACAGTGCAGGAAAAGGTGAGTATGTTTTCACGACTCTATAACCAATGTGTAGCATAGTGCCTCATATAGGGCAGGTGGTCAATAAATAGTTGCTGGATATGTAGAAGGGTTCAAGAGCAAATAAATTCAAAAGCTAGCGGAAGACAAGAAATAACTAAAATCAGAGCAGAACTGAAGGAGATACAGACACAAAAAACCCTTTAAACATCAATGTATCTCATGCCAGATACAATAGTGATCATTAAAAAGGATGTGTTCGGGGGGCGGAGCAAGATGGCCGAATAGGAACAGCTCCAGTCTCCAGCTCCTAGCGCGAGCGACACAGAAGACAGGTGATTTCTGCATTTTCAACTGAGGTACTGGGTTTATCTCACTAGGGAGTGCCGGACAATCAGTGCTGGTCAGCTGTTGCAGCCCGACCAGCCAGAGCTGAAGCAGGGCGAGGCATCACCTCACCTGGACAGTGCAAGGGGGAAGGGAATCCCTTTTCCTAGCCAGGGGAACTGAGACACACAACACCTGGAAAATCGGGTAACTCCCACCCCAATACTGTGCTTTAAGCAAATGGGCACACCAGGAGATTATATCCCACACCTGGCCGGGAGGGTCCCACGCCCACTGAGCCTTCCTCATTGCTAACACAGCGGTCTGCGATCTAACAGCAAGGCAGCAGCGAGGCTGGGGAAGGGGCGCCCGCCATTGCTGAGGCTTAAGTAGGTAAACAAAGCC
>NW_016809173.1:0-36831 GCF_001698545.2 Rhinopithecus bieti | reverse complement strand
ATCACTTGGACTCGGGAAGGGGAACATCACACACCAGGGCCTATCATGGGGAGGGGGGAGGGAGGAGGGGGGAGGGATTGCATTGGGAGTTATACCTGATGTAAATGACGAGTTGATGGGTGCTGATGAGTTGATGGGTGCAGCACACCAACATGGCACAAGTATACATATGTAGCAAACCTGCACATTATGCACATGTACCCTAGAACTTAAAGTATAATAATAATAAAATAAAATGGATGTGTTCATGTTCTTTGCAAGGACGTGGATTAAGCTGGAAACCATTATTCTCAGCGAACTAACACGAGAACAGAAAATCAAATACTTCATGTTCTCACTCATAAGTACCCCAGGAAACAACAGATTCTGGAGAGGATGTGGAGAAATTGGAATGCTTTTACACTGTGGTAGTGTAAATTAGTTCAACTATTTTGGAAGATAGTGTGGTGATTCCCCAAGGATCTAGAACCAGAAATACCATTTGACCCAGAAATCCCATTACTGGGTATATACCCAAAGGATTATTAATTATTCTATTATAAAGACACATACACACGCATATTTATGGCAGCACTATTCACGAAAGCAAAGACTTGGAACCCACACAAATGCCCATCAATGATAGACTGGTTAAAGAAAATGTGGCCCGTATACACCATGGAATACTATGCAGCCATAAAAAGGGTGAGTTCATGTCCTTTGCAAGGACATGGATGCAGCTGGAAACCATCATTCTCAGCAAACTAACATAGGAGCAGAAAACCAAACACCGCATGTTCTTACTAATTAGTGGGAGTTGAACAATGAGAACACATGAACACAGGGAGGGTAACATCACACACTGGGGCCTGTCATGGAGTGGGGGACTAGGGAAGGGATAGAATTAGGATAAATACCTAATGTAGATGACAGGTTGATGGGTGCAGCAAACCACCATGGCATGTGTATACCTATGTAATAAACCTGTACCTTCTGCACATGCATCCCAGAAGTTAAAATATGTATATATAGAAAAGAAATGAATGATAGATGTTATAAATATATCTTCCATGAAATGATGTCTTTGTTTTTGTAAAATGCTTTACAGTTTTCAGGTTATTTCATGTATATTTTCTTAAAGTAGTTCTGCAAGTTATATAATAGAAGAAGGAATTGGATCAGTGTCAGTTATATATAAAAATGTGGTCAATTAACATTTTATTTTAAGATAGAGCTATTCAGCTGTCAACCTTTTATTATGTCTGAACATATTCCCTCTTAGGGTAGAGAATTTTACAGGAATGGTTATGAGTGTATGAAGAGAGGTAGCAAATTTCCCTCTTCATTAGAAGCTCTTTTAAACCAACATTGATAGCCAACCAAACACATTTTCCAAATTATATTGTGTCACCAAAAAAAGTTGGATATTTAGGAAAACTTGATTTGGTCAAGTACTTAACAATGTGTTATCATATTTGGGGTGGGTAAGAAAACTGTAAAATATTGGAGACCATCATATGAATCTACTATTCATTATTCAGATTGCTCTGGAAGCATCTTTAATTTCTCACTGTACTTTAAATAAATTAAAGCTGGAACTCCTACAGAATACATATTTCCTGTGATTTATAAAGGCATGACTTTGAACTCAAAGCAAAGACCTTGCCTGTCCATTAGTGACTGACACGCAAATGTTTGTTTGTATATTTTAAGTATTTGAGATATGTGTGTATTACTTTTTTATTATTTCTCTATTTCTCTGTCACACTGCTGCAAATCATACTGGGTAAAGGGGGTGCTATGGATTTAACATTTTGTAGTATGAAGAGGACCCCACTCTAGCTACCATCCTATCTTATCACAAAGTAAAACAGCATGGTTTGCTACTCCATGCTTCTCCAGCACTTCTTTACCACTTATTTGCCTCTTGTAAACTGGCTTTTTCTCTCATCTTCTGAATTTGCTCACATAGAAATCACCAGTGACCTAAATATCTACAGGAAGTCCCTTTTCTCATGTCTCTCTGGCATTTTATACTGTTGCCTTTACCTCTTAATCAAACTTCTTTTCCTCTTAGTGTTTATTAACCTGACAATTTTGACTTTTCTTTTGCCTAACGTGTTGTTTGTGTTTGTGTGTGTATGGATGTGTGTGTGTTTCCTTTGACTCCTGTACGGGCTCATATTTCTTCTTACTTTCTTTTCCTATTTTCTATTCTCCCTATTTTGATTTTTTTCTATACATGATTTTCACCATAGTCCTATCCACTAGCATAGTCAAGAAGACTCTAATACTCTCTATGGCCTAGTTATAGCATTCTCCTTTGGGAAAACAAACATCAAAAAAAAAAAAAAAAAAGATAGAGATAACTGAATTATAAGTAGAGCAAAAGAAATTAATGAGAAGATTCTAAGGAGACTGGGATTCTGGTGTATTTGGTCAGTGTATCTCTTCCCCAGATAATAAAAGAAGAATGTACAAAGGTTTTTCTTTTCCAGGATTCATGTAGACTGTCTTCTTCTTTTTTCTTTAAATATGTCAATGGCATTAATTAAATGTTAGTCAGCATTTAATTAATCTAATTTTTTTTGGCTTCCGAGGGGAGGTAGTGATAATATTTTTTAAAAAGAGTGCCTTGAGTATGTCAGACATGGTTCCAGATGCTTTGTTTATTTAATTCAATCTGCAAAACACCATCATAAGTTTGATATTATTATCCTCATCACATAAGTGAGGAGCATAAAGCGTTGGAATTTTCAATAGCTTGTTTAAAATCACACTACTAATAAATACTGGTGCCCAGGTCTGCTTGTTTTGAAAGCCATGTGTTTCCAATGTATGCATTTATTTATTTTTATTTTTTCTAATCTGATTGCTTTTTGTTTCCTTTCTTGCCTTACTGCACTGGCTAGACCCACCAGTGCAGTGTTGAATAGAAGTGAGATTAGACACCTGACTTGTTTCTGATGTCAACGGAAAACAAGAAGCTTTCACTATTAAGTATCATGTTAACTTTAGGTTTTTGTTGACTCCATTTATCAGGTTTCTGAGATTTCTTTCTCTTTCTAGTTTTCTGAGAACTTTTATCAGAATGGATAATGAATTTTGTTGTAGACTTTTTCTGAGTCTACTGAGATGATCATATAAATTTTCTATTTCACATTATTAATATGGTCAATTTCATGGATTGATTGGCCAGTGTCATACCAGTGTTACATTCCTGGGATAAACTCCACTTAGATAGAATGTATGATCCTTTTTATATACTATTAAATTTGATTGACTAATAATTTGTGTGGCAATTTTGCATATATTCATAAGGGATACCTGTCTGTAGTTTTTTTTTTTTTTGTAATGCCTTTATCTGGCTTGGGATCAGGGTAAGATCCCTGACAGAATAAGTTGAGAAATGGTCTCTCCTCTTCTACTGTTTAGAAGACTGTGTACCTTTGATATTCATTATATGCTTGATAGAGTTTACTAATCTATTCATCATTATATACTTCATAGAATCTACTTTTTTAATAATTTCAAGTTTTATTTTAGATTCATGGGGTACATAAACAGGCTTGTTACCTGGGCATATTGTGTGATGCTGAGGTTTGGGGTATGATTGATCCTGTTACCCATGTATTGAGCATTGCACCCAATAGTTAGTTCAACCCTACTCCTCTCCTTCTGTCCTCACCCTAGTAGACTCCAATGTCTGTTGTTGCCATCTTCATGTCTGTGACTGAGTGCATATAAATGTATAAATTTCCATCTAATATTTCCTTAAGCTACATCCCACAAATATAATATCAGTTTTCTTTATAGCATTTAATTCTAAGTATTTTAAAATATCCATTGTGATTCCTTCTTAACTCATGGGTTCTTTGGATGCTTTTTCCCCATAACATGTGGAACTCTTGCTTTGGCTACTTTATTAATTTTATTATCTAAAATAATGTTTATATATATATATATATTTTCATTATTTCCACACCTCACCTTTATGTGCTAGAGAAGAAGTAAAAGACATGAACCCTATTTTGAAAGAACTTAGTCTGTTGGAGAATTTCTATAACAAATAAGAGCAATCAAAAGAAGCTAGTATAATAATGCCTAGGAGTTCTGAAGGTAGGAAATTCAATGAGGATGGTTCCAATCAGAAACATTTTCTTGACAGTGATGGAATGTAAAGTACATTTCAGGAGAGATAGAATTTGGGTAAACTAGAAGAAGAAAAAAGATTTCAGGCAAGGAGGCCAACACAAATGAAGTTGACATGGAATGAATACCATATTCTTGAGTTGAGTCAGTGATTAAGCTATCCTTATTTTACACCGTGGAACATAGGAAAATAAGACTAATCTTTATTCCATCTAACAGCGCTCAAAATAATGTTTTAAAATTCACTTTCTGGGGTATCCTTTTTTAAAATTAGTTCACACTTCCACCAGTTATTGTTCCTACTTAATTCCTTCATTATTATGACTATTCTCTTGATGTGTTTTAGTTAACCCTCATTCTTCTTAAAGTGGGGTCCTTATGATGGGACGTGACCTTGGACTTCTTAAAGGATAATTCCCAGGGTGAAATCCGTAAGAAGCACCAACTGTAAGACCTTGAATATGGAAAGTGCCTTCTGGTAATTAGATCCACAGTGTGGCCATGTGGCTGGGGTTGATCTGTAGAGCAGTTAAGGGGTAGCATGTTTACTTTGCAAAAGATATAAACTTTCAAATGAAGAAGATCGATTAGTTTAATTCAGAGCTTCTTAACTTAGTTTAACATTTAAGAATTTAGTCTCTAAATTTGAAGATCTAGTTGAATTCTAGTTCCTCTACTTAAAATTCTTTGAAGAAATTTTTTTACCCCTTTTCATGCTTCATTTGCCTTATAGTATACTATGGGGTTAACAATACCTATTTCATAGGGTTATTGTGAAAATTAAATCAAAGGACAAAGTAAATTATATTTTATAGTACTTGCGACATTATAAGTGCTCAACAAATAGCTAAACATAAGCTTGAATGCAAATGCCAGCCAAACGATGAGGCATTTTTCTGTTCATATCAAGTTTTCTTAATTATGCAAGTACAAATTATATATCCTCATGTTAAATATGCAAAATATGCCTATAGGTATTGCTTCTGCATGGATAATGAAATACCGCAACATGATTAATAGGGCTATTAGTAATAGAGGACAAAGTAATAGTGCTTCACTGTTTATTATAATATGTAACCAACAGGTCTGTTCCTGTAAAATATACCCTTTCTTTGTTGAGTCAGTGCTATTTATGGGAATGTCTTCAGAAGGACAAAGACAGATTAGAAAAGAAGTTTCTAGAGCAAGACGATATTCTGCAATCCTTTATGAACTAACAGTTCTAGGTCAGGAAATAATTACAGTGTTGTTGAAAATTTATGACAGTGTTGGCAAATATGTATCACAATGCAAGCTAGCTTCTGTGATTGGTGATGATGTCTGGGAAAAATGGTTTGTTAATAAATATTTCCATTCTGCATTTTGTTTCAATTACCATGATATTTGTAAAAATGAATGCAGAAAATAACCTTTTAACCCAGAATTACCAGAGAGAGTTTTCAATGCATTATTTCATCATATGTGCCCAATCTGTCTCTGAAATATGGAGTCTATCCATGAAGACTTTGGGTTAATAGATACGACTGTAAGGGTAGCATCCGGTACATTTCCAAGCAAGCTTACCTGTGACATCTCTGTAATGCTTTGCTGCTGATTTATTACTGCAGGGGTACCACAACTCTGCATCCTACTCCTAAACACAATATTTCTTTACCTGAGTCTTCATATTTTAATTCCTTTAAAAATCAATTTGACTTTAGATAATTCTGTTGACAGATAATCCAATCAATAGGAAAAGGTGTTTTCAGTAAAATTTAATTTTTTTAAATTCTGAGGTTATTTTCAAATGATTTTCTGAAGCTAACATTAAACTCTTCTAACCTGATATTTTGCCTTTATAGTGGACTCTGTTAGAATGCTGGAACTGAAATTATACCCTTTCATGCTTCAGTGTGAAAGTGACTATTTAGGCCATTTGAATTGAAATGATTCTCACCCATAGTTCAAATTAATACAGTGGAATAGAATTATATTAGTTGACTCCTTTGTACTCAAATTTAGATACACCTTACATAATATCATGTCTCTTGAAATGTAATTGCATTCAAATAAAAGCCTGATACTATACAGTTATTCTACACTGAACAGAGAAGCTATTAGTCTTATTCCTCACTTGCAAATTCACTAGTCTCAAGACCTCTAAAATTTCAAATTTAGAATTATGAAGTATGGACAAAGACATACGTAGGGAAAATAGTCCTTTAGTCTGAAAGGTACATTCACCTAATTCATATTTAGGTGGGCACACCTAATATGGCCTGGGTACTGTGCTAGTCACACAATTCATCCCCTCATTGTCTTTACCTCTAGATAGGGGGTGAGGTGAGCAGGCAGATTAGTAACCAAGCAAGTGGGTGAGTATTATCAAATGCTAAATAGGTGCTATGAAGGAAAGCTATAGAGGGCAGCAAGGGGACCTACTTAGGTTATGTTTTCAGGTAGGGCCTCGCTGGGATCCTGAGGGATGAAGAACCTGGAGAAGAACATTACGGGGTGGAGAAATGAGCAGACCCAAAGACTCCAGAAGAAAAATACTGACCAATAGCAAAGGGCGAGTCTCAAAGCTGGGAAAGCCTTATAGAACCCAGTGGGGTTGGAGATTAGATGAACAAATGTATTTCAACACCTTGATCTCAGCTTGCATGAGACCACATTTTGGCTTGAATTGTGCTTCGGTGCAGTAGCTTGGTTTATTGTGTTTCAGTGTAGGCTTACCACCCTCTACCATGTGGGTGAGCATGCTGCAATTCTTCAGCAACCATTGGATAACTGCAAAATCTAAGAAATTCAGAAAGGATTTATTGATTTGTCATTACTTTCACTTCCAAAAATGAGACTACAAAATCCATTGTATTAGTCATTAACATTGCATGTTGTTACTTTTTTTAATTTAATTTTTCTCCTTTTGTGTCATTATGGAATGAAGATCTCTGTGTCAAGATATGATGTACTTAATTTACATATTAGCCCTCTTCTCTCATTTTTGTTTTACTGCTGTGCATATTCAGTGCTGATTATAAAGTACATGTCCTTTACTTTTGAACTCTTCACCCATTTATTCATTGGTTTTTGCTGATGGTGCCAAACTATGTTAGAACATGTGACTCCAATAAGGATATGATTAGTTCCATTTAATGATAATCGGCCTTCTGGTGTGGTTTCCAGGAATACATTGCATCAATAACCAGGAACCACTTATTTGCAAAGTCAAAATCATCTGGTTACTAATATAATTCTGATAACATATTGGTGTTCCTTGAATGTACTTGCAAAAGAGCTTGTACTACTTTTTCATAAGTTGGAATTGCTTTGTTATTACTATGTCTAAGCTATTTAATCTAATCTCAGTTTTAGAATGGGAATTTGGTGATTCTACTTTTTTTTTTTTTTTTTTTAAGAAAGGGAAACAAGTTATATCTGCAGGCAAGTATGTCCCTGTGCATTTTTGTTTTTTATTTTGATGGCCTACCTATAACTTGTGAAGGATTTTGGCTGGCAGCCAAACTCAGAGCAGTCAACTATTACAATTGTTTGTGTCTGTGTGTATTCTCAAGTGTCTTTATAGTTGAAATGAAATAAGTAATAAGTTCAGTGTACAGCAGACCACTCTAGACCAGGGATTTTGGCAGATGCTTTATTTATTCAGTTCTGAATTTTTTTTCTTTTTTTTTTTTTGTATATCTGCTTTTCCGTGAAGTTTTCTGTACATCTTTATAACCAGTGAGAATAGATTCTTGATTTAAAGCAAAACTTTGTTAGAAAGATTTCCATGTCAATCCAAAAAATAGATTAAAGCAAAATGCATCCATAATGCTTGAATTACACTAAGTAATAAATGTCCACTTAGATTTGGGCTCTAATTTTTAAACATTTATTTAGCAAAATACTACCTCAAATATGTAGGCAGGATTTGGATTGGATTGACAAGAAATGCGGTTCTGAATTTCATAAAGCGTTCACTAGGGAGACTGTATTGTCAGCAGCAGTAATTACAGCAGTAATTGTGTCATTTACCCTGTTACAGACCACTGAATTTGACGAGCATGGGACATACCAGCTGTCACACCCTGTTAGCTTTCATGTTCTGGGATTTGCAAAATCACACTAGGGCTCACTGCTAGTGAAGGGAAAGAAAACAAAAAATAAACCAAGATTTAAAGCTATTACAATTTTTAGAGAGAAGCTTTTCTAAAAAACAAAATGTAAATTTCCATAAAATCGAAAATCAGTGTGGGTATCCATTTCTTTTGTTTGTTTCTTTACAGTCAAAAGCTGCTGGACTGGAAGTAAAGATAACTAAGGTTCTGTCACTTATTAATTCTGCCACTTATTAACTGTGAGCTTGGATATGTCATTTACTCTGAATGAGCCTCAATTTCTTCATATCATCAATTAAAAAAATTGGTGAGGGATGCAGCCAATAGGGTCCAGTTTCTCTTAAAATTCTCTGTTTCTACTGTAAACAAATTCTCTCTTACGTGGGGGAGATGTGTCAGTGAATAAATTAGGGTCTCTGTGCTCATCCAACTTTTATTTGAATGAGGAAGACAGACCATAAATATATAAGCAAATAATTTTATATAGTCTGATGTTAGATAGGAACAAGTGTTGTGAAGAAATAAATCCAGGTAAAAGAAGTGGTCTGAGACAGAGCATTTCTAAGGAAGTGTCCTCTGAGCAGGGTTCTGAAATAAGTGAACAAATGAGTGAGCTACAAGAACCTGTGAATTAACAGCATCTCAAGAAGACGGGACAGCAAAATGCTTTTGCTATTCAAGGAACACAGAGCGGCCAGTGTGATTGGGAAGAGAGAGAAGTAGAAGATTGCAGGGCACACTGTGGTCATGGCAAATACTTTATATTTTATTCAAAATGGGAAAATAAGTCATGATCTGTTTTATGTCTTGAAATGGTTGTTCTGCCTGTTGAATGAAATAAGAGGGCTACAGGTGAGTATGTTTGCATATTAACTGACTACATTCAAATATGTTGATATACATATTTTTTTAAATCATGCACTTTTATAGAGAAAACATTTTTTAGAGATGTTAGAGAAGGCTAATGATTAAAATTGAGCTTCTTCTGATATATTTTGATTTTTTTCCGAATTACCTTTTGAGTTTCATTTTATCTTAGGTAATATAGAATTGTCCATAATATTCACAGAAGAAGTAAAAATACTAACTGCTTTTGGGCTGGCAAACGTGAGTGTTTCAATCCAGTTCAGGAAAGATTGTGAGATAGGGTCATGTGTTGTTAGATTTGATTAACCACAGTGTAATAAATACTTTTCTAGATGTTTTTCTCTGAAATATTTGACTGGAGACAGAGACAGGAGAGTCCAGGAGTATAAATCTAATGACATCCAAATAAAAGCCTTCTGTTGCAAGCATTCAGCAATCAGGTCAGGAACTTCTTAGAACATTCTAGATGGATTTTTTTTCTCCTCTTGATGTATCATGCCAACCTGCCCCTTTTTTTTTTTTTTAATGCATGAAAACATTCAGTCAACAAACACAGATGAAATACTAACTTCTGGTCAGACACTCTGCCAAACACAGGATACAGCAAAGTCACCTGCCAGAGGTTTGGCAGTGATAAATAATATATTTGATGTGGGGAACTAGGGGCCTCCTTTTGAAGTTGCATTTGCACGTCAAATTATATGTTGTTTTTACTTGGATGTGTAGGGGTGGCTGGAGAGTTGGTTGACGCCATTATGGTGGAGCTAATTCCCTTTCAACTACTCTTTGTTATGTTGATAAGGGTGTAAAAACAAAACACATCTTTATAATGAAGGCTGTCATCACCTAGAAGCAAAGGTTGGTAGGCAAATATAAAACTGCCATGCCGGGTGTTCAATACCATGATAAAGGAACGCACATCAGTCTAACGAAACAGTTTAGGCAAATATACTGGGTCATGAAAGTCCTGAAGTAGTGACAGAGAGTGAATATTTTAAAAAAGAGGACTTTCCTATCCCCCAAATAAATCTATAATTAAAATCTGTAGTGTACTTTCCCCAACATTCACTTGTTCAGAAATATATATGTGTATTTGTCATCTTCTCTTTGAGAAAACTATGTTCCTCAAGAGTTTCACATTATGATTCCATCATTCTGTTTTTCACTGCTCTGGAACTTTCCATAATGATCATGACTCACTTTCAAAGTAATCATTTTCATTTAGTTTATTATTTTGCATTGTGGGCAGAGGATGGAGAATGCAGAGACCAAGTTAGAAGACAGAGAAGCAGGAGTGTTACTGAGTCAATCAACTTGCTCAATCTGTCCTAGAGGCCCTGGAGGCTACCTGAGCCAGCTATATTTTGATAACTGCAAATCCTTTTCATTTTGCCTTTCTGCCTTCCTCTTATCCCACTTTACCTTAAAGGGACATTGTGAGTGAGTGAATGGATTTTATCATTCATGGTAAGATATATGGAACATGTTTAAATAACATTACGAGGGGTAACCTTTAAATACACCTATTTGCCCATTGTACTAGATCTGGGATCCCAGAGAAAAGAGGTTTGGGGAAAGAAGGTGGTGAGGAGGGAGGTGCCCGGTGTAATTAGAGGAGGGTAGAATAAGAGCCATGAATACAAAGAGTGAGCGTTTTTCCTAGAGCAGGACATTGCTGATTGCAATTAAAATATACACTTGCAGTTGGGGAGAAGAGTACATTATTTTAAAGTTTTTAATTTTGTGGAAGAATATAAGAAATTGAAACGAATATATTGGAGAGAGGTGTTGAGTAAAGCTTGCAACTGGGAAGGAAGCAAGTGCAAGAAACAGAGATATAAGAACGCAAGTAGTGGAAAGAGAAGGGAAAGTAAAGAAAATTGGCATCAGAATCAATTCCCATTTGTTGTCGTTCAGTTGCTTCTTTTTTATTATTATTATATTTTAAGTTCTAGGGTACATGTGCAGGACGTGCAGTTTTGTTACATGGGTATACACGTGCCATGGTGATTTGCTGCACTCATCAACCCATCACCTACATTAGGTATTTCTTCTAATGCTATCCCTCCCCTAGCCCCCATCCCCCTGTCAAGCCCCGGTGTGATGTTCCCCTCCCTGTGTCCATGTGTTCTCATTGTTCAGCTCTCATAAGTGAGAACATGCAGTGTTTGGTTTTTCTGTTCTTGTGTTAGTTTGCAGAGAATGATGGTTTCCAACTTCATCCAGTTGCTCCTTAAGCTACGCATTTTCTGGTCTTTGGGTCACATTTCTATTCATATCTGAGCAACAGTTGATTGGGATCCCAGAGGCCAAGAGAGTAAGTAAAAATGGAAAACATCAGGAGAAGGGAAGAGTTAGCTTGTTAGTGTGAGAAACAATCAGGGAAAGAGAATGATGAATTGACGTTAAAGTATCTCTTAAACTTCTCTGAAAACTTTTAGTGATTCCTTAGGGCAAGAGCTCCCCTCTGTGAGGCACAGTGAGAGAAGAATTATTGCAGTTTAAGGAACCTTATGAAGTAAAAGTGAATGATTCAGAGTGAGATTTAGAATAAAATCCATTTTAAATTCTTGAAAAAAATATAAAAGAAGAGACACTCTAACCACATTACCAAAAGAGAACATTCCTTTGTATTTTAGAAAAGATGACTTTTGGAATAACAAAACAAAAATATATATTTAACTATATTTCTAAATTGATTCCTGCCACTCGAGCAGAACAAAACACAAGTATAAATTAGACATTACTTGCTACTTAACATCTATCTATCTATCTATCTATCTATCTATCTATCTATGTCTAGTGTGTATAAATTATATACATACACACATATATTCTATATATTCACACACATACCTACATATATGTACACATAAAGAAATGCAGTTGTATCTATTATTTTATGAGGGAGCAACATATATAGATATCTTGAGGGTGAGAATTCTGCCTTACTCATCTTGTAATGACCACAACTCTAATTTAAGCACAGGAGACCTTAACACATATTTATAACATCAATAAACACACCACTGCAAATCAAAATATTAAAGGATCTTTAAAGATATTAGCTCTAAAATGTCAGAAATAACTAAATAGTCTGAAACACAGTAAACACAGAAGCATGAAATAAAAGTGCACAAAAGATACTTTTACATGCTTCTTCCTGTTTTATCAAGAACAATGTATGTAGTAATCCTTTGGAATAGGAAATTATCTTTTATCTTGTATTTTGCTGCAGGAGATATTAAAATAACATACTCCAAGAAAGATAAATTTCGTAATGAAGCTCATTTTAAAATTAAGCCCCTGAAAGAAAACACTGATAGGTTTCTTTTGCCCCATAGTCTCATCACTTTAAAATCTGAGGAATCATTCTCTTTTCGGAAAATAGTATCTGATCCAACTGTGGAAATCTAATATCTTAAAATTCATTGGAAAGACTGTCTATGTTGGAATGCTATGGCTGTTTTTCTTGGGAAATTATATATTTCAGAAGTTACCTTTTGTATTTCATTTTGTTTTGAGGTACTCTTTTTCTGGTGTACTTTGTTGAGTATACTCTCTCATCTTATTTATTTGTAGATATTAAAGGAGAGCAGGCCTTAAAGTTTTCAAAAAACGAATATATCGTATGGGGTTAGGTAGGTGAAGGTGATATTTTTCTCCAGCAGAGATTTTCACTAGCTTAGTGAAAGCCTTTCTTTTTATGAAATAAACGTCAATAGATGGAAAATCATGCCTCTTGCCAAATTTAGGGGCAGCACCAACATGAAAACACACGAGCAACAAGCTTGAACTTTTGCATTGGTGAAGTTAAGCATCATGATCTCTTAAGCAGTGTGTAGATACTTTTCTAAATATTAAATCTCACGCGTGTTACAGGGATTCTGAGTGAGTGCAATGAACTCTAGATGTAAAATACTCTGAGGAATTGAAAATGTTGATTTTTGTATCTATTGGAGCCTACCCATCATTGATTCATCCATATGTATCAAGTGCCTAAAAAGTGGCAGGTGTTATGGCAAGATGTGAGGATTCAAAGATCTATACTAACATTTTCTTTCTCAAGAAGTATACTGATTATGGAGGGACAGGTAAGAGAATTAACAATCCCTGACAGCATGAGGACAGCTAGTCTAATACTAACTCATGAAGCGCTATGAGAACCAGGATTATTCTCAGTGCTTTCCAGATGTTACCACATTTGAGCCTCACAACTCTATGAAAGGCATGCATATCCACAGTCCCTCATCTACAATTCTAAACTCCAAAAAGTCCAGACAGCTGTGACGATCAAGTGTTTATTTATTTTATTTTATTTGTTTTTTCTTATTAATTTTTATTTCAAAGAGGTACTGTATGGATGCGCTTTAAAAAAATGTTCGAGCACAATAACAATGAGTAAATCCACGTGAAGGATGTAGGTACTTCAAATGTTTATTTTTTAAAATTCATTTGGCAGCAAAATTTGATCAGATGTGAGGCTATTTTACTTCTTTATTGATCCTATTTGGTCTGAATGGTCATATTTTTACTGCTGAAATACTTGAGTATAGCCCCAGATCCTGCAGGGAATTTTACTTCTGTACTGTTTTTAGATTCATTTTGTGGTTTGAAGAGATTAAGTAACTTGCCCAAGACCTCACAGTAAAAGGAAGAGCCAGGATTTGAGCTGAGACAGCCTGACTCCAAAGTCCTTTCACCAAACCACTTCACATTCTGCCTTTCAAATGTTATAACGAAATGAAATACAAGGCTCTATAGAGCTCATCTAAATGAGACTGAGAGTCTCAAAGAAAATTTTCTGAAGGAGTTTTGTGTGATCTGAGTGGGAGGTGAGTAGAACAGTTAAGCAAAGAAAGTGGGAAGGGGCTTTCTGGGCAGAGAATAGCACCTGTGGCAGCAAAGAAGCACATGCGAAAGACATGGCCTTTAGTAGAGTCTCAACAAGTGATAGTACTACTAGATGTTGCAGTAGGTACATCAGTGTGCAGTTTGGTGAAAGCAGGGGGCCATGATGAAAGCTTTAATGAGGATTTAGTGCCTTGCTGGCCAGTAAAAACAATGATGTGCCACCAATAGCAAAATTAAGAGAGAAGAAGAGAGAATGGGGAGGATTGGTGGGGGCAGAAGGAAAGGAGATTAGATTTTATAAAAAGTTATTCTGATAATGGTCTGAAAATGCACCAAACTGGAGACAGTGTTGTCATCATGAGGATATTGCACTAATCCAAACAAGAGCTATTTAGTGCCCAGTTTTGGGCACCTGCAGAGCAATGGGGATAGAGATGGGAGGACAGAAATGAGAACTTTCAAGAAAGAAGAATCCAGGTGACCTGGCACCCAGATGAATGTGGGGAGTGAGAAGAAGGGAGGGAGGAATCTATAGTGACTCCCGGATTCCTGGTTTGGGAGGAAGAAAGACTTAAGGATAGATTTAGCTGCATATTTGTCTGTGGATGGGAAATCTGAGGACATTCTCTCCTGATGACCTGAATGTTTATCTGTGAGGTTGTTCATGGAGTAATGTGCTGAGGATGGAAATGGGGCAAGCTCTCGAAGAGACAATAAGAGATACTGCAGGATTGCCATTCTGGAATACCTTGAATATTCAGCATTGTCAGGTGTTTTGCATGTTAGATTGAGACACACTATAGAATCAATGATGCATTCCTTAACAGGTATTCATTGGAGACCAATTTTGTGCCAGTCATTTTGTTTTGGATGTTGGGGGTGATTGATGAATTAGACCCAAGGGTTTACCATCTAAGTGGTGGTCGTTAAACAGATTTGGGGTGAAGAGTGTTTATTTGGTTTATGATCACCATCAATAGAGTAAATTTTGTTTCCTAAGGTGGTCCTTGCCTTTATATTTTGACTGTTTATTTCTATTTTCTTCTTTGCCATAAAAAAACAAACAAAACCCAGGCAAACAAGAATAACAAAATGCCTACAGGTAAGAGGCTCTCTTAAATCTATTAATCTCATCACCACCTTCCCACTTGCCCAGGTTAAGAACCTAAGTTATCTAAAGTGTTTCTTCCTCTTGACTCAAATATTGATTCACTTTGGAGCCCAAAATTGGAGTATAAATCTACCCCTCTTCCTTCATCATTTTCTCCATTATACTTTAGACCCTCTATTCAAGACAGTTTAATTCACAAAATCATAGGGGCTGGGATGCGTAAAATGAATAAGACATGGTTCCTGCCTTAAAGGGATTCAAATCTTGTGATTTTGTTGTAAACTTCCCAGTAATTCCTCCTCTGTCTTTAGTACTTCCTTATGCTGAATATATACGTTGCTTAGCACAGTGCTTTGCAGGTAATAAGCACTCAGTTTCTTTCTGTTTTTCTTTGTTGTCAACACCGCTCCTCCTCCTCCTCCTTCTCCCCTTCCTCCTTATCCTCCTCCGCCTTCTCATTCTTCTCCTCTTCCCTCTCTCAGTGTTGCACAGACTTCTGTCTCAACTCTCAATAATAATCTAGTTCAAATGGAGAAGAATAAAAGGAAGAAAGAGGGATAAAAAGAGAGAAGAATACTAACTTTCTAACTTGAGAAGCCCATTTTGTCAAGGAAAGTTAATCTCTCTTCATCTACACGTTACTGTTAGATTAGTTTTCCTTAAAATCAACTCTAATTTTCCATGCCACATTTTCTTCTACAGCTGGAAGCAGCTATTTATTGCCTACCAAATAAAATTCTGTTGTAGTCTGGACGCTACCAATACTTATTCCTTACTGTTATCTTTTAGTCATCACCATCTGCCAGCTCAAGTACTTGAGGGCCCTCTTATACCCCATGCTTTTATCTTGTGCACCTGTGTTTTCTCCAGATGCTGTGTTCTTTCCCATCTTTACTCTTTTGTTAAAACCCCTTTCTGTCTTTCAAGAGCCACCTGTTTGGCCTGTTTCCCACGTAATGCTTTCCCAGAACCTTCCGTCAGTCCTCATCTCTTTGAGCTCCTTAAGCTTCATGAGATTTTTGTTTGCAGGTTGTGTATTTTAAAGCACTGAAGTCTGGCCTTGTTACTTTCTAGCTATGTGACTTTGGACAAAGCACCTAATTGCGCCAAGCAAGCTCTGTATTCTCATTTATAAAATAAAAATAAAAATAATACCTACCTGAACAGGCCTTTTATGAAGACTAAAGGGGATACTGCATATAAAACAGCACAGTGTTTTGCAGTCTGTAGTAAGCACTTAAGAATTTAGCTACTGTCATTATTATTACTATTATTATTTTCCCTGTTATGGCACTAAACAACTTCTACGATATATCATAGTTAGTTTCTATTTGTTAGCTTATGAAATTACTATAAGGAGAAGGAGGAAATTTGAGTGTGCTTTGGTTGTTAAGATTCTTGGTCAAATAAGGATTAGGAAGGGAGACTGGGCACACCAGTGAAAAGACTGGAAGAAAATTAACCAAGCATGTCAGGAGAAGAAAATCGGAACAAATTCCTAGTTGCCAAGCAAACTGAAGAATGACAAGAAGTCAGTATTGACTTGAATTGAATCGGTGTGGTCAGTGAGCAAGAAACAAATAGTGAATTAAAAATGCCTGGGTGTTAAAAATGACTTTTAGGGAATTTGCTACTGATATGGGCATCAAATAAGTTTACAATATGACTTCTGGCAGTCACTTTAGTAGCATTAAAAATAGATTTCTGTTAAAATGACATGGTAGTAAGTAAAATTTTTCTATAATATAAAGTGAGTAAATAAGGTAATCACAAGAAACAGAGTGAATAGCTGTTGCTCAATATGTCAGCAGGCAATTTTCCCTTGATGTAATCATTGAAAGTAGTGGCATTTCGGAAACAAGAAAAATGTCCAAAATAGATTTGATTTCAGAAAAGATTGTGAGGAGAACAAACACTATGGGACATTTAGGTTCTCTCCACAGAATTAAAATGAAATGGAAAAGAGAAGACATCTGTCTAGTAAAAGCAAAAGAAATTTTCCCACTGAAGTAGATAATAGGCAACTAATTTTTCTTGAGTGTCCTTATTATTGCCAGCAATTTAACTTTCATCCTTTAAATTTATTCTTCACAACTGCTCTTTTATACAGTTCCTAATTTCCCCATTTTAAACTTAGAAAGCTTAGCTAACTTTCTCATGTCCATAGAACTAGGATAAAATGGCATCTGAAACTAAGCCTGTCTGGAAATTAAAATATGTACTATATACACTGCCTCCCTGTTATTGTTCATTACAATAGTACATAATTTTCTCATTTTTTCTCCTTTATCTTTCAAATTTAGCTGTGGTCCTGCTACACATCATATACCTTCATAGTCAGCCCACTACCCTCAGAGAAACTTTCTTCTCTGATATATTTCTCCAGCCACAGGAAATGTATTGTCTATCTTGCATCTTCTACTCCTCTGTTCAAATTTTAAAATGTTGGAAAAACAGCAGCTGTAGTAACATATCGGTGTATGTTTCACAAAGAAAGCTGCTTCACTTTCTCTAACCCAAGCGTTTTCTGGAATATAACTTTCATATAAGTAAATTCTCTCTTAGATTCTAGCAGGTTATGGCCCTAAACATAGTGACAACTAACCTCTAGTCACAACTATCATCCGATTACTAGAAACCTGAGAAAAAGCTCCCTTAGAATTAATGCTAAATAAGTCTTGGAGCAGAGAAGCCCATAGAAGAGGTGTGAATTGCTCTTGAGTAGCTTATAACAACAGTATCAAACTACATGTTTAGAGGGATGGTTTATCTAAAAAAATGTATGACTGCTTAGTCATTTTCCTCTAATATTTCTGTAGACTAGATTGCTTAAGATGTCAATGGGTTTTACCGAAGTCCATCCATAAGTGTCACTTGTAAGTGTGCCCACCAAAGCTAATATGTAGTGACCTGCACTGTTTTGTGAAGAGCATCCAAATCACACAGCCCATGGATCTGCAATACTGAGACTTCTTGCTTTTTTCCAAAAAGAATGGCAACAACTGAATCCCCTGATAAAATACACTCTGTCTCTCTCCTAGTATACTAAACAACTCTCTGAACTTGTCCACAGCACCTCAGTACTTTCACAAGATAATTATTGCACTGCAGATCTTCCAAAATGAGTACAAGCTGAGTTTAATTAATGTTCTATATTGCAACTCCAAAATTTCTGGTTTTAGGTCTATAAGAAAAAAGTGGCACTCCTTCCTTCCTTCTCCCTTCTTCTTTCCTTCTCTTTCACAGATATTTAACAGCCTGATATATGAAAACATTGTGTTATGATTCATTAGATGGTCAAGGACATTTACGTTCTGTTACCAGAAGAGCAGAATCTAGGGTATAAAGGTGTCAGCTAGAGGATGTAGGATATTGCTGGTAGAATGAAGCAGAATTATCCAGCACAATGCACAGTGTTTCTACGGCCTGACCACTGGTGTTAGAGGAGAAGACTCTCAGACATTGGAGGTGTCTATTTACCAAACTAATTTAATGTTAAGCTTCAAGAGATTTTTAAGTGCAGGCAATTGGTGCTAGAGTCCAAGTTCTGTTAGCTGGTTACTTTGTTTGGCGGGGATTTGCACTTGAACATGTTGTTATCCTTTTCTTTTAAAAATTTCTTTCTACCTTGTGAAAACGTGGGTTTTAGTATGAACAGAAAGTGATGGCTGTCCTTTGCCTTAAGAAGTGCTATAATTCTAAGATTCCTTTTAGACGGTGTTTTTAAAGAAGTATAAAATATAGTAAAGAGATGATACCGTCCTAATTGTAAAGCAGCAGAAGACTTTACATACAACAAAAAGACATTAAACTGTATAAACATTAAAAACTGAATAATTATAAAGAAGAACACTAGAATAAAAAAGGATTAGATTCGGAAAAACAAAAGTATTAAATATGTTGGCCAATGAATTACATAGCAATCAATAGCCTGAATTTTGGAGTCAGATGTAATTCACAACTCTGCTACTTACTAGCTGCGTGTTCCTGGGCAAGCCATTTAGCTTTTCTAAGTCAAGTTTTAATTTTCTGTAATGATGTTTTTAGTCATAAATGATTAAATAAGGATTAAATGAGATAATATATGTAACAAAGTATGTGGTATGTAGTAAGCAGTGAATCGTAGCTATGATTATTATAAATTATTCAGTGTGATTCAAATTTATAAGGGCCTCGAGATTCCAAAAACAAAAGAGACAAAGTATATGCATGGTGTTTTTAATTGGGAATCTGCATCTGCCCTCACCAACACATGTAAAAAAAATAAATCCGTGTCAAATTCTTCGTTCTCCAAGAAGTCATTTTTGGATTCCTGCCTGACCCAACCAGATCCTCCCTTGATCTCTTGCAACCCTCTGTAAGCAGTGTTTACTTCTCTACTTTAGCAGCTTCTCGTAATGAAACCATTTACTAAAGCTTTGTGTTTTTTTCTTATATCTTCAACTAAACTGTAAGCTTTTTGAAGGCTGTTAACTTTATAATAATTTTAACCCCAAATATTCCAGTACTAAATAGATATTGAAGAAAAATGTACTAAATTTAATTTAAATGTAGATACTTGTAAAAGATGACTTTTCACTCTTATTTTCTGCAGTATTTGCATTTTATATTATACTGAAATTTTTGAATAGAACATGGATTGTGTTCTATTGTACATCTACTTTGAAATCACAGTGAGGAAAGCTATGTGAATTTTACAGCAACTTGTTTGTTTCTAGGTAGCACATTCATACTGCAAACAGCTCAATATGAATACCAAATTTAAACCTCATCTTAAGTCCATGTTATTGTGACTGATGACACTGTTGGATAGGAATCTTAAAATTATTTTAGATACATTAGCATACCCAGGTTGACTTAGGGGTTAATCAGTGAAAGCCAAGTATTATTGTTATACATAACATCTGTATTTAGATGCATCCAAGTGCGTATATTATTACTTTTTTTTTCCCATGGAAGAACTTTACTATATTGCGCCTCATCATTAGTATGAAATCAGGTTTACATTGTATGTAGAGATGCAGAACAAACAAATTATGATACACAGGAAAAAATCTTTTCTAGCTATCACTATACAATTATAAATTCTATGTATAATGTTTCATAGTGATTGACAACCAAATTACTTCCTTTTAGTATTGTTGAGTGATGGTGTTTTCCTTCGATATATTTTTCTTTTTTTCATTTCATTTAAATTTCAAATTCATAGACACAATGAATAATTAAATTCTGATTAAAATAACCATGTGCTGATATTTTTGATGAAGAGGAGCTAGAAAGTGATGCATTTGATTTCACTTCCAGCTGTTAGTTGGATTGTCGTATCAAGTAAACCATGAAATTTTTACTGAGGATATGAAGATGGCATTGAGTCTTATAGATTGGAAGGATATTCCAAACATCAGATCTGAATGTCTGCCTTTCAATATGTGGGACATAAATCTTGAAATTTATTCACTATTACATCCTGACATGCTCTTCTTAAACACTGGAACATAATACTGATTTAAAATTTACCTTAGAATTTCCCTCCTTATTCTGTTGAATTTTACTTACTATATATTGGAAGTGTTGGAGGAAGTATTAGAAATGGAGAGGCGAACTAGTGATTTGATGGTGGAGTCCTCAGGGAAGTGTGAGTCAGAGAAAGGATGAGAAATTGACATTTGACCAAAACTGGAAATGGAGCACCAATAATTAACTATCTATTGAGATGACTTTACAGAATATTTGCTTGTTGCTTCATTTATATTCTGTTTTTGTGAAGGATTAGAAAATCTTCTTTGAGACTACAGTCATTTAAAAGAGTTTTCCTAAGCTCACAGTTTGCATTAGTTCATATATTGTAGCTATAACCAACTTTATTTTAAGTAGTGTGAAAAGATTTAAAGTGATAGTGTAAAGGAATTAATATTTTCTGTTTTCAAAAGATGTTCTAATATCTTAAATAATATTTGAAATATCCAAAATCAAATAAAACTGCACTGTAGTAAAATCAATGTGAAAACACAGCTCGGATTTTTAAGAGCTCTGTGTTTGGCATGTAGTCCACAATTGAACAAACTGGGATTGTCTTGAATTATGGCAAAGGAATTAGTAGTTCCTATCTCGCCCCATCTATTCTTTCAACCATTTATTTAAGAAACATTCTGGTATTAGGTCTAACATTTAAGTCTCTAATCCATCTTGAATTAATCTTCGTATAAGGAGTAAGGAAAGGATCCAGTTTCCAGCTTTCTATTATGGTAGCAATTTTCCCAGCACCATTTATTTAAATAGGGAATCCTTTCCCATTTCTTGTTCTCTCCAGGTTTTGGGGGTTTTCCCCCAAAAGATCAGAATGGCTTTAGTATGTGGTATTATTTCGAGACTCTGGTTTCTGCTTTCCATGATCTATAGCTCTGTTTTGGTACCAGTACCCATGCTGTTTTGGTTACTGTAGCCTTGTAGTATGGTTTGAAGTTCAGGTAGCGTGACGCACTCAGCTTTGTCCTTTTGATTAGGATTGTTTTGGCAATGCAGAGCTCTTTTTGTTCCTATGAAGTTTAAAAAAGCAAGTAGTTTTTCCAATTCTGTGAAGAAAGTCATTGGTAGCTTGATGGGATGGCATTGATCTTATAAATAACCTTGGGCAGTATGGCCATTTTCACGATATTGATTCTTCCTATCCTATGAGCATTGGTATGTTCTTCCATTTGTTTGTGTCCCTTTGATTTCACTGAGCAGTGGTTGTTGTTCTCTTGAAAGAAGTCCTTGACATCCCTTGTAAGTTGGATTCCTAGGTATTTTATTCTCTTTGAAGCAATTGTGAATGGAAGGTTCATTCCTGGAATTGGCTCTCTGCTTTTCTGTTACTGGTGTATAAGATGCTGGGATTTTTTTGCACATTAATTTTGGTATCCTGGACTTTGCTGAAGTTGCTTACAGCTTAAGGAGATATTTTGGGCTGAGAACGATGGGGTTTTCTAAATAGTACAATCATGTCATCTGCAAACAGGGACATTTGACTCTTTTTTTTCCTAACTGAATACCCCTTGATTTCTTTCTCTTTGCCTGGATTGCCCTAGCCAGAACTTCCAACCACTATGTTGAATAGAGTGTTGAGAGAGGGCATCCCTGTCTTGTGCAGTTTTCAAAGGGGATTTTCCAGTTTTTGCCCATTCAGTATGATATTAGCTGTGGGTTTGTCATAAATAGCTCTTATTATTTTGAAGGGTTACTTTCCATCAATTACGAATTTATTGAGTGTTTTTAGCATGAAGGGCTGTTGAATTTTTCAAAAGCCTTTTCTGCATCTATTGAAGATAATCATGTGGTTCTTGACCTTTGGTTCTGTTTATATGCTGGATTATTTTATTGATTTGTGAATGTTGAACCAGCCTTGCATCCAGGGATGAAGCCCACTTGATCGTGGTGGTAAGCTTTTTGATGTTGCTGCTGAATCCGGTTTGCTAGTATTTTATGGGATTTTTGCATCGATGTTCTCAGGGATATTGGTCTAAATTCCTCTTTTTTTTGTTGTGTCTCTGCCAGGCTTTGGTATCAGGATGATATTGGGCCTCATGGGTGCAGCACACCAACATAGGCACAAATATTACATTATGTAACAAACTGCACGTATTGCACATGTACCCTAGAACTATAAAGTATAATAAAAAAATGAAAAGAAAAAAAAAAAAAGAAACATTCTTTGAATGTTTAAATGAGATACAAAGAAAAATACAAAATTCTGGTCTAAAAATTCACAGTCCCAGAGTGGAGCTTAAGAATGAAGAACTAAAGAGAAATTGACATAAAATTCCAATAAAAGAGAATAACAGAACCTTGTATATTGTGTTAGGGAAAATAGATAGCAGCCCCTAACTCTGTAGGAGGGGAGGACTAAGGTGTCTTCGAACAGCATGTGACATTTTATTGTAATGTTTAAAAATGCTAAGTGTCTTCCAGGAGAATCTGTGGGGAAGGACACTTCAGTCACAGGGAACAATATATGTATATATAAAGGCATGGAGGCATTTAAAGCCTTCAGAACTGTATTTGCCTTTGAATTGCCTAGGAGCCCACTTTCTCATTTCAGTACCCTTGAGAGTAAATGACAACAGAGGAAACCAGATCCCAGACTGTGTAATTATTTAGCGCTTATTGAACATTATCATGCTAGGTGCTAAACTGAATCTTGTTAGGTCCTTTCTCTACCTGGTGGGTATGGTCTAATTAAAAAGACAACCAAGGCAGGGATTAAAACAGCATCAAATCAATCAGCAGCTGTCTCTTAAGGGCCTACGGCTGTCCATATAAAGATTTATAGATTGACTGTGGCACTTTGAATTGCACTGGGAAGAAAATTGGCAGCAGGTGCAAACTTCATTCAAAGTGTAGATTTGTTTTGCTTCAGGCAGCAGAACCCAAAGGTAGGCATGCTGCCCATTCTAGCCCTTCTGAAATTTTATGATGGTCCAAGTGTAGCCTCAATTAGGAGACCTATGTGTAATCTAGCTCTTTTCTAAGCTACCAGTAGTAAGCATGAATTTATAAAAATTGTGAAATGTTCTGTGATACTAGACAATAAGGGTGGAATTTTGTAAAATTTTTGGTTATTCAGTCAGGAATTTGGAAAATAATATATCCATTTGTGCAGTTTTGGAACCTTGGTGATTAAAATCTCTCTTTCCTCTAAAGGATTATTGGGAATAATCTCTATGAATGTAATTACAGGGTTATAATTAAAGCTATCATAACTTTGTGCTTATGTAGAATGAGACATAAAATACAATAGCAAAATGTTAATTTTTATTTTTAAAAAAGAAAACGAAGGGCATTTTATTTTAGTAGTTGAAGTAAGTGGTTTTGGTCTGATCTTAACTGTATATGCCAAAGACAATTTACAGATGTATTACAAGTTACACATCTATTATGCCAAAGACAAGTTACAGATATGTTACCATTATAATGTCTGGAATACAGAGTTCTAAAGTAAAATCAAATCTTTCATTGTTTTCATGATTTATATCATGTGAAATTAATGGCTCAATCAATGTAATTTATTAAAATATGTATTTTGTTTTAGGCCTAAATAATATTCATGTAAAAGACTGAGTATGAAGTAGTGCCACTGTAGGGATTTTAGGTGGTTGAACTAATTTGTGTGCATTTTCTTACATATTTCATTTCCTCCTCATCTTTATTTTGATGTTAGATTTGTTTGCTTTCTCATGTTCACTGTATTTATTCCTTACATTTATATCTTTGCTGAATGCTGAGCTAGAATTCTGAAGTTACTTGATATTCCTGTGAACTTGGGCAGGATACTTAAACACTATGAGCCACCATCGAGTCATCTTGAAAATGGTTACGATGATAATGGTTCTGCGTCTCCCACAGGGTGCTGTAAGGATGAAATAATTCAATGCTTTCCAGAGTTTCAAGTTATAAGCAGTTAGAGAAGATACTATATTGATTACATATTCTAAAGTTTGTATTTGCACATATTACAAAAGCAAGTTTGTCTTTTAATAGATTTGTGATGCTTTCTTTGCAGAGTGAGGGAACTTACTAAAGAAATCAAAGATTCCCCAGACAGTTTGCATAAATATCTTTAGGCTTGGAAATGTGGCTGCAGGTGTTAACGGCAGGCACCTAACTCCTAGAACTTCAGCTTTATTATCCTACAGGTCATGACTCACAAAGCAATACAATTTCACATCCTCCCTGTCATCGTTCACATGCTACAGTGATGAGTTAGGTGACAGATTTATTTCATGAGAGTACCTCCCCAAATATTAACTGTATACAGCTGACTTTGGAGTCTACTTCTAGAATTAATCCTCATCTTTGCCTCCCCTCTCTATTTCTTGCAATCGTTGGTATGCCTTTTGTCCAAATTATTTTGCATTCAATGTTTGTGAATGTGTGAACTTATACGTACATCAAGAGGAGTATATAATACTTCAAAATCTGAGCTCTTCTGTAATTTATAATTTGTTATGTCTGTGGTTGAAAGAATTTACCATGCAATAACCAAGATTGAAGGTGTAGTTTAAAATATACTGTCTTTGGAAGTATAACTATGAGTAACAAAATTGTATTCCTCATTTCAGAACATGATGAGTGTATCACAAATCAGCACAACTGTGATGAAAATGCTTTATGCTTCAACACTGTTGGAGGACACAACTGTGTTTGCAAGCCGGGCTATACAGGGAATGGAACAACATGCAAAGGTAAAAGGTTGAAATGCCAATGCCTCTTCCATTATGTGCAATGCAATCCCTCTCTACCTTCCTCTACACGTTATCATTACTGTTATGTACATTCCAGGTACTTCCTGGAGACATCAAAAGCTTTGGTGTGTGGCTCATAGTCTTTCCCGCAGGTCTTGACATCCTCCTGGGTTACTTCAGTGTTTAAGTGACCAAATCATTCAGCTCCTTTGACCTAATGTTCCTTGACCTTAGCCACAGTGGTTTTCATCCTGGGCATTTTTGTGGAGAACTGCTCCATCTTGGAAATCTTAAATTTCAACATTCTATTGTCTAATCCCTCTTCTTCCAGCTTGTTCAGTCTGTTCTTTCTACACCTTTTGATCTTTAATTTCGTTGAACCTTCCTTTTCATTCAGTTTAGCACTCTCCCAGCTTCAGATGTTTCTTTTTGAGACGAAACATGCATATATCATCATAGCTATTTTTCTGACAGCATTGTCAACCTATTTGTTTTGCTACCATGTGAATCACCTCCATTTTGAGTCAGTAGGACAGCTTTTTTTTTTTTTTTCCCTCTCTTGTGAGCTGTCAGACGCTACTGTGGAAGATTAATTAACCATGAATATTGATTCTCTACATGTTATAGTTTCCTATTTTAGCTTGTTTGTTAATGCCGATTGATCATTCTTTTAAATGTCCCGTTGAAATCAGATTTCTGTTTCCATCAGTGGACAATACAACTGTAGTTCACCACAATCCTTAACTCACCTTTTCCCCCACTGTCCTCTTTCCCTCCTACCTCCTAGGGGAAATAGAAGACCTTTTTGGAAACTCTACAAACTCCCATAGTATAACGTTTACATCCCTTATAATGTCATATGATTTATCCAATTTAGGCATTTTAAGCTTCAAAACTGCTGATTTCTCAAATATACTGTGTCCTTCATCTCAGAGTTCACTAAAATCAGTTTGCTATGGTACCGTGTCTGTGTGAGGTAGGAAAGAACAAGGAATAGTAGTTAATGCAGTGTCTTATGAGGATGGGTCTTAAGGCCTGGTCGACAAAAATGCACTGTACCCAGAGATGGGTGGGCCAGAGGATTACCCTGATTTTCAAAACTCCATGGAAATCATTAGTGTAGGTCGTTTTGAAGAAGGCCTACTTATTTCGGGGTCCAAATCCCACAAAAATTTGCTTGGAAATACTAAACAAATCCTGAGAAAAGCTAGACTTTTAGAATGTATAGTACAGTAGTTCCCTCTCATCCACAGTTTTGCTTTTGATGGTTTTAGTTCCCGTGGTCAACTGCAGTCTGAAAATGTTAAATCAAAAATTCTAGAAATAAACAATTCTTAAGTTTAAAATTGTGCACCGTTCTGAGTAGCATGAGATCCCGCCTGGGATGTGACTCATCCCTTTGTCCAGTGTGTCCATGCTGTCTACAACTAGCCACCATTAGTCACTTAGTAGCCTTCCCGATTATCAAATACACTGCTGAGGTATCACAATGGTTGTATTCACGTAAACCTTATTTTCGCTGGGCTTGGTGGCTCACACCTGTAACCCCAGCACTTTGGGGGGCCAAGGCAGGTGGATTGCTTGAGTCTAGAGTTTGAGACCAGCTTGGGCAACATCTCCACCAAAAAACAAACAAAAACAAAACAAAACAAAAAACAAACACCATGTACAAAAACTAACTCAAAATGGGTAAAACAAAAACAAGTAATTTTTATTTTACTGTTAATGGCCCCAAAGTGCAACAGTAGTGATGTTGGCATATTGTTATAATTGACCTATTTCATTATAAATTACTGTTGTTAATCTCTTACTATGCATAACTCATACTTTAAACTTTATCATAATATGTCTGTATAGGAAAACTACATTATATATATACGTATATACATATATACACATATGTACACATATACACACACATATATACACACTGTATATATATACGTATATATATGTATATACAAAGTGTGTATGTATACATATGTATATGTATGTATGTGTATTTAGATTATATGTGGATATATACATATACACATATAATCTAAAAATAGATTTCTGTGCTGTCTGAGGTTTCAAGGATCCTCTGTGGATCTTGAAATGTATTTCCAAAGCATGAGTGGATACAATATAACTAAGTCTTTAGGACTTTCTCCAAATCACCGGAATGTTCTGAGAGTTTGCTTAGGCTTAAGGTTTAATCTAGGAGCCCTAAAGCTTTTCTCTTATTTCTGCTTGATTCCAATTCCTATTTAGTATGAAGAATAAAGTTCATAAAATAAAGAACTCTGAAAGTTATGAACATATGCAGACAGACAATTCTTGTATTTGAAAGAAGGAGAACTTTCAAGGATTTATAAATTCCTTCTGGAAGTTAGGACTACAGGTTGCCCGAATAAAGACTGTTCGGTTCCTGTATATATCTTTGGGAATGTTGGGAATTCCCAATTATTGGGAATTCCCATGCTGAGAATGGGAAAAATCTGAGAGATAAGTAGTTTAAATGTAGGAGCTGAATCATTGAGTTCTGTGCGGTATCAACATGCAGTTGATCAACATGAGTTCTGTGCGGAATCAACATGCTACAACCTTGCAAATTACTCTGGTGAACATATGAACGTGGTCTGGCAGACACATTCTTTATCATTTATGAGGTTTAAACCAAAGAAGCCAAATGGACTCTTTGGGTCCATTTCTTTAACTCATCACTAGAATTTCAGATTTCTACATTTTATTACTCTGAGAAAGTATATTCTACCTAACTAGAGGAAGCACATGCCAGAAAACTGTAGAAAAAACTTTTGCCTTAATGCCTGGAACAAGCTGGTCTAATTCACTCATTACAGACTTTGTCAGACTGAGGAAGCAGCTGCTGAGCCTTACAGAGCCAAAGAATAAGCCAAAGTGGAAATAAAAGCTTCTAAAGGGGGCTCAGTCCCAACCGTCTTGTTTTTCTCTTCGTCTCTTGTTGTGCTCACTTGTCTTGCTGCTCTTCTCCTTCTTTTCTGCACTTCTTTGAACACAGCACATTTCAAGAGATCACCCTTGCAATGGTACAGACCTTGGCTCCCTTGCAATGGTTCGGCTTCCTACTCACAGAACAACTTTCCTCATTCCCAAAACCACTCTAATGAAACAGGTTATACAGTGTCTTTGCCCTTGATCCTGATTCTGACCTAGCCTTAGCAGAGGAATTTAAGAATCTCCGTGAAGACCACTCTAATGAATTTTTCTTGCTATTGGTTAATTCATTACCAGGACCCGCTTACAAATTTTTGAAGGATGGAGCATTTCCTACTATGTTGGCACTTCGGCTAGTGTGCAAAATGGTCAGAGCCCCATGGGATTCAACCATTTCCTGTTTCGTGGTCTCGTTCTTTAGATGGTGGTTTGCTCCATCTAGGATAACTGCCATTTTCAGGTTTATTTTCAAGGTGGATTGTTACAATGAGAAGAAATCTGAATTTTAATGTACTTCCTATTGTGCAAATTTGCTGTTTGTTGTTTAAATAAATTTGAGTATTTTGTTTTAAGGGTGAAATACTCCTCTAACATTGGAAAGAGTACTGTTTTACAAGTTGTGTTGAAGTTTCTTACATGTATGGGAAATATTACATGAAAACAAAATTAAAATAACTTTTATAATTTGATGTTCATATCTCTAAGGGGATAATGAAAAGCTAGGTTTGGAGTTTATTAAACTACTTACTTCTAAAATGCTAAAATCATGTATCTGAATTATTTTAGCGTTTTGCAAAGATGGCTGCAGGAATGGAGGAGCCTGTATTGCCACTAATGTGTGTGCCTGCCCACAAGGCTTCACTGGACCCAGCTGTGAAACGGGTAAGAATATCATTTCATCTTCTAGAAAATGAATTTTTATGCTAATGCATAAAGTAATCCATGAGGAAAATAATGTTTCAAGTTTCAAGTGGGTTCTCAAAGCGTGGAGCTATTAATAAGGAAGTGATAGGAGGGAGGAGGTGGGAAGTTTCAGTGATGCATTTTGCCAGGCGATTCCCCAAAGTCACTCTAAAAAGGTTTTGCAGCTATTATAACTAGATGCATATTGAACTTTTCAGAAACATGTGTGGAATTACCCAGGATTTTATGACTTCATAATTCATTTTACTCATTTGAAATCCATTTTTACTGGAATCTATATGACTATATTAAAGCCTAGATTTCAAGCTTATGGCCAACTCAGTGCCTAGGACACACTATCACCTGCATCCACAATTAGGAATTTTTAATAAATTTTTATCTGGCCCCTTAATTATTCATAAATAATTATTGATCTGGAAAATAATTAAAGTTTTCTACTTCTCAATTATTTCTCATCCAGATCCATTCTGAACTTATTCTTTCTGATGGACATGAATATTAAAACTTTAAAATTATTTTAAAACAATATATAGTCTACATATAACTTATAACCCTAAAGTAAAATACTTTGTCCAATGAAAAACACACCTTGGGAATTTAAAAAAATGTTTTGAGTATTAAGTCCTAATTAAAATCATACTCGTAGTGGTTTTGGTTGCTTTTGGTTCAGTGGGGTCCAATAGCAATGACCTCAGAGAGTCAGGTTATTCTTCCTAAAAGAAAGCTTCTGCCACTGGCAATTGACAGTTGTCATCTCATATTGCTTTTCATAAATCTCAATGCAATAGATACAGTACATGCTCTGCCTCTATTCCACTTGCAGAGTCATCTGGTTTAATGAAAACACTGACTTACCAGAATGTGAGACAGAAAATGTTCTGCTCCATTTGGGAAGTGAACATTTTACTGAATAGAAACTGCTACTGTGCACAGAAGGATGCTCACAAAAGGGCTTGCATCACTAGATAATCTCTACAAGTACTGCTAAGTCTTGTTTTTCAAATTTCAGTGACTAATTGATTTCAAAAGTCTGTGACTGACAATGTATAGTGACTATCTTTGATATGTAGGACTCTTTCTTAAGAGGATCCTTTCCTAAATCAGAAGCTCCCTAAATTTATTGTGCATGAGAGTCACCTATAGAGATTGATAACTTGTTAGAAATACAGGTTTTTAGTAGTTACCATATGATATACTAAATCAAATCAGGCACCTCTACTGCAATAGTTTTCTTATATTTCTATGGCATGCTCTCTACCAGTTTGCCCCTATACATCAAGGTGCACTGTGGACCTCCTGCACATCAACACCTCTGTGACAAGGCTTCCTGAATACAATATTTTTGTGCTGCTTCTGGTACAGAGGCTGGATACAGAAATACTTCCTTTTTCAGGACATTTCAATGGTGTGAGGATAATGGTGTGGAATTTTGAAATAAAAGCTGTCCCAGAAAATCTGGGATGAATAGTGGCCATGCACAATCCTGTACAGCATTCTTCCACTAGGAAAAATATCACAAGATTGTAGAAATCTAGAACGGCATAAAATTAATATTGGCAATGTAATATTTAAGACTGGAGTTAAAAATAACCCAAGAGAACATGTAGCTATCTCTATTTCATTATCCTTGAACCTTCAGTCTGTAAGAAGACAATCCCAGACTGATTCTACATAGCTGTCTGTAGCAGCCAAGGGCTTTGAGAACAGATGTGGACTCAAAGTTGAGTTGTACTGTTTATATGTTATGTTGCCTTAGGCAAGTTACCTAACTTCCCTGTGTGTTGTACCCTTTATGCATCACCTTACTCTTCACCATTCTCTTCTAAGGCAGTTATTATCTGTATTTGCATGCAGAAATACTGGGTTCAGGGTGTTTAATTTTTTTTCCCTAGCATCAGAGTTTGAAGCTGATACAAAGGTCATTCTGCTCCCAAATCCAGGCTTTTATCCAGTGCATCCCAGTATATTTCTTTGGGGACTTTAAATCCAAAGATCCCAATCTGAACTCATTATCTCATCCATGATTCATGTCTCCCCATTTACCGTCCTCCACCAAAACCTGAATCTTCATTTCTTCCTTCCTTACTAGTTTATTTCAGCAAATAGCCACCATATCCATCAAGTCTTCTAAGCCAGTCATCAGGGAGCAATTTCTCTTTCACCCTCTTTCACATCCATTCAAATCCTTTTGAGTCCATGTCTTTACCAGGGTCCATTTCTTTCTATTCTGGTCAGAGCTGCAGTTGTTGGGGACTTTCAGGTTGTCTCTGGCTAGTCCAGTATCCACAGAATAACAGAGCAGAAATCTGATCATATCACTCCAGACTGAAGAAAACCTTTCATGTTCCCCATTGCCCTCAGGATAAAGGCCACATTTTTAACATGATCAATAAGGCCCGTTAGGACTTGGCCCTGCATATCCACCCAGCTTTATCCTCTTGTCCTTCTGCCAGCTCACTTCATTCCCACCCCCAGGCAGTGAATCTCATGAGGACACAGGGTGTATCTTATTTGCTTTTGTATCATCATGAAACAGTACCTTAGTAGTTGTTCCATAAATATTTGGTGAATAAATAAATGCACACATGAGTGATCAATTAAATGATGAGGAAAAAGATGGTGTGGCTGTTTCCATATTTGCTGGACTTTTTTGAATGTTAGTTGAAGCTTTCAGAGTTATCTAGTTATGTACTATCATATGGCAGATATGGTAATTAAGGCACAGAGAAGTGAAGTAGCTTATATAGGTGTTTCACTGTTGATCTATATCTGCATTCTAGAACGTGGGTCTTCTGATTTCTAGCCCAGTGTTTCTCTTTTCCTTCCTTCCCCCTTCTCTCACTCCTTCCTCTTTCCTTGCTTCCCTTCCTGTCTTCCTCTCTCTCTCTTTCCTGTCCTGCCTTCTTCCCTCCTTCTCTTTCTTCCTTTCTTCCTGCTTTCCTTTTTTCTTATGCCATGCTTTGTCCCAGGAATTCATCATACCTTCATCGTTCATCGGGTCTGTGCCTTTTGTTATGCCACCTTCGACTGCCAAATAACCCTGTTGTCTTTAACAGCGAAAACTGTGGCAATTTTTCTCTCCAAAGTTAAAGGATGCTTCCAGATTGACAAGATTTCCAAGTATAGGAATGGCCTAAATTTGGCCTGCTGGAGTTGGATGTGGCCTGATAGCTTAAAAAGGAAATTGTTGTGCAGCCCCAGTGGCCATCTGTTGAGCCATCTCAGTGGAATCGCTGAGGATGAAATAATAGGATTTACTTGCTTTTTGAAAGACAATCTGAATGTGTCTTGCACTTACCACCCCTTGTTCCTTTAGTTGAAGTCTCTTCTGAAACACCCTCCCCTCATTTCTGTTTCTGCATCATGTGTATCTTAGTAGGAAAGTTTGCATTCATTTACCAACTTCACAAAAGAGCAATGTGTATGATTTTTACTGAGCAAAATTAATTTTTCATGGACTTCTTTTTTAGCCACTGTATAAAATCACCCACATGTATAGCATAACTTCATTTTTAATTAAATATCCTAATATTCTATCAGGTGTTTAACTTGGATTTAGCAGGGTGATTATTTCTTGGGTAACTCAGTAAAGTGTATTAGAAAGCTAAAGCTATGTGCCAAGGTTTACAGCTTTATCACTGCCATATTGTATTTATTACACGATTGCTAAACCTCAGCAAACATGAGTCTGATGATCTAATTAATATGCAAAGCTGTCTTATTATACTAAAAGCAAATTTTTCAGTAATGATTTAAAGCATAACTCTAAAAGATTTGACAGTCCCCTACAAGCAATTGCTGACTTAAATCGAATTAAAATATTTATAACTGGGAAAAAGTTGTTAACAAATGACAAAGCTGAAAAAAACATTGCTATAGTATCAAGGAAGAGATCTAACATTTTGATGATAAATGCTTTTTTTTCTGTGTACAAAATAATGGATTTGTTATCCACATATCAAAACATGAGATGAGATTTTAATTATTTTAGTGAGTTGTTAAATGAATATAAATTTAAGTTGCATCCCTAAGTGTTTTGTAGCTTTTAATATGTGTTGTTTTAAAATGACAAAATGAAGCATGAGGCCTACATGAGTATTGCTTTACTTCAAAAGTAACTTCAAGCGTATGGTTGATTCCCCCCCGCCGGCCGCCCCTCATTTTTTAAACAGTTATATTTTATCATACCGTTATGTTATAGTATAGATAATAGAAATTATTTTTGTTAGAAAAAAGTTATCTTGCTAGTTTTATCCAAAGTTAGCATTTATTATTAATGTCAAACTATTACTTTTCCTGGTATGACTGAATTAGCACATTTTTCATCATAAAATATATCTGCTGGTTTCATTAGTGTTTGTTTTTTTGAGGCGTATTTTTCCAGAAATTTGTATAAATTTATATCATTTTTTCATAGGAAGACTAGAAAAAATTCAGAAGCAAGAGAAAATTCTCAGAACAGTTCAGACATGGCATACCTTTTCTTACCAATATGACTCACAGTGGAAAGACATTACCAAAATATATATCTTTATGTGAGAAAAGAGGAGAAATTGAGAAGAAAATCTGAGACAATCTGATAAAAAATAATGTAAAAAGAAAGAAAAACTGTAGATACATCTGCTTTACCAATAAGAATTTTTTAGTTTTATTTTGAATTTATTCTGCTCTATCTGAACAAATGCAAATTTCATGTACACAAATCATTAAATATGCTTTATTATAATAAAGACAATTTGGAATAAAGGAAGCTTTGCTTCTAGTTCTGTACTGTCTTATTACATTCAGTTTTCTGAATCTTAATTTTTCAAGGGAAGATCTGCAAAGTAGCTCACTGGGTAGCTTTTGCAAAGTGGGCACATACTCATGGAGGGTTCTGTTGATCTGCCTAAGGGATCTGCACTCATGCTCACTAGACACATCTTATCTTGAAACTGTCTGCAGTGATAAAAGCGATTCAATTACATTTGATAAATGAATGTGTTTTAATGAACTTTGTATGAATTAGGAGTGTAGATACCAGTGATTCTTTTTCTGTTATAAAATGAACAAATAAAACAACAAACAAAAAGCACTCTCACCAAAGGCTTTTTGACCGTACCCTGCTTGAGTTGGCTTAGATACTTAAGACGTAACTTCTCTTTATGTTGGTGATCCTTAATCTGTTTTAAATAAGATTTTAATTGCTTAATGTTATTCCAAACCCCGTTCTCCTTGAAGAATTTAACATAGTGGTCAAGAACGCAAAAATTGAAGTCAGAGAAACATTGGCCTGAGAACTAGTTCTATTACCAACCAGCCATGTGACCCTTTTCATGTTATTGCATTTTTGTCTATGCCTTAATTTGTGCATGTAGAAAATAAAGATGATAGTAATATCTATCTCATGGGTTTGTTCTGGAGATTAAATGGAGGAAGGCACATAGCACCATGTTGAGGAGTTGGTAAGCACTCAATAAATGACACCTGATATGATGATTTTGTAAATTTTAAGTTGAATTGTAAATAAACTTTTATAGACAGAACTGTTTGAGACTCTTTGACATCCTTGAGTTAGCTGGAGATGCCCTGAGATGTTATAAGAGAAAGGTTAAGAACAATAAAGGATTCTAGTTTTCTTGATTCATTCATAAACCAGTTATAAGTATAATTTTACTGTACTTTAGTGGTTTAAAATGTTTAATTTAGTGATTTGCATTCTGTACATTTGCTTAAAATTGCTTTATTTTGTCCTAATGCAAACATTAAAAGTTAATATTTTATGAAAATATAAATCTTTGTGTTATTCAAAAAGTAGTCAAAAGTTCTTAGTGTTAAATCTCAAAGTCATTCTTCCAAGTCCTTCAGGCTCATTGGAAAAAATCAAACTCACTCTATATATCAGTCATGTATAATAGATAACAACTATGATGGGAAAATTTTTCAGATCCTTTGTTGTAAGGCCTACCTAATTAACACTGGAAATGAGGACACATCATGCAGAAAATGTAAGAGGAAAAAAATAGCTTTCAAGCTGTTAGAGAGCAGGTCTCCAAGAAAAAGAAAAAAGCCAAGTGGAATTAGTTGGGAATTTGGAAAAGATCTTCAGTTTTATTTTTAAAATATTGTTTTTTTCAATAGATCACTTTTGTATATTAACTTGTATTGTGCCTTTGAATTCCCAGGATCCCTGTTGCCTCTTATTTTTTATTTGAAGCTAGCCAAATGGAGTCACTTTTAAGATAGTTGTTTAACTTTGTTTTAAAATTAATTAATTGAATACTTAATTAATATTTTGAATAAATATTATATACACATTGTATAAATTTTAAAAGTACAAAGAGCACATAATGAAAAGTAAACTTTCCTTTATAGCAATTCCCCAACCACTGCTTTTTCCCTTAACAATAAATCCTGGAAATCATACCACAGATAAGTCCTTGTTAGACAGAGTAGTTCAAATAGGAAGGCTGAGGCTTTCTGCCATTCAAATAGTAGACTTTTAATTTGTAAAAGTCTAGGTGTCAATAGAAATACATGTCTTAGGGTCAAGATCTTTCTCTTTTTGGGAGGTACCCCCATATGTTGGCTGAGAATGTTCTGCAATTTTCTCTTTCATAAATTCTGATTTTTTCATATGGATAAGCTGACGAACTTCTATTGATCAGAAGTATAATCGGGGGAGGCATAAACTTTATATGCTGGAGAAACGTTGTTGTGTGCAACATTTTATTTATACCAAAATTGTTTTTGTTTTTTTGCATTCTATTCCTCCCCTGTTTGTTTCATTTCTTTCTTCTTGAAGGACATATTTTAATACTCTCTTAGAGTGGTTCTATTGGTGGCCAACTCTTGGGTATAGAATTCTAGGTTTTCCCTAAGCACTATGAAGGCAGTATTCCATTGTTTTGGGGGGGGGGGCTTCTGAGGTTTCTGTTCAGAAGTCTGCTTTCAATTCAATTGTAATTCATTTTAAAAGTCTGTTTCTCTCTAATTGCTTTTAAGGTTTCCTTTTCTTTGGAGTATGTGGTTTCAAAGCATTGTGCCTGGGTATGAATTTATTAATATTTTTATTTATCTTGCTACGGACTCCTTTAGAAGAATGAATCTGAAGAGTTACCTCTATCGTCGGTTTTGGAATCCACTCAGTCTTTATCCCTTTGAATACTGCTTATTTCCACTTCTCTTTATTCTCTCCTTCTGGACTTCCTACTGGATATTTGTTGGCCCTTGTCTTTTCTATAATTCTTCACATTCTTTTATACTTTTCATCTCTTTATCTCTCTGTATTGTGCCTTTCATAATTTTTTCAAACCTATCCACCAGTGTACGGATGAATTTATCAGCTTTGTCTAATCCATTATTTAGTTTATTTGTTGAAGTTTTAAATTTTAATAACTTTTAATTTCTGGGAGTTCTCTTTTCATATATTTTGGTTCTTTTTCCTTAGTTATTATTTTGGTCTTGTGGTTTGATTACTTCTTTTATGTCTTTAACAACTTTAAACGTACTTATATTATAAAATTTATGGCATTGCTCTATTGCCTGAAGTTCGAGGAGATCTAAATCTAGCTTTTATTGTGTTTGCTGACTTATGCCCCATGATTGTTTCCTCATGTCTTTTGGACTTTTGGTGTCTGAACTTATTATCTTCACTGACTTTTTTTTTTTTTTTAATTTTATTATTATA
>NW_016809172.1:13556-15199 GCF_001698545.2 Rhinopithecus bieti | reverse complement strand
AACCCAGGAAAGCACAATGGAAACAAAAATCACATTTATCCTACCACCCAAAGACAATCACTTAAAATTTTGGTTCATGTCCTACCAGGAATCTTATTCATATACATAAACAATATATACACGGTATAAATTCAGATACATTTCTTTATAAAATGTTGATCACAGTGTATATATAGCTTTTCAGTTTTTTTTGTTTCATTTGACAAAATATCTCAGACAGCTTCCTGTGGCATTAATTATCTTTAATGCCACAATGTTTCATGATTTCATAGCATGTCATCATGAGTTATTTATAGTTGTACCATGAGTCATTTATTGTTTCCAGTTTTTAAATATCATAAGCAATTATACAAACATCCTTATGCATCTTTGTATACACTGTTGGCTACCTCCATAAGACTTATTTGCAAAAGTGGAATTACAGTGCCTAAGAATCATTTCTCATTGATAAATGCCTAAAGCAGCAGCAAAATGGAAGTAAAAGAACATTAGGGTAATCAAAGAAAAAATGATAATTACCTGACAAGGTAGCATCAAATCCCATGTCTTCTATTGCTCCTCTCAAGGTTTCTGGAGAGGTTAGTAAAGGATCATACTCAACAGTCCCATTGCTATTTGCAAGGGAGACTCGTATGGATTTTACACCTGGCTTTTTTGATATGACACCCTCAATAGACTGCACACAGGAATTACAAGTCATGCCATCAATGTTTATCACAGTTTCTTGTGTCAGAGGCTGGCTAACTACATTCAAATGAATCTTCTGAAGAGATGAGCTGGAGGGAGAGTTTGAGGTACTCTCAACTTCATTTGCGATACTAACTCTATATTGCCCTGGTGATACAGCCTCTATTGCTTTTCTCAGGGATTCTGGAGTGACTGAGCTTGCATTATACTTCACAATGGCAGACCTATTCTCTAAAGAAACTACTATGCTGCTTACATATTGGAGTGCAGATAAAGTACTTTCAATATTTGACACACATGATTTACAATGCATGCCATCAATGATGAAAGTGGCTGTTGAATTATTGGTATATGATGGGCTCCTTTGCTGTGAACCTTCTGAGGATTTAACTGGTGTGTTCTTTAGACGTTCTACATCAATAGCTCCCAATTTGAGGTACTTAGGCTGCTTTTTGACAAATGCTGGAAAGCCCATAGCTTCAATCTGCTTTTTCATTTCCTCTACTGAGATAAGATGAGGTTGATAAACAATGGTAGCTTCTTGATTGTCCAGGGAGACTAGTTAATAAAAAGAAACATAATTAATTTAGTTATTCCTGGGCTACTTCAGAAAACATCCTGTTTTCTAAATAACCACAAATAATTGTTTCTTTCTCATTCTTGTCATCATCTTTTCTTAATTTTTTTTTCTTTTCAGAAAATGTTACTGGCATAGACTAGAAACAAGTAAGAGATAGGACCACTGTAGCTATGGTCTCCAAGTTTCTCCACGCCTGGGTAAAATATATTAGAGGTAAAGAGTACGCTAGTCATGTTGTGTTAAGAACCCTGAATTCCATGAATTGCCAACCCAGCTGCCTTTTCTTCAGTTCAAGGTTTACGTAATCTTTAATTATAATCATTACTTTCCTGACATTAATCCTGGGAATATGCTGTACCTCAATGATACAGCAAGC
>NW_016809172.1:6903-9399 GCF_001698545.2 Rhinopithecus bieti | reverse complement strand
AAAAAAAAAAAAAAAAAAAAAAAAAGGTACTTACGTATTCAACAAATATTTACTGAATGCCCATTATGTGCCCGGCAGTATGCTAGCTGCTAGAGATACAATGGTGAGCAAAAACCAGGCAAACTCCATACAGCTGGAAAGTGCTGGTGGCAGTCTGATTCTGGGTCTGTGCTGCTCTCCTTTCATATATCCTCTAACCCCAACCCCTGCTCCAAAAATAACCTCCCCTCCCTTCCCTGCCCTATCCCACCTTCCTCATTCCCCACATTGCTCCAATATTTCAACAGCTTGTCTTTTCTCATAATCTTTTTTATGAACTAAGGCTGTTATTTTATTTTCAGAGGAACTATTTTTCCATTATATCAATAGTTCCTCTGGGCCAGAGTGGTGACTCATACCTGTAATCCCAGCACTTTGGGAGGCCGAGGTGGGTGGATCACTTGAGACCAGGAGTTCAAGACCAGCCTGGCCAACATGGTGAAACCCCATCTCTACTAAAAATACAGAAATTATCTGGGCATGGTGGTAGGCGCCTGTAATCCCAACTACTCAAGAGGCTGAGGCACAAGAATCGCTTGAACCCGGAGGCGGAGGTCGCGCCACTGCACTCCAGCCTGGGCAAGAGAGTGAAACTCTGTTTCAGGAAAAAAAAAAAGTTCCTCTGAAAATAAATGTAACAGCCTACAAATTATAAATATAGCTTATAGGAAAGACTGAAGATGGAGGACTATTCACTGTATTTTGATGAAGGCAGTAGTGGGAGAGAAAAAAGTAAAATATACCAAACGTGCTGTGTGGCCTTCACAGTATTAATGGTGGTGTGGAGTGCTGACTGTCACAGGGATTGTAAAGATCCTTTATTTTAATCTTTGTGGTGTTCTGTGTCTCTTGAAATGTCAAACATGAAATTCAGGCACAGTATACTTTATTTGCATATGATTTCTGTATAATTTGCATAAACCCACAAAGACTGCATCTTCTATTCTTAGGCAATATGAAAGCTAGAACCTTAAACAAATCACCCTACCTCTGAGGGCTTCAGTTTCCTGAGACTAGATAAAATAATCTTTTCAGTTCTAACTTTCTATAAAAACTAAAAAACTATGTTACTACCACTTCTTAGGTTGTCATCAGTATATGTTTTCTCTTCTGTATTCTTTCTTATTTGATAAGGAAAGGTGCTATAATCTGAAAGTGTCCCTCAGAAATTCATATGTTGAAATCCGAATTCCCAAGGTGATAATATTGGTGGGGGGGCCTCTGGGAGGTGATTAGATAATGAAGACAGAGCCCTCAAGATTGGGATTTGTGCCCTAATAAAAGAGGTCCGAGAGAGCTACCCTGTCCCTTCCACCATGTGAGGACACAGGGAGAAGGTGTGCCATACATGAACCAGGAAGTCAATCCTCACCAGATCCCAAATTTGCCAGCGCCTTGATTTTGGACTTCCCAGCTTCCAGAATTGTGAGAAATACATTTCTCTTGTTTATAAGCCACCCACTTTATGGTATTTTCGTATAGGTGCCTGGAAACAGACTAAGACAAAGGTGATCCGGGTTCCTATATGAAGGCCAGGAAATTGAATAAATTGCCCAAGGAACCCAACAAGAAAATGAAAGAGCTAGGATTCAAATGCAGGTGTATGTAACTCCAAAATCTACACTCTTTCCATCTACAATTTCCTTGGAAAACTAAAATTCTATGCCTATGATTTGAGCAATGTATGGCTCATAAATAATCTGAAAAGTATACAATATTTCTAGTGTTTGAACCAAATTTTAGTTATTTTTTCCCCTCACATTTCACATATTGTCCCATGCCAGTTTAAATTTGAAATGGTTTTAAAACATATTTGAGTTTTTAACAGAACTGACAATCAGAACATTCTAATATTTCCACATTTCTAAAAGTCACTATGGGAAAATAACTTAGCTCAAGTTTTAGCACATTGAAATTTCTTTTAATCCCCCAGGAATCAATTTATACATGATCATAACAAATTCAGGTTAGCATGCTGCTCAGTGTGGGAGTCTTCAGATAGTTTAAAGCTTACTTTCTTACACTTTCATATAACAACTCAACATAAAGGTAATAAGAGATTTTCACAGCTTGAAAGGATTGTTATTTTATAGATGTGGAGACTGAAATCAGAAAAGTGAGATGATTAATCAATTATCCTGAATTTCTAATATGTTTGATTCACCACCCATAATATACTTTTGAATCAACTAAAAACTATTTATAATAAACAAAACGATCCTCATTTATAATACATACAGTCTCAATACAAATTACATTATGGTTTGTTGAAAAATATAATGTGTTTACATTAATAGGGCAACACTCTATTTGATATTTCAATATAGAATATTGAAAATTAAAATATCATAAGAGGAAGCCATCAAGCTCCATGAACATTTATCCTATTTGAGTAACCTAAATAAAGGTTACCACTTTAAAACTTTTAAATCAGATTATAAACTAGAAAAAGACAAT
>NW_016809172.1:0-4022 GCF_001698545.2 Rhinopithecus bieti | reverse complement strand
CTTTATAAAATCATTTGTATATAAAGAAAATAAAAATAGTTAAGTCTTTTCTCTAGATAAATTTTTTTAAAATTAATGATAGTTTAGAAATGTTCCTTTCAACATAACAACTAGGCATTGATAAATTTTTAGGGCTGCTGTCAAATTTGAGAAAACTATTGAGTTTCTTTCATATATGAGCTGTAAGATTTCAGGGCATTTCAAATTTACTTGTGAAGTGACTAATCTTACATATTCTTTGAACTGGTAACATTCATTTACCAGTTTTACACTGAGCCCCACACCTTCATGTCATGATGCTTAGTGAGTTGGTACCATGAGTAGTAGGGGTGTTCCAAGAAGCCATCCCTATATCAGAATTCCTTGCAAAAACTCCACTATACACAGAAGTGACAAAGAATCACCTATATAGTCAAATAGCCTACTAACCCCGAACTAAACATATCCCCAACTCAACCTCCCCTTAGTCACATCCCCAAAATGCTCATGGCCACTCCAATATCACGCTAACACAAAGGGGAGGTCTAACAGAAGAGTCATCGAAGTAGAAATGGACAATGGTCTTGAAGGGTTGTGGTTAAATTTTTTTTACTTTTTCAAATTGTACAAAAACACATGACCATGTAAACACACTGCTGATACTCCTTCTAGAGTCTTAGAAGGTCAATGCAAATGAGGAGCTCTGAAACTTAAGCTTCATTAACTTCACAGAAAATCTGTCTCTGGCCCTAGAAGACTTCACACTTGGTAAAATATTTTTTAAAAAAAGAAAAAAAAAGAATAAAGGTTACTAACATAAGGGCTTTTGACTGAAAGAGAAGAGGCAGAACTGAAAAAGGCAGAATAAGTGTACTTTCTTTTATTTTTAGCAATGAGATTATGAATGTGCCCTGGAAAGTAGTCTTGAGTATCTGTCACTGGGATTTGTATAAATCACTGTTGACAACACAAAGTGTTTTCATATTATATTCCTGCTATTCTTCATTTTCAATGTAATCAAAATTCAATTGCATTTGTTCGACCTTAAACAGACCTTATTAAGCAGTGGTGAACTTTGGGAAGATGCAGTGGAAATAGTTATCTTATATATGACTGTGATGCAAACAGGCTGTTTTGGGAAGCAAGAATGTATTTGCAAATATCAAAGCAGAATCTAGTTTTATAGTTATGCATGGATTATGTTGGCAGAGACAAATATTCACCTGCAATAGTTTACTAGACAGAGAGTTGAGGGTTTTGGAAAATACTTTAGCTGTCAGCAGACAATAAGTACCTAAGTCACTTGGCAAAAAATTACATGAACTAGTTTCCAAATGGTTAAAACAGCTTTACTGCAATTAGCAGACATTACTATATAATTAGTAAGGTTCAGCTTCTGTTCTGGCCCTCAACACCAGCCCCATCTTAGATCAAGCGGAGGAGGTTTAATTAGTTTCATTTGAGGATAAATCAAATGCATGTGTCATACTTATTACTCACTGAAATTAAGCAACTCGTTTTTAAAGCGTTAGCACTGAGGTTGCAGAGCTACTTTTGCTATTCTCTTTCCTAATCAACAAACTGCAAAATATGCCTTTAACTTTTGCATAGATATGATTAGGGGAAAATATTTTTATATAAATTTGAATATTTTGAAGATAAATACATAAAATAATTACCTGTCATCTCTCAGCTTTTCCAACTTGGCTCTTTCCCCAAAGATCATTAAAGGCAACTGTATCCCTGTTTGGGGATGTTGCCGGGAAGAAGCAATGTGGGAGCCTCTAAGACTGGAGTTATGCCACGGTAGATGGTGAATACAAAACAAAAAACAAAACAAAACAAAAAAACTCTACCTTTGGAGCATGTGAAAATGGAAAGTTCATATCTAAGTATTCACATGGATGTCAACAGTACAGAAAACTTAGGAGAAGGAATACGTACTATGCAAATAAAACTTTTCTAGTCACAGCTATCAACATAGTCTTAGCTAATCAGAGTGTAGAGTCAAGAAATGAGAAATACTGCATTTTCTCTCACACAAATAGTAATATGGATCCAAAGTTCACTCTCTGGCCAAGATGAATATAAAACTTAGACATGGAAAAAATCACCTACAGTTTCAGATTAGGAAGAGAAGAATTGTCCACATATTAACACCACACTTCATAGGACTCTTGAATTAAGGAAATGTATCAGACTTCATAGAGAGTAATGATGGGCTAATTAGCCAATTTTGGGTAATAAAAACAAGGCAAACTGAAACCAATCTACTCAAGATCTTATGAGAAATCAGAATTTTAGATAAGAATACTGCAGAGATAAAGTATAAATTCTGTANTATACCTCTCTGATACTTTCTTTTCCTATGTTTTTGGCTGTATATTCTATAGTGCTTCATTTGACGACTTTATAAAATCATTTGTATATAAAGAAAATAAAATAGTTAAGTCTTTTCTCTAGATAAATTTTTTTAAAATTAATGATAGTTTAGAAATGTTCCTTTCAACATAACAACTAGGCATTGATAAATTTTAGGGCTGCTGTCAAATTTGAGAAAACTATTGAGTTTCTTTCATATATGAGCTGTAAGATTTCAGGGCATTTCAAATTTACTTGTGAAGTGACTAATCTTACATATTCTTTGAACTGGTAACATTCATTTACCAGTTTTACACTGAGCCCCACACCTTCATGTCATGATGCTTAGTGAGTTGGTACCATGAGTAGTAGGGGTGTTCCAAGAAGCCATCCCTATATCAGAATTCCTTGCAAAACTCCACTATACACAGAAGTGACAAAGAATCACCTATATAGTCAAATAGCCTACTAACCCCGAACTAAACATATCCCCAACTCAACCTCCCCTTAGTCACATCCCCAAAATGCTCATGGCCACTCCAATATCACGCTAACACAAAGGGGAGGTCTAACAGAAGAGTCATCGAAGTAGAAATGGACAATGGTCTTGAAGGGTTGTGGTTAAATTTTTTTTACTTTTCAAATTGTACAAAACACATGACCATGTAAACACACTGCTGATACTCCTTCTAGAGTCTTAGAAGGTCAATGCAAATGAGGAGCTCTGAAACTTAAGCTTCATTAACTTCACAGAAAATCTGTCTCTGGCCCTAGAAGACTTCACACTTGGTAAAATATTTTTTAAAAAAAGAAAAAAAAAGAATAAAGGTTACTAACATAAGGGCTTTTGACTGAAAGAGAAGAGGCAGAACTGAAAAAGGCAGAATAAGTGTACTTTCTTTTATTTTTAGCAATGAGATTATGAATGTGCCCTGGAAAGTAGTCTTGAGTATCTGTCACTGGGATTTGTATAAATCACTGTTGACAACACAAAGTGTTTTCATATTATATTCCTGCTATTCTTCATTTTCAATGTAATCAAAATTCAATTGCATTTGTTCGACCTTAAACAGACCTTATTAAGCAGTGGTGAACTTTGGGAAGATGCAGTGGAAATAGTTATCTTATATATGACTGTGATGCAAACAGGCTGTTTTGGGAAGCAAGAATGTATTTGCAAATATCAAAGCAGAATCTAGTTTTATAGTTATGCATGGATTATGTTGGCAGAGACAAATATTCACCTGCAATAGTTTACTAGACAGAGAGTTGAGGGTTTTGGAAAATACTTTAGCTGTCAGCAGACAATAAGTACCTAAGTCACTTGGCAAAAAATTACATGAACTAGTTTCCAAATGGTTAAAACAGCTTTACTGCAATTAGCAGACATTACTATATAATTAGTAAGGTTCAGCTTCTGTTCTGGCCCTCAACACCAGCCCCATCTTAGATCAAGCGGAGGAGGTTTAATTAGTTTCATTTGAGGATAAATCAAATGCATGTGTCATACTTATTACTCACTGAAATTAAGCAACTCGTTTTAAAGCGTTAGCACTGAGGTTGCAGAGCTACTTTTGCTATTCTCTTTCCTAATCAACAAACTGCAAAATATGCCTTTAACTTTTGCATAGATATGATTAGGGGAAAATATTTTTATATAAATTTGAATACTTTGAAGATAA
>NW_016809171.1:0-2199 GCF_001698545.2 Rhinopithecus bieti | reverse complement strand
CCCCTCGCCGGAGCCCCGCCTACCGCTCGTCTTCTCGCGAGACGTCGCGACCGCCGGAGGGGCCACGGAGGCCGAGGGGCGCCCGCCCTCAGCGCGCCTGCGCCCCGCCAGCCCGCCCCCGCCCTCACGAGCCAGTGCCATGTGGCGCCGTATTTACGGCCAGAGATCGACCCCGCCCACCGGCCGCCACGAGCCACGCCCCCTTCCTCAGCAGCCAATCCGCGGTGTTGTCTCGCCGTCCAAGCCCGGAGCTTCACGCCGCAGGCAAACATGGTCCCGTTAACCAACCTTTATGCAGTGCCTGTTGTCTACCCGACCCTTTCTCGAGCATCGGCTCATTGGCAAAGGATCGTGATGCTCACCGGCTGGGGCTTGAGACTCGCTGTGTGACCTTGGGCAAGTGACTTAACCTCTCTGAGGTTGTCTCCAATCCGTAAAATATAATAGGTTAGTGACCCTGCCTTGCAGGGAGTATGTGAGACAAATGAGATGACACGGGTAAAGAGCTTAGCAAGAGGCCTAATGCATAGTGAGCTTGCAGTAATTGTTCTTGGCATTAGTGTAGTTTTGTGTGTTTGTTTATTTGTTTAGAGACAGGATCTCACTGTGTCGCCCAGGCTGGGGTGCAGTGGTGCAGTCACAGCTCACTGCAGCCTCAACCTCCTGAGTTCAAGCCATCCTCCCACCTCAGCCTCCCAAGTAGCTGAAACTACAGACAGGTGCCACCACACCCGGCTAATTTTTAATTTTTAATAGAAACGAGGGGTCTCACTATGTTGCCCAGGGTTCTTGAACCCCTGGACTCAATCAATCCTCCTGCCTCAGCCTCCCAAAGCTCTGGGATTACAGGCGTGAGCCACCGCACCAGGCCCAGTGATTTTTTTTTAATATGGTAAAATATATATAACATAAAATTTACCATCTTAACCATTTTTAATCACACCCTTCAGTGGCATTAAGCACATTCACATCACCACCATCCACCCCCCGAACTTTTTCAATCCATGATGTTTTTAGGCGGCCCCTTCTGATGCACTCCGGAGGCAGCCTTCCAACCAAGGTCACCTCTTCACTCTTCCACTCCCTGCAGCCAATCACAAAGGAGTCCCCACCCACCGGGCCCTGGCAATGTGGAAGTGAGGGGGATGGGCGAGGCCCCTGCCCTCCTGGGGCGTATATTCTAATGGGGAGAAAAAGCAACAAACAACCACCACAAAATATATGTGTATATTATATACACATTCACAGTGGATAATATGTTTATACGTGTGTGTAATGCATACATGTTACCTACTATGTGTATGTATGTAGTATATATGTTTATATATTATACACATGCATATATAACTAATTATACATGTATAATATGTCTATGTTGTATACATAGATATATGTAATTGCATGTATGTAAATAAGATGACAGCCACTGGCAATGTCTCCCTATGATGCCTGTCTCAGCTTAGAAATTTCTCACTATCAGTCGTGCGCGGTGGCTCATGCCTGTAATCCCAGCACTTTGGGAGGCCGAAACAGGTGGATCACTTGAGGTCAGGAGTTCAAGACCAGCCTGGCCAACATGGTGAAACCACGTCTCTACTAAAAATACAAAATTAGCCGGGCGTGGTGGTATATGCCTGTAATCCCCGCTACTTGGGAGGTTGAGACAGGAGAATCGCATGAACCTGGGAGGCAGAGGTTTCAGTGAGCCGAGATCGCGCCATTGCACTGCAGCCTAGGCAAAAAGAGCGAAACTGTCTCAAAAAAGAAAAAAATTTCTATCAGTTTTTCTTCTCTGTCTTACACATTTAACCTCTGTCTCCTCTCCATTGGATCCTTCCCTTTAGTGTTTGTTTGTTTGTTTGTTTGTTTGTTTGTTTGTTTGTTTTGAGACAGGATCTCACTCTGTCGCCCAGGCTGAAGTGCAGTGGTGTGATCATGGCTCACTGCAGCCTTGATCTCCTGGACTTAAGTGATTCTCCCACCTCAGCTGGGGCTACAGGCAAAAATTAGCCATCCACGAGGCTAATTTTTGTATTTTTTTCTAGAGATGGCATCTTGCCATGTTGCCCAGGCTGGTCTGCAACTCCTGGGATCAAGTGATCTTCCTGCCTCGGCTTCCCAAAATGCTGGGATTACAGGCATGACCCAGCCTTTTATCTTTTTTTTTTTTTCTGAGGCAGAGTCTCGCTCTGTTGCCCG
>NW_016809170.1:0-2191 GCF_001698545.2 Rhinopithecus bieti | reverse complement strand
CACGTAGCTGGGACTACAGGCCTGCACCACCATGCCTGCTTAAATTTTTTATTTTATAGAAATGGGGTCTGGCTCTACTGCCCAGGCTGGAGTCCAGTGGCATGATCATGGCTCACTGCAGCCTCCAACTCCTGGGCTCAAGAGCTCCTCCTGCCTCAGCCTCCCACGTAGCTGGGACTACAGGCCTGCACCACCATGCCTGCTTAAATTTTTTATTTTTATAGAAGTGGGGTCTAGCTCTGTTGCCCAGGCTGGAGTCCAGTGGCATGATCATGGCTCACTGCAGCCTCCAACTCCTGGGCTCAAGAGATCCTCCTGCCTCAGCCTCCCACGTAGCTGGGACTACAGGCCTGCACCACCATGCCTGCTTAAATTTTTTATTTTTACAGAAATGGGGTCTGGCTCTGCTGCCCAGGCTGGAGTCCGGTGGCATGATCACAGTTCACTGCAACCCCCGAACTCCTGGGCTCAAGAGATCCTCCTGCCTCAGCCTCCCACGTAGCTGGGACTACAGGCCTGCACCACCATGCCTGCTTAAATTTTTTATTTTTACAGAAGTGGGGCCTGGCTCTGCTGCCCAGGCTGGAGTCCGGTGGCATGATCACAGTTCACTGCAGCCTCCAACTCCTGGGCTCAAACACACCTGGCTAATGTTTTTGTTTAAGTTTTGTAGAGATGAAGTCTTGCTATGTTGCCCAAGATGGGCTCAAACTCCTAGGCTCAAGCAGTCCTCCTGACTCAGTTTCCCAAAGTGCTGGGATTAAACATATGCAACATAACTGGGTACATTTTGGAAATGCTTTCCACACTTCATTTTTTTTTTGGAGATGGAGTCTCACTCTGTTGCCCAGACTGGAGGGCAGTGGTGTGATCTTGGTTCACTGAAACCTCTGCTTCCCAGGTTTAAGCGATTCTCCTGCCTCAGCCTCCTGAGCAGACTTCATTTTGTAATTAACAGGTAAAAATCGCATATGTTCGGGTGTACCCCATACATGTTTTTTTTGTTTTGTTGTTGTTTTTTTTTTTTTTTGAGATGGAGTCTCACTTTGATGCCCAGGCTGGAGTGCAGTGACACAATCTCAGCTCACTGCAACCTCCACTTCCCGGGTTCAAGGGATTCTCCAGCCTCAGCCTCCCGAGTAGCTGGGGGTTACAGGTGTCCGACACCACACCTGGCTAATTTTTGCATTTTTAGTAGAGATGAGGTTTCACCATGTTGACCAGGCTGGACTTGAACACCTGACCTCAGGTAATTTCCCCACCTCAGCCTCCCAAAGCGCTGGGATGACAGGCCTGAGCCACCGCACCTGGCTGCACAGCTCATTTTTAAACATTTGTAGATTAAATAAAGTGTGTGCCCACGTTTACAAAACTGGCACCCTTGGCCAGGCACGGTGGCTCACGCCTGCAATCTCAGCAATTTGAGAGGTTGAGGTGGGGGAATCACGAGGTCAGGAGTTCAAGACCAGCCTGGCCAACATGGTGAAATCCCATCTCTACTAAAAATACAAAAATTACCTGGGTGTGGTGGCAGGTGCCTGTAATCCCAGCTACTCGGGAAGTTGAGGCAGGAGAATCACTTGAATCCGGAAGGCAGAGGTTGCAGTGAGTTGAGATCACGCCACTGCACTCCAGTCCGGCGACAGAGCAAGACTCTGTCAAAAGAAAAAGGAAAGAAAGAAAGAAAGACAGACAGACAGATGGAAGGAAGGAAGGAAAGAAAGGTAGAGAAAGAAAGAAAGAGAGAGAAAGAAAGAGAAAGAAAGAGAGAGAGAGAAAGAGAAAGAAAAGAAAAGAAAGAAGAAAAGAAAGGATCTGTCTCTATTAAAAACACAAAAAGTAGCTGGGTGTGGTGGTGCGCACCTGTAATCCCAGCTACTCAGGAGGCTGAGGCAGGAGAATCGCTTGAACCCAGGAGGTGGAGGTTGTGATGAGCTGAGATTACGCCATTGCACTCCAGCCTGGATGACAGAGCAAGACTCTGTCTGAAAGAAACAAGAAAAGAAAGAAAGAAAGAAAGAAAGAAAGAAAGAGAGAGAGAGAGAGAGAGAGAGAAAGAAAGAAAGAAAGAGAAAGAAAGAAAGAAAGAGAAAGAAAGAAAGAAAGAAAGAAAGAAAGAGAAAGAAAGAAAGAAAGAAAGAAGGAAAGAAAGAAAGAAAGAAATAGAAAGAAAGAAAGAAAGAAAGAAGGA
>NW_016809168.1:0-2998 GCF_001698545.2 Rhinopithecus bieti | reverse complement strand
CTTCCTTCCTTCCTTCCTTCCTTCCTCCCTTTTTTTCGGTATTTCGCTGTTGTTGCCTAGGCTAGAGTGCAATGGCATGATCTTAGCTCACTGCAACCTCTGCCTCCTGGGTTCAAGCAATTCTCCTGCCTCAACTTCCCAAGTAGCTGGGATTACAGGCATGTGCCACCATACCCAGCTTATTTTTGTATTTTTTTTCTTTTCTTCTGTTCTTTTTCTTTTTGTTGAGACAGAGTCTCACTCTGTTGGCCAGGCTGGAGTGCAGTGGCACGATTTTGGCTCACTGCAACCTCTGTCTCCCAGGTTCAAGCAATTCTCCACCTCAGCCTCCTGAGTAGCTGGGATAACAGGCGTGTGCCACCACACCTGGCTTATTTTTGTATTTTTGTATTTTATATTTGTATATTTGTAGAGATGGGGTTTCACCATGTTGGCCAGGCTGGTCTTGAACTGCTGACCTCAGGCGATCCACCCACCTCAGCCTTCCAAAATGTTGGGATTACAGGTGTGAACCACCGCGCCTGGCACATTTTCTATTACTATATTCTTGAGCTTTGTTCTGGGACATAGTTGTTACTAAGAAACCCTTATCCTTCTGGATATGGCTTTTGTTAAGCAGTACCAAGGCAGTGTTAGTGCTAAGTAGTTCCCACTACTGAGGCAAAACTCTTCTGAGTACTATGCCCACTGCTCCATGAATTGTTTTCTACAAATGGATGGTTGGACTAGGCATTACCCTTGCATGAGGTTCGATGAATTGTTCCTTCTAATACTTTCAGGTGGTTCTTTCACTGGCCTCATACAGTTTTCTTACATTCATGTGCTGATTTCTGCAGATCTCCGGAGCTCTTTCTTTGGTATCCCTCCACCCGCCTCTTCCCTGCAGACTCCAGCTGTCTTGGCCTCCCCTAGCCTCTCAGTTCTGACTTCTTAACCAGAGAGAATGCCAGGGTCCAACTTGATAGTCCTCTCCCTGTGCCACATGCTGGGCCAATCACACAGGTCATTTTGTTTGTTTTCCTCTCAAGGATCATTGTTCTTCATGGACTAATAGCCAAGGTCTTAAAAATTTTTATTCTGATGAAAACATTGTGTGAAATTATTTCATATATGTCATCTTGTTTCTTGTCTCAGGTGGGAGAGTAAATCTGGTACTTGTTACTCCACGTGAAGTCAAAGTGGAAGTCTGAAAACTTGAATCCTATGCCAGGAAGCTCTGCTCCCACCAAATCATCTTTCTTACAGTCTGTGAATCCTATTCATGACACCTTGTATTTTTTGGAGGGGGAGGGGGGACAGGGACCACTCTGTCACCCAGGCTGGAGTGCAGTGGCACGATCTCAGCTCACTGCAACCTCTGCCTCCTAGGCTCAAGCGATCCTCCCACCTCAGCCTCCCAAGTAGCTGAGACTATAGGTGCATGCCACCATGCTGGGCTAACTTTTGTATTTTTTGTAGAGACAGGGTTTCACCATGTTGCCCAGGCTGTTCTTGAACACCTGAGTTCAAGCAATCCACCCACTTAGGCCTCCCAAAGTGTTGGGGCTACAAGCATGAGCCATTGCACTCGGCCCATGATAGCTTGTTGATACATCTTTTGAAATGTCTCTCATATACCTTGTGATACATCTTTTGAAATGTCTCTTTCCTTTTACCTTTTTCCACCCTGTGTTAACCATCCCACATCTATGCTATTTCATTCATGCTTTATTGTTTTAACCTCTGAAAAGATCTTCCTGCCTCTAATCTTTAATCCAGTTTATACATTTCTATGATACATTTTTTTTTACTGCTGTTTCCTAGAACCTAGACACTAATGTACACTGGCACTCAACAAACTTGCTGAATTAATGAGCCATTCTTTAACAACCAATTTATTAGGTACTTCCTTGGTGTAAAAAAAACTCCTAATTTCTCCCCTCTAGCCATAGATCAGGTCCAAGCTGAGACTGCCAATTGGTGCTTTACATAATCAACTATTCATCAAGCTATGTGAACCCTGCCACTTCCTAGAACATGTGGTTTATTTTTAACATGTCTTAGAGCTATTACTAACTTGAAGCCTTTTTTCCATCTGTAGGATCTTTTCTATTGTCTCTTAAATTTTACCCACTCTTTAAATCCCTTAAAAGACCTGTCTTTCCAATGTCCATACAGAATTCACTCTTCTCCGAATTTCTATAGCATCTATTATCTGTGCTTGTTTGAGCGCTTTCTGTTTCCACTGTGTGTCTGTGTGTGTGTGTATGTTTTAGTTGTGCATATATTTACATTTATCTTTTCGAATGGAACACAATTTCAAAGAGTTGGAACCATCTTTTATAATTTTTTTTATGTATCTTAAGACAAAGTAGGTATTTCAATAGATATTTTGAAAATGAAGGTAGAGGTCATCTTGATTAATTTGCACAGGCTAATGGAATCACTAGTTTACAGTAAATTGGCCTTGCTGCTCACTATATGCTTCCCCGCCCCCCGGCCCCATGGTGGAATGACACTGTTGGTGAAAATCACCTCAAAATAAGGTCTTCTAGGTTTTAAATCAAATTCTATCTTAGAGAATATTATTGAATCAAGGTTCTGGAGTATATTTAATCTTATCCTTTTCATTTAACAAATAAAATGCTGTGCCCCAGTTTCCACAAAATAATTAATTTAATATAAGGGATGTCAGATCAAATAATATTTCAACAGAAGCCAAGGAAATCCTGGTATCACATAGCCAGTGAACATAAACTGGTATTTATTTATGCAAACATATTGCAAAATTCCTCTAAATCTTTGAAAATATTTGTTGTCATGAACACATAAAATGAAAATCTAAAGTGAGTATCAAGATTTCATTTTAGTTCATAAAAGATACTGAAGTCAAATTCCTTTCTACAAACACAGAAGAGTTGGCCACAGTGAGAAAATGTAAAAAAAACCTCAGTTTCTACCGTGGAAAACACAGGAGGTCTATTTTTTTAAAAAAGTATTTCAGTGACAGGAATTCCTA
>NW_016809167.1:0-1425 GCF_001698545.2 Rhinopithecus bieti | reverse complement strand
TAGTCACTCAGAAATGTCTTTCTTTAAAAAAGTTTTAAGTGGACTGTAAAAGTGTCTCTCTCTAATACCACCAGACTTTTTCTCTCTGTACCTTATGATGTAAATTTTGCTATTTGATTTTCACCTAAGTTGTTTCCTTTAATGTGCAAATTTAAGGCTATTTAGCTGACAACTGCTTAGGGTTGTGAAACAGGTTATCAAGAATCTGAAAGTCTAAGATAGGAAAAAACAACAAAAAAAAAGGGAAGGGTCTTTATTTGTTATTTTCTTTTATTTTATTTTGAGACGAAGTTTTGCTCTTGTTGCCCAGGCTGAAGTGCAATGGCGTAATTTCAGCTCAATACAACCTCCACCTCCCGGGTGCAAGCGATTCTGCTGCCTCAGCCTCCTGAGTAGCTATGATTATAGCCACCCGCCACCATGCCCGGTTAATTTTTTCTATTTTTAGTAGACATGGGGTTTCACCATGTTGGCCAGGCTGGTCTTGAACTCCTAACCTCAGGTGATCTGCCCACCTTGACCTCCCAAAGTGCTGGGATTACAGGGGTGAACCACTGCGCCTGGCCAGGGGGTTCTTTATTAATCTATAAAATGTAGCTCCATCGGCATGCCTAAAATGTCTTTATATGTATTTATGTGTTCTGTACAAAATATGTCACTACTAAAACACATTAAAAGCTCTAAAACTCTAATTAATTGGCTTTAAAAGTGCTTAAGTCAGATACTGAAAAAAAAGACTAGTCCAATGCTTTTCAATTTTACGTAACTTAAGTAAAATCTTGAGTAAATAAACTGATTTTAAGTTTTTGGTGAAGTAATATTAGAAATGTCTTAAAAATTGGCTGCATACATCTTTGTCTGCATTTATTAATCAAGCAAATTTCATACTTATCCCTGCCAAATATTATAAAATGTCAAAATGTGACATAGGGGATAGAAAACTATAACTCGGCCCAAAACAGAATGATATTTATTTTGTAATTTTTAATAAATAAGACACTGATATAGGTTTAATAAAAATAACTGCATCTTGAAATTAGTAAGATTACCAGAACTTCTAATCCTGTGGCTTTAGGCAGTCTGGTTCACAGATAATAAGGAGGTTTTTTGGGAAAGGACTGTTACAGTTTTTGATTCAGAACTAAACTATAAACTAAGTTCCTCCCAAAGTTAGTTCAGCCTAAGCCCAGGAATGAACAAGGACAGCTTGGAGTTTCACAGCAAGATGGAGTCAGTGAGGTCAAATCGTTTTTTACTGTCTCAGTTATAATTCTGCAATGGTGGTTTCATAACTTTAAATCATAACTATCACAGTTTCCATAAATAATCTAGGTAAACAATTAAAATTAAATAATGAGGCAAATGTAATGAGATAAATACTTGTAGACAAACTGGTCATAATTTAGAATGTAAAGCTATATTAAA
>NW_016809166.1:0-1864 GCF_001698545.2 Rhinopithecus bieti | reverse complement strand
AAAAAAAAGTGGGACTAAACATGAGTAAGTGGAGGATGGGCGTAGTGGCTCACACCTGTAACCCCAGCAATTTGGGTGGCCGAGGTGGGCAGATTGCTTGAGCTCAGGAGTTTGAGACCTGCCTGGGCAACATAGTGAGACCACCATCTCTACAAAAAAAATACAAAAAAATTAGCCAGGCATAGTGCCACTTACCTGTAGCCCCAGCTACTCGGGAGGCTATCGTGGGGGGATCCCTTGAGCCCAGGGAGGTCAAAGATGCAGTGAGCTATGTTTGCACCACTGCACTCCAGCCTGGGCAACAGAGTGAGACCCTGTTTCAAAATAAAACAAAACCAAAATAAGTAAGTGGCTAAGACACATGCTTCCTCCAGGGTTTGAGTTGAGCCTACCTTGAGAATTTTACATTCAGCAATATTATCTAAGTGTGTGTTCATATGCTAATGATAATAAACCATTCAGATGTCAAGCTGTCACTAAAACCTAGTGGATCAATGTCAAAGCTAGACTGCAGAATCCGTAGAGAGCCATTGTGCACTTGTGGCCATTGCCAGGATAGAGCCCACATTAGCCTCCAGGGATCAGCGTGGTTGTCGGCCCATCCCTGCTATGCTACTGAAAAAGAGCTGGTCATCTTTGTGCATAGGAAATGATACACTTTTACTTAGCAATTTGGAAATAGCATCCTCAATGCATGGGTTTCCTAACCAAGTTTCCGGATCACTTTTTCTAAAATAAATAGTGGACTTTTTGGTATGTGACTGTGAGAGCTTCAGAAACCTTTTGGGATTGTCTCCTCCATCTCTGAAGTCCCTCCCAGGCCAGGCGTGCAGTCCAGATGCAGAACAGGACACCTGCGATTGGGGGATGCGGCCAAGGCATTTTACCAAACCTCAAGCTAGGGTAGATGAAAAAAAATTTTTTATAATACAATTTCTTTTGATCTTGAACATTTGTATGTTGTGCCAGTAATGGCTTCTGGAGTGTAGAAAGTTCTCAAGCCCATGTCTTTCACCACACAGAGGGATTGGCTGTCGTCGTGTGGGTGAGGCCATGCCACGGGGTGATTCTGCAGCCCAGCATTTGAGCAGGGCCTGCTGGGGACCGCCAAGCACTGCTCTAAACCATTTCACAAGTTTTCATTGATTCCTTGAACAAAGACTGAGGAAAGATGGTGACAGACACTTTGCAAGGTAGAAGGAGATAAGCAGACGTTAGTACAAAATGTGTCCTGTCCTGTGAGGGGTCAAAGACCCATGAAATTGAGAATTGAGACTGTATTTAATCCATGCACAGCCCCTGATTTTCCCTGTAAGAGTTTATGGGGTCAGAGACCTGCTTTTGAGCAGCACTGGGTCACAAGGATCTCTAGGTAGATGAAATCCACCAGGTGTGGATCTTCAGCCTGTCAGTCTGTGGTGCTTGCGAATGACAATGGAAACGCTGATAGAATTAAGTTGTGTCATAAGGACAGTCTGAAAGGGCATTGTGCTGTGTAAACTACTTCAGTTGGTCACCTCACTTGAAATACCCTATCTGTGCCCAAGACTGTTTGGAAATCTGTAATTTTTAGCTCATATTGGCAAAACCTACTGCATGTGTGCATTTCAGCTTAATTCCTTTCGAGTTATTGTGTTGTGCCAAGTCCTTCTAGCTCTGACCATTCTGCATGCTCAGGGATGGAGGGTGATCAGATGCCCAGTGGGCTGGCGGGGCCATTTGCACCATATCTAATAGTTTTTCAACAAAATGCTTCATAATCTTTTAAAACGTAGAATAACTTAGTTTAAAAGAAAAGAAAGAAGAACCGTCATTTAGTGAACTCCTTTGTATGAGGTTTTGTCCAAAAGTTTCATCTTTTCAG
>NW_016809165.1:5402-7192 GCF_001698545.2 Rhinopithecus bieti | reverse complement strand
AAAAAAAAAAAAAGCCAGGCGTGATGGCTTGAGCCTATAATCCCAGTTATTCAGGAGACTGAGGCAGGAGAATTGTTTGAATCAGGGAGGCTGAGGTTGCAGTGTGCCGAGATCATGCCATTGCACTCCAGCCTGGGTGACAAAGTGAGACTCCGTCTCAAAAAAGAAAAATAAAATACAGTTTTATTAATTTGTATTGTTCTAAATATTTTTAAAAGAACCTCTTCTACATTAAGAGTTAAACCCACATTTTCCACGAGCCACTGAATCCCATTGGTGTTCCATCCTCAGTGAGGATGAGGAATGGGCCGTCTTTTGCTGTACAAGGACCCTTTCAAACTTAGATACCAGCACTTTTCACTGATTGTTACGCACTGTGATTGCAGTATCAATTAAATCTTTAGCCCAATTCTTTTTTCTAATCCAGTTGAGGAAAGTTATTTTCCCAACAACTGCAACTCCTTGTTCCACAAAGACTCTTCTTTAGGAAACATGAAGCAGTTAATTACCCCTGCCAAACAGCAGGAAGGTAATACTTTTTTCAAATATCAAATCAATCCAATTTCATTTATAATTAAATGATTTTTCTGGCCCCTTTTCATGTAGACACCTCCTCAGTCAATTAGCATTGTCACTTTTAATCTTCTGTAGTCAGATCCTGGTCATTTCCCATTAGAGTTCTATTAAATAGATCATTATGGCCTGGCTGAACCGACTGCAGTGCAGTATCTGCAGAAAGCATGCCAGCCATCATTATGCAGCTGGCATTTATTAAGGGTTAGATATTACTGAGAACCTTAATCAGGAATTACACTACATTGACTGAAAATTCACTCCTGGATTTCCTTGACACCAAACTCAAATGCTCCCAGTATACTCAGGCTATGCCTGGATGGAAAGGCACCTTGAATTATGCATCTGAACTCAAACCATTTTAAACTCCATGGCCTTCGAGTCAAGATCCAAAGATCATGGAGCTGTCAGATGCAGAAGAACCTGTATCTAGCTGCAATGCCAAGTGTGCTCTAACTAAAAAGGAGAGAGGGAACAATGTCCTCAGGAAAAGAGATCCTTATTCTACTGTGGCTTAGTTGAGCCCTGCAAATAAATGTAATATCAGTGAGACTGTGGAAAACTAAAGGATGGAAAAAACATATAGAAAATTTACATTTTCTAAGTGGAAATTAATACAAGGTAAATTCAGAGTAACTCAAAATGTATGGAAGAGATGAAAAAGCATCCTCTAACAGAGAAAACAATAAGCCAGGTGTCAGACACATGGCTTCCAAAAACCCAGTGCTAACTGCTGGTGTGACCTTGAGAAAATCACCTAATTCCTCCAGGCCTCTTGCTCTGCAAGTCCCTGGTTCAACATAAACAGGGTACTGAGAAGTGGCTGCAGCTGATTAGCACAACTCTCAGTAGCAGAATAGGGACCCAGAAAATAAAATAGAATAGAAGACAGAGGAGACCAGCACGAATGGTCCAGCACTCTGCAGCTGGACAGGCGCTCGCTGTGGAGTGGCTGAGGGCAAACAGGTCTTACCAAGTTCTAGGAAAAGAGAGGCAGGGAAGGCAGCACTGAAAGACAGCTATGTCTACTACAAGTTTTGGTTGGCAGCCTGTCCTAAGGGATATAAACCCTCAAACAGACACAGCAGTAGTACAAGTTATCTCATGAACTGCTTTCTCCTTTCTTCATCCATTGTTAAGACCTATTCAATAAATTTCTTAAGCACTTATTAAATAATAGCTCTGCTCTTTAAGGGCTTACTCTTTACAAAAAAAAA
>NW_016809165.1:0-1748 GCF_001698545.2 Rhinopithecus bieti | reverse complement strand
TTTTTTTTTTTGCCTGTAAAATACGAATAATAGTACCTTCCTCATAGCAATTACTGTGGTGAAGACATGGCACTTTTAGAGTTTGAAACAGCAAGCCTTCATTAAATAGCAATATTAAATAGCAATGCAAAGGGATTCAGAGGTAATTTAGAATTTGCATTAGTGAAATCCTTACTGCTTTCCCTAACTTTGATTGGCCCTTCTGACAATTCACAGATATGCCAATCTATTTGCCTAACTAGCTGTATTCTGTCTGCCACTCTAGATGCACTCTTTGCCTTTCTTCACCCTTCTCTGCACCCTTGGAAGTTGACCTGTGTCTCCTACTTCTGTGGGTTCTCAAGCCCCCCAGTTTCCTATTGGACTGGCCAAAAGGATGCAAGGGGAAGAAATCAGAGAACAGGAGGAAATGAGGTCAAGACATCTATTCGCCCCATAACCTTCCTTTTGGGTCATCATATGTTGGCTGCATGCCTCTATTATAGGTCAAAGCTGTTGACAGGTGACTCTCTTCATACAGCCTCTATCTGGATTCCAATAACTTCTCAGTCCTATTGTTTTTCAAACCTGGGTGTGATAATGACTTCCCAGTGTTTCTATGCCCTATGGAACTGCACTATACTTTCTTGATTTCCTAACCACATCTTCGTAAATAATCTCTCCCTAATTATTCCCAGTTTGAGTGTGTCACCTTTTTCCCACCAGGATCTTCACTAAGATATTCACAAATGGGCAGATTTCCTCATACCAGCCTCATAGGTATGATAATAGATTTGCCAGCGGGGAAAGGGACAGAAGTGGATGCGTTATGTACATGTAAATATAGACCAAGACAGCTGTCATTAATTCCAGTGTATTTCAAGACACCACATGTAGTGCATCAGGTACGCACATGCACACACACTCATACACACACAACCAGAATCATGCTGGGAATGGAAAAAGTGTTGTATAAGACGATGTCAAGATCAGTAGCTCTCAACTTTTGCTGCTAAGAGATAGTCGAGTCTCCCATGAGTAATTCTCTTTCACCATGTCCATGATTTTCAAAATGGATTAGTAGTGTTTTAGAACTAATGGAGCTTAAAGAGAGATTTTCAAAATTTTCCAGGAGATTCTCACATGGCTCTTATTCCAGGAACAGAATAAAAGAAAATGAAAAACAGTACAAATATTTGGGGCTTTGGAGTCTCACATAACTGAACACAAATCCTAAATTAGCCACTCTTTTAGCGCTATTCAGACTGTTTTCATCTGTAAAGTTAGAGCATTGAAGTATTGTTATAAGAATAAAGAGATTTATGGGCATTATTTATTTTACACATATGTATTAACATAATACATTTAAAGTGGCATTTCCTAAGTGCTCACTGTATCACTGGAAGGCAGCTATCGACATTACCAGGATATAGAAGCAGCGTATGTGCAGAAGTGGAGGGTAAGTGGCTCCCTTTCACTCCATTCCAAGAAGCCTGGAATATGGGGAAATTTGGAGTGATAGTATGAAAATGAAAACACAAAGGAGAAGGTCTGACATGCAGCAGCAGAAGTGATCCTTCCGGACACTGAAAATCTGTTATTAGGGACTCTGATCCATTATCGTTTTCTGCCTTCCTTAGATCAGTATTCCCTTTAGACCATTCTTTTCAGTCCCCACTATTCCTCAACATTCGTGGTGATGCCCCTTATCCCGGGTAACCTTTGTGGCCTGTTATTAAGTGCCACACAGAAAAACAAGGAAAGACTTT
>NW_016809164.1:35423-37406 GCF_001698545.2 Rhinopithecus bieti | reverse complement strand
TTACTAATATTAACTTAGATGAATAGTATCTGATAATTTTGAAGTTAAAAGCAGTTTCTTATATTACTGTTGAGAAAACTGATAATCAGAGAAGAGAATGACTTGCTCAAGCCACAATACTAGTGACTTGCAAAGTTGTGACTAGAAACCAGGTTTTTTGACTCCTCATAACTGTTTTCCCCTACTACACAAATAAAGCCTTGGTCTAACGTAATTTTTATATACACTGTTTTTTTTGGTCTGGTGGAGTCCCAGCTTAGTTATGTCAGTCACATATAAACAAATGTAAATGATTTGGCATATTACCTTCACAGCTCCGATTTATTCTTAAAATAATTGGTGGCTTTCTTATGGAGACTAAGGCATAAAATATAAAAGCATGTCATTTAAAGTTATGTCCAGAGGCAAGTAGAAGTCATCAAGCAAACGGCATATGTTCTTCTGGTCCCCATGAATGCTAGCCTGATTTGCATTTGGTTCTCCCAAAAGTCTGAATTCCTGGTTCTTGTTAAAAAACTTTTTAGCACATAATTATGGCAGTTTATCAATACTGTAAACAAATGTTCTGTCTCTTAACAAATTGTATTGAGATTGCCACTGAGCCTGACAAAGACTACTGAATAAAAAAGATGATTCAAATAATAGTCTTGGTTCCTTTTAGCCAAATATCACACCAATAATTTACCCAGAACTCTCAGTAACATCTACTTTTGCCCACTTTCTCACTTTTTGAGTACTCAAGGTATATCAGGGTATTAGTTGAAATGGTTGTAATTAGAAAGGCAGTTGTCTTGGTGTATGCTTTGGTTTGTTGAGTAAGGCTGTATCTATTAAAATATGACCTTAAAATAAAATATTTTCACAATTTTTCTAAGGATATTAACTAGTCTTATAAAATAAGCATTCAAAATATTTATTGAAAGTCTATTTATGTGGGAAATTGTTATAGTTAATGAAAATATGGATATGGACAAGACAAATAAAGCTTTTTCCATTATGAAGCTTACAGTCTAGTTATGGGGTCGGGAGAAAGGCAATAGAAAGAGAATGGATGATGGCAGGTTGTTAGCAAAAACAAATAACAAACATGATCACTTCTCATAATTATGAATGCAATGAAGATAAAATACAGAGTGATGCAACAAAGTGATTTTAGTTAGAAAAGACTGGTTTTGGTAATATAGTAAAAGACAGACTTTCTGAGGTTAAAGCTCAGAACTAAACCCTAAGTTTTACAAAGTTCTACTGAAAATCTAACACAAAGCCCTTAAGTTAGGATGAAGCTTATTGTTATAGAGGCCAACGTGACCTGAACAAAGTAAGCAAAATAAACACAGGGAAATTTTCATAGACGAGATATGTAGGAGACAGGTCACACAGGATTCTTAGGATTCTTTAGTTAAGGGCAAGTATATTTGATAATATTGATTACAGAGTTCAAATTATTTTTCTGTATCCTGACTATCTCTTTTAAACAGCTCTATCAGGATTCTATTTCCAAACAGCACATTTCATATGATGAAAGTGTACAATTTGATGGATTTTAGTGTATTTACAGAGTTGTGGAATCAAAACCACTATATCAGAACATTTTAATTATTACAGAAAGAAATTCCATACTCATTAGTAGTTACTTCTCTTTCCATGTCAACATCCCAGCTTCACACTACCACTAATCTCTCCACTTCTACATACTTGCCTGTTGTGGCCATTGCATATAAGTGATATACATCATATGCAATCTTTTGTAACTGTTTTATTTTACTTAGTATAATGGTTTCAAGCTTCACCCATATTGTAGCATGTATAAACATGAATGCTATACTTTATTTACTTTTTATTGTCAAATAATATTCCATTTTAGTATATGCCACATTTTATTTACCCATTCTTCAGTTGATTAAAATTGTATTGTTTCCCTTTTGCTATTATGAATCATGCTTCCAGGAACAATAATGTAATAATAGGTTTTAATTCTTTTTT
>NW_016809164.1:27581-35374 GCF_001698545.2 Rhinopithecus bieti | reverse complement strand
TAATAAATTTTATAGGACTGTTTACTTCTCTGTTGTGAGTGTTTTGACAGGAACCAGAAGAAAGGTAGTTATTGAGAATTTTCAATACAATTATAATGTTGAAGTGATGGAAATCCCATTTCGAAGACAGTTTTCTTGAAGCTTCCTAAACAAATTTTGGTCTCCAGAGGTGAGTCCCCTTCTGATTAGTTGAACATAATCAAGTCATCTTAGAGATAGGTTTGCCAACATTTCTTCTTCCCAGCCACTTCCTAAGAACAGAAAAACTAACAAGCAAGAAACAGCAAGGCCTTTATCAATCTTCTTGCACAGACAGTGCTCATTGCCTCACACCTGGTTTGGCTCTTGGTCTTCACCCTTTTTGAGTCTTTATTATTATATTCTTCCTTATTAAACCCAATTTAAATCATGCTTTCAAGTTCAACATAGTTCAAATTTTATGTCTCATTTTCCTTTTGATGTTTCTATATCTGAAATCTTACAATGTGGATTTTGAACTACACAATCTTGCATTTGAATATATGCCTCATGTTGTGGTTTAATAAAATCATGAACCCTTTCAAAGCAAGAACCACCCATTCCTCCTTATCTGTCTCTTAGAGTACCTTCATGTCAATTAGGAGGATCATAAATATACATTGATTGATTTATTTTTGTCATTTTAAAAATAGGTTCTCAGCCAGAATAACTTATTTAAGACTTAATAAATGCCCTGCTGAGTTTCAGACTTGTGTGGGGTCTGTAGCCTCTTTTTTGGCTTATTTCTCCCTTTTGAAATGAGAGTATATATTGCTTAATGCCTGTATCCCCATTGTATCTTGGAATTCACTAACCTGTTTTTTTATTTTATAGGCCTATAGGTGGAAGAGACTAGCCTTTTCTCAGATGTAACTTTGAACTGTGGACTTTCGAGTTAATGTTAGAATGGGTTAGATTTTTCCATTAAGTCTTATATCTGTTGTATAGGCATGATTGTATCTTGCTATGTTAGGAGGACATGAGATTTTGGAAAAGCCAGGGTCAGAAGGATATATTCAAATCTGTGTCCCTACCCCAATCTCGTGTTTAATTGAAATCCCCAATGTTAGAGGTGGGGACTGGTGGGAGGTCATTGGATCACGAGTGCAATTTCCCCCTTGGTACTGTTGTTATAATAGTGCGTGAGTTATCATGATATACGGTTGTTTAAAAGTGTTTAGCACCTCCTACTTCTTTCTCTTTCTTCTATTCCAGCCATGTAAAGATGCCTGCTTACACTTTGCCTTCTGTCATAATTGTAAGTTTCCTGAGGCCTCCACAGAAGCTGCTATGATTTCTTCACAACCTGCAGAACCGTGAGCTATTTAAACCTGTTTTCTCATTAAATTACCCAGCCTCAGATATTTATTTATTAGCAATTTGAGAACAGATTAATACAATGTGGGTAAATCCTTCATTAATGATTTAGCATCATCCATTTGGTGCTGTTTTTTTATTAGAGTTTTCATGAGATCTGGTTGTTTAAAAGTTTGTGGCACCTTTCCCCTCTTTCTTGGTCCTGTTCCTGCCATGTAAGACAGTTGCTCCCACTTGTCATTCTACCATGAGTAAAAGCTCCCTGAGGCCTCCCTAGAAGCAGACACTGTTATGCTTCCTGTGTGACCTGCAGAACTGTGTGACAAACTTTTTCAAAAAGAAATTACCTGATCTCAGGTATTTTTTATAGTAATGCAAGAACTGACTAATATACATATCTATAAAAAAGTAACATAACCATGCCTGCCCACTGTATCTCACAAATCATTATGGAAATTAAATAAGACCATGTATAATATTTATTGAAAATTATGCAGGGTAATGGAGATTTATTTAATTAAAATAAATATCTCACTAAAAATACAAAAAATGCTAAATGAAATATAGGCAATCCTTGCTTTGAATGGTAATGTGAGACCATAAAAGTGACCATGCAAGCTGACATTATGCAAAAAAAAAATCATAATAATCATTGGGAAAAAATATAGTTGCTTTGTGATTATAAAAATTTTTGGTTAAAACATTAAAAACATTTTTACTGCCAGTTAAAAGTGAATAGAAAAATGGAAAAATTATAAAGCAACTGTCTACTTAGTATACTGTATTTAAAATACTGAGAAATTAAAATATTTTATTTCTTCGTAAAGGTGTATTACGAGTGGTCTCAGCAGTGTCCTCCTTCTTCAAGTCATGGAACTTACAATTTGGACGACACATCTTTTCTACTTATTGGTGAATTTCTATACTCAATTTTAAGTTTGTATTAACTTTGAACATTTTATCCTTTGCAATTTCAATGCCATGAAAATCTCTAAGAGTTACTTTGATGTAAAATTGTTTGCCAGCATCGCTTGCTCTGGAACATCTTCATCCTATTATCACAACCACTTTTCTCATTTATGTCAGTAAGTTTGCCTTCACTAAGTTCCTCTGGCTCTAGAGTCTCTCTAACAGTGGCAGTTTCAATCTTTGAACAGTTAGATATTTCTTCTACAACCTCAATACATTTGATTTGAATTTCACTGCCAGCATTAGTACTTTTATTTCTTTGATGTACTTTGATTTTTCTTGACCAATTCCTTATTTCCGTTACCTATTATTATAAAATAACACATGAGTTTGTCACTGAGGGACAAAACAGTAGTATAAATATGTGCCATTTTTGATGAACAAACTGAATAATACATGCACAGTGACAAATTGCTGGTAGACTATGAAAGAAACGATATGATTGGTTATTGATCACAATGCAAATCTGTTTTATATATAGTGATTTGTGGACAAAAGTGCTGGCAGTGACATTTGCAGTTTAAGAAATTACGAAGAGTTAATATACTGTAGTAAATAAAATCTAAGTCGTTTTGTTGGGAGACTGGTGCCATTTAAGTGAACACTGGTAATTTGAACTCATGTATACTGTAACCACACAATGAAATGAAAAGTATTCATTTAAAACAACTTATTCATAAATCAATTAAGACACAGATAGGAACTATTGAGCCAAGATACGTAAGAAGACGAGAGTCCAGAGGGAAGACCTTGCCTTTTAGTGGTTCTTATGCTGTTTCTAATAAGGTACTTGTAAGGCTGAGTAGAAATTTTGACAAATGTACAGATCCAGGGGAACAACATGCGAAGCCCAGGTTTTGCCAGAGCTGTGAACCTTAGCATTTATGATTGGAACCCTGAAGAGCTACACCGAAGTGGTAAGGACAAACCTAAAGCAATTCTGAAATCATTTAGACTGACATTCAACTTCAAATTATCTTGATGGACTAAAAAATTTCAAGTCCTCAAATCTGAAACTGGTACTATGTTGCTACTTGCTAAAACTTGGCAGAAGCAATACACAAGTTCATTTTATGAAAAGAGATTATCCTAGGCATTAAATTATTTCCAGAAATACTTTTCTTCAAATCCAATGTCCAACACACAAGCACAAAATAATAAGATACATGTAAACACAAAACAGCATGAACATGCATTATCACAAACACCAGACCACATGTTTGTACTGCATATAATGGAATTACCAGACAATTTCCATGTTCTTTGAAATGAAGTTCAAGTTTCAGAAAAAAAAAAAGAGTTAAAAGACATTGCAGATTTGGGAAAAAAAACTCTGGAAATTCTAAAATGAATATTGTAGTAACCAAATAAAACTCAACGAATACATTAAATAGTAGATGATGAATGAGTAATTTAAGCAAAATAAAATAAGATGCAAGAAAGAATAAAATTTTCGGTCATGTTCGCAAAATGGTGAATTCACAGGTGTGGTGTCAGTGAATAAAAAATGATGAAGTAAGGACCTCCAAAACCTTGCCTCTCCAAAAAAGCAATGTAAAAAATTTAGAATCAACATTTTAGAACTTTGGAAATTAACCAAAACTTGCAACAATCCAGCAAGAGTTTAGTAAATGAAGAAATATATCTGAATCTCAGTGAGAGCAGTAAGTTTTGTGGCATTTTAATTTATTCTAGTCCCATCTCTTATTACCAGTTCAGCAGTATCCTTGAAAATTAAAGGTCCACATTTTCAATACTGAAGGGAGGAAAAGAAAGCTGGAGCACTTTCAAAGCATAATCCCCAAAGAATATTAATTATTTGACTTGTCTGGTGGCTCTCTGGAAGACCTCACTCAAAACGTTTGCCTGCATTTGATCTGATTCAAATTCACCCAGTTGACGTGGTGCAAGCCTTTTGTTAGGTGCATTTTTTGAACATAATAACATCCCAGCTGTCTGAGGTGATAGATAATGGGGAAAACAGTAGACAAATCAATAGGCTTTAATGGAAAACCTTAGGAGGACATGTCCATATGGATATTGAAAGACTCTGTCATACTGTTGAAAATCTAGAAGTTCATATGCACGCATAAAGTTGTGTGCCTGCTAAGGAAAACCTGAGAAAGCCCTACACTCTTACTTCTGGCTGAACTTGAAGTTCTGTGCAAGGAGAAAATAAAGGCTAAGGCAAAAGTGTAAAAGCCTAACACAGTGTTCAATGCATGCCCCAACAAACACACATAGCCCATTAGCAAAGATTGAAGGATTTATAGGTTCCAGATATTTAAAGATATGTGTTTCTAATTATTAGTTGGCCCCTAATAGGGATCAGAAATTTCAGTTGCCATACATGATAAAGAACAGAAAAGTCACTAAAGAGAAATAGAAAGTTAAATACTGCATGTTCTCACTTATAAGTGGGAGATAAATAATCAATACATGTGGAAATAGAGAGTGCATTCATAGACATTGGTGACTTGAAAGGGTGGGAAGTTGGAGGGGTGAGGTATGAGAAATTACTTAATAAGCACAATGTACACAATTTGGGTGATGGCTGCACTAAAAGCCCAGAATTTACCACGGTGCAATATATCCAGGTAACAAAACTGAACTTGTATTTTCTAAGTCTGTAAAATTAAAAGTCACTAAACAACAATTTTCTTAAAAGTAGCAACAAAAAAACCCTAACAAGGAAAGAGAATCTAATTTCCAGTTACCACATTATATTAATTAAAATAACTAGATTTCTAAAAGATAATGAAACATTCAAATAAATAAGATAATATAACCCTTACACAGGAAATAAAACAATCAGTAAAACATACCGAGAAAGCCCACATGTTGGAGATACTAGAAAATACCTAAAGGCCGGACGCAGTGGCTCATGCCTGTAATCCCAGCACTTTGGGAGGCCAAGGTGGGTGGATCACGAGGTCAGGAGGTTGAGATCAGCCTGGCCATAGTGAAACCCCGTCTGTACTAAAATACAAAAAAATTTGCTGGACATGGTGGTGTGTGCCTGTAATCCCAGCTACTTGGGAGGCTGAGACAAGGAGAATTGCTTGAACCTGGAGGAGGAGGTTGTAGTGAGCCAAGATCACGCCACTGCACTCCAGCCAGGGCGACAGTGTGAGACTCCGTCTAAAAAAAAATACTTTAAATAAGCTATTTTAAATATTTTATTTTTTTAACTATTATTTTAGGTTCAGGGATACATGTACAAATTTGATACATAAATTGTCTAGGGGTTTGGTGTACAGATTATTTCTCCAGCCGGGTAATAAGCGCAGTATCCAATAGATAGTTTTTTGATCCTCACTCACCCTCCTTTTACCCTCAACTAGGGCCTTGTGTCTTTTGTTGCCTTCATTATGCTCATATGAACACAATGTTTAGCTCTCACTTATAAGTTAAAACATGTGGTGTCTGGATTTATGCTCCTGTGTTTTTTCACTTAGGATGATGACCTCCAGTTTTATCCATGTTTCTGCAAAGAACCTGATCTCGTTATTTTCCTGGCTGCATAGTATTTCGTGATGTATAAGTACCACATTTATTCTTTCCAGTCTACTTTTGATGGATATTTAGGTTGATTCCCTGTCTTTGTTATTGTGAATAGCACCACAATAAACATATGCCTGCATGTGTCTATATGGTAGTGTATGTGTCTATATGGGGAGCATACATTCAATCATGGAAATGCCGGTTTGAATGGTAATTAAGCTTTAGCTTTAAGTTATTTGAGAAATTGTCACAATGCGTTCCACGATGGCTGAACTAATTTCCATTCCCATCAGCAGTGTATAAGTGTTTCCTTTTTTCTCCACAACTTCACCAGCATCTGTTATTTTTTGACGTAGTAATGCCATTCTAATTGGTGTAAGATTGTATTTCATTGTAGTTTTGATTTGCATTTTCCAGTGATTAGTGACATTAAGTGTTTTTTCATATGCTTGTTGCTCACATGTATGTCTTTTTTGAATCGTGTCTATGTCCTTTGACCACTTTTAATGAGTTTGGAGGTTTTTTTGCTTATGAATTAGTTTAAGTTCCTTATAGATTCTGGATATTAGACCATTGTCAGATACATAGTTTAAAATATTTTCTCCCATTCGGTAGACTGATTGTTTACTTTGTGGATAGTTTATTTTGCTGTGCAGAAGCTTTTAGTTTAGTTAGGTCTCGTTTGTCAACTTTTGTTTTGGTGCAATTACCTTTGGCATCTTTGTCATGAAATATTTGCCTGATTTTGTTCAAAATGTAATTTCCTAGGTTATCTTCCAGGGTTGTTATAGTTTCAGGTTTCACGTTTAAGTCTTTAACCTATTGTGAGTTAATTTTTTTGTTTGTTTGTTTGTTTGTTTTTTGTATGTGGTGTAAGAAAGGAGTTCAGTTTCAATCTTCTGTGTATGGCTAACTGATTATTCTAGCACCACTTATTGAATAGGGAGTCCTTTCCCCTTGCTTGTTTTGTTGACTTTGACAAAGATTAGAATGTCGTATGTTAGTGGCATTATTTCTGGGCTCTCTGTTCTGTTCCATTGTTCTATGTGTTGATTTTGTACCAGTTCCATGCTGTTTCAGTTACCGTAGTCTTGTAGCATAGTTGGAAATCAGGTAATGTGATGCCTCCACCTTTGTCCTTTTGCTTAGTACTGCCTTAGCTATTCAAGCTCTTTTTTTTGGATCCATAAACAATCATTTTTTTTAATTTACAATTAAAAAAAAAATTTTAATTTGTAATTAAAAAAAATTACAATCATTTTTTCTAATTCTGTGAAGAATGTCATTGTTAGTTTGATAGGAATGTCACTGAATCTGTAAATTGCTTTGGGCAGTACAGCCATTTTTGCAATATCGATTCTTCCAATCCATGAGCATGGAATTGTTTTTTGCATTTATTTGTTTCCTTTCTGATTTGTTTCATCAGTGTTTAAAAATTCTCATTGTAGAAATCTTTCACCTCCCTGGTTAGCTGTATTCCTAGGTATTTTATACTTTTTGTGGCTATTGTAAACAGGATTGCATCCTTGTTTTGCTTCTCAGCTTGGATGTTGTTAGTGTACAGGAATGCTGCTAATTTTTGTACATTTATTTTATACCCTAAAACTTTGCTTGAAGTTGCTTAGAAGATCAACTTGTTTTGGGGCAGATACTATGGGGTTTTCCAGATATAGGATCATATTTTCTGCAAACAGTGATACTTTGATTTTCTCTCTTCCTATTTGCATGCATTTTATTCCTGTCTCTTGCCAGATTACTCTTGCTAGGACTTCCAATAAAATAGCTAAATAAGACTGATGAAAGAGGGCATTCTGCCTTCTTCCAATTTTCAAAGAGAAGGCTTCTATTTTTTGCCAATTCAGTATGGTGCTAGCTGTGGGTTTGTAATAGATGGCTCTAATTATTTTGTAGTATGTTTCTTCAATGCCTAGTTGCTTCAGAATTCATTAACATGAAGGAATGTTGAATTTTATATAAATTCCTTT
>NW_016809164.1:21437-24893 GCF_001698545.2 Rhinopithecus bieti | reverse complement strand
GAGTAGCTGGGACTACAGGCGCCCGCCACCTCGCCCAGCTAGTTTTTTGTATTTTTTAGTAGAGACGGGGTTTCACCGGGTTAGCCAGGATGGTCTCGATCTCCTGACCTCGTGATCCGCCCGTCTCGGCCTCCCAAAGTGCTGGGATTACAGGCTTGAGCCACCGCGCCCGGCCTTATCCAAATTCTTAATTCATTTTCTGATATTTCAGCTATTTCAGTCTGGTTAATGACTACTGTTGTGGAAATAGTCTGGTCATTTGGAGGTAGAAAGACACTCTGGCTTTCTGAATTCCAGAGTTACTGCACTGGCTCTTTCTAGTCTTTGTCAGCTGATGATCCTTAAATCTTTGAAGTTGCTATCTTTTGGATGGATAGATTCTTCTTATATCTTCTTTGATATCCGGAGTTGTTTGGTTGTGGTGTTAGGTAGGCTCAGTCAACTGACTTCCTTTCTGAAGGATTTTAGGGGGCCAAGTTTCAGCTCAGGACTCCTGAGTTGCATACTCTAACTCTGGGGGAGGGATTGGTATCCAGCCACTAGCTTTGTTTTCTGGTCCCTCTAGGTCAGGAACGTGCTTTGCTTGAGGGGCCAAAGTGTTCACAGACTGCTAGTCACAACATTCCAATAGATGATGAGAGCCCAAGCATTTCATGGGAAGGTGGCAGTGAGATCTGTGCTCATTTGTATGTGACAGCAGCAGTGGCAGTGAGGTGGGCTTCATGCTCATCAGTTCTGGTACATCATTGTCAGGCATGGTGGTGCCAGCCCCCATGTAGCCTTTTGCAGTTGCAACGGTGGCAGTGAGGCACATGGGGTGTGGGGTGCATGGCTGCTGCCATTTTTGCACACGTTCAGAGCTGGTGTCAGCATGGGTGTGTGGCACTGGAGGGCACTAGTCTGGCCCCTCTGTACATGCATTCACATTGGTGGCAGTGGTGGCACAGAGTGGGATGTGGGGTCACTGGTTTCTGTGCATGCATTTGCCTGGCAATGGTGGCACAGAAGGAAGTATAGGGTGCTTACATGCCAGCAGCAGTGGCACAGTGGGTTGCACACGCACACACACACACACACACACACCAGCAGCGGGGAAGGGAATGTGAAGTTTGCCCATGTGCATGCACTGGCAAAGCAATGTGTGGAGTGGAGTGGCCATGGATGAGTGTGTGCCAGCAAAGTGGCATAGATGAGGCTCTCGTAGGGAGAGTCCATGGGAGGACTGCTACACTTCAGTGGGGGCCACTCTGCTGGAGCTCTCTGGTGGTCAGATGTGGTCAGCCAGTGAAGAACCTATAATACTGGCCCCTAGGAGGCACCCTGGCTGGACATCTTAGGCTGAACTGCAAACAGGCATGACCAAGCTCTAACCCTGGGAAAAGCCAGCAGAAAGGGAAAAGCTCGGGCTGAACCAGCCCCATCTCACAGGCACGATTACCCTGTTCTCTTTAGGTCTGACAGTTCTCCATAGGCTAAAGTTTCTTAGGGGAGCAAGGTGAAATGGCCATCCCTGGGTATGTTCCACTGTAGATGCTTTCACACCAAACCCTCTAGATTCCACATTGGCTAGAGTTTTTCCCCTATTACCTCTCTGAACAGCTCTCCCTGCCAGCTCATGTGTCTGTGGGGGCCAAGGGTTCTCCTACTGTCAGAATTCCAAAGGGCTGTGGCAAGAGTGGGTTGGTCCTTGCCTGCTCAACTCACAATTTTCCCTGGAGTCACAGGGGGCAAGCATGAGTGCTGATATGCCCTAGCTTCATGCAAACATCCCAGGTTCCTCCCCCTTCAGCCCAACATTTATCTCCTTCCTCTGTCCACTCTCAATGCCTTTCTCCTGAAGATCTTCTCAGAGTATGCGAGTCTTCCCAGTATCCTGGTCCCTCAGTGGCAGATGTTTCTCTTGGCTGTGTCTAGACACCCATCTTGCCTAAATCCTTAAATAATTTAAAATAAGTATAGGAAAGCATATCTGAAAAACTGCAGGAAAATATAAAAGCAATCTTCCGCCAAATAGAGAACATCAATAAAGAAATAGAAGTCAATAAAATAATCAAATGAAATTCTAAAGTTGTAAGTTAATATAATTAAAATGAAAAATTACAGAGAGGAATTTAACAGCATATTTGAGTGGGCAGAAGAAACGGTCATCAAACTTAACAGTTGGCCAATTTAGATGATGTAATCCTAGAACAAAAAGAAGAGAAAATAAAGAAAAATGACAGAGCCTTGGAGACCATCATCAACTCAGGAGAACCATCATACACATAATAGAAGTTCCAGAAAAAGAGAATAGGAAATGGTAGAAGAAAATATTTGAAAAAATAATAACCAAAACTTGATGAAACACATTAATTCACGAACTCAAGAAGTTTAATGTACTCTAAGTGGGATAAACTCAAATAATGTTTTATAACATGTTTATCTAATTTAGTATTCTTAAACCTGTGGAACATGAAAGTCTGACATTATTACCCCATTATATAGAAAAAGTTGAGGCTCACATTATGGGTTATAATGTAGGTCAACCTAGTGAAAGAATTAACAGCACAACCTAAGCTTTCTAACTCCTAGTCCATTGTGCTTTCTAATAGACCACACTACCATATGTATTTGAGTAGCCTTGGGCCTCAAACCATGTTTCATGGTGATGTGATTTAGACTTATGATTTATGCACAAAATTTACAAGTTAAGGTTTGACAACTTACGTATTGTTTTCTTGTGCCTATGCTGACATCTTATCTAAATCTGCAATGTTTAGAAAAGAATTTCTGATGCTTTAAAATTCTTCTTGCTCGTTTCAATACGTTTTTTCCCAAATGCTATTAATAAATTAATATAGATTTATTGGTGATATGTTCATAAAAATGACCAGACTTTGGGAGGCCGAGACGGGCGGATCATGAGGTCAGGAGATCGAGGCCATCCTGGCTAACACGGTGAAACCCCGTCTCTACTAAAAATACAAAAAAAAAGTATCCGGGTGTAGTGGCGGGCGCCTGTAGTCCCAGCAACTGGGAGGCTGAGGCAGGAGAATGGCGTGAGCCCGGGAGGCGGAGCTTGCTGTAAGCCGAGATCGCGCCACTGCACTCCAGCCTGGGCGACAGGGCAAGACTCCGTCTCAAAAAAAAGCAAAACAAAACAAAACAAAATGACCAGACTCTGCCTGTAGAACAGCTGCATTGCAATGATAAAAATAAAAGCTTCCCCTGTGATGATGAAGAAAATAATAGTATTGAAACTCTGTAACAATACATTTTCTTTTCAAAACAGAATTTCAAATTCTCTTGAAACAAACAAATATTCTTGAAAATTAAAAATTTTGTGTGTATGTAGAAAGATTATTTTTATATTTTACTCAGACTTAGTGTTGTTGTCAATTTTTGCAATGCAACAGTAGCATTACATGTAAAGACATTCGGCTTTAATATACTTATTTGCCTCTTACTAGCAGATAT
>NW_016809164.1:15787-19503 GCF_001698545.2 Rhinopithecus bieti | reverse complement strand
ACTAATACAATAACATTGCATTAAAACATCTCAATAACAGGAAATCAAAGTCCATAGTTACAGAAAATAAGCACAACATCTAAAGGATTATGAAGACTATAAAAACAGAAGAACATAGAATAGTGCTTAACTTTTCCATTTTTCTTTTAGGCCCTTATGGAGGACACTTCTCTTTGATCCACTTTCTTCTAAATCAATAAAAAGTCAATAGGTAATTGACAAGCTTCAATTACTTACTGTAAGAGAAACTCATAGTCTAGTAATAAGACATGAAAGCATTTGCCTCTATTCATTTCAAAATTGAGTGTCTGTTATGTCTTTAATAATGGTTTTGCTGCTGAGTATAAAGCAATTAGTATGTCAGACTGATAATGGGCCTTACATTGTAGTTGGGAATAGGTAGACCATTAAATAGATAGTCCTATGCAAATAATTGAATTAGGTTATGTGAAAAGAATAAAATATGGTTATTTTAGATTTGTTGGTTAGAAAAAGTTTCTTTGAGAAAGTGGCATTTAAGCTGACAAAACAGTGACAAAAAGGGTCAACCAGACACTAATATTTTAGCTAGAAGAAATTCTATTGAAAAGGCCCAAAGGTGGAACAAAGTGTGTCATATTAAAGGACAGATCAGTGTATTTTGAGATTAGTGACTGAATTACTACTGTTTATAAAAGAGTAGCAGGGGCAAGGTGCTGATTGAGCTTGTGCATAATCTCCATCATTGCTATCATGACTATTTACTAAACAAGCACTGAGACAACTTGGGGAAAAATTGTCAGACATTCATAGACTGGGTCATTCTCTCCAGCTATTACTGAGACACACGCAAAACAGGAGTTGGCAGAAAAACCCAGACAAATTTAGGGCCTCAAACTTCAGTGAAGAATATTGGGGTCCGATGGTCTGAAACATGTAGAAATATCTCCACCAATTTGAAGAGAAATTGACTCATCTTGTACTATCTGCAACAAGAAAGAATGTGACATTATTTAAATTTCAGACGCAACATATAGGACTTTTAAAGTACAGTCATGCCACCTAACAATGTTTTAGTCAATGATGGACCACATATATAACAATGGTCTCATAAGATTATAATATATTTTTATTTTACCTTTGTATGTTTATATATGTTTAGATTCACAACTATCTACCATTGTGTTACAATTGTCTATATTATTCAGTACCATAATATGTTATACAGGGTTGTATCCTACTAGTAGTAGGCTATATTATAAAGGTTAGATGCATAAAGGCTGTATCACCTATGTTTGTGTAAATATGCTCTACGATGTTCCCACAATGATGAAATTGCCCACCAATAAATTTCTTAGAATATATCCCTATTGTTAAGTGATACATGACTGCAATCCTAATTAAAATACATATAGGATTTTTCACGTACTTTGAGCACTGATTCTATAACTTATATGAATGAATTATTATTCAAAAAATCTAGATAATTTTCATAAGCAGGAATTTGTTAAGAGGAAAGACTTTCCCAAGCAGGCATTATTATTCTATAAAGACATTGTAGGCAAAGCATGGTACTAGATTATGCAACTTGTTGGAGAAACAAATAAGTACATCAGTTGAATAGAATAGACAATTCATAAATAGACCTATGTGTGTGAACATCTGTATTTACTAAACATGACAATTCACATCATTGGGGAAAGAATGCCACATTTAATTAATGGAGTTGGAATAACTGATTATTTGTTTCAGGAAAGCTAAAATAAATTACCATCTCACACCAGGGCTGATATCTTGTTAACATGGGCCAGTTGTTAATAACTTATGTCCATTCTGATCAGTCAATACCCATACATTAATAGTTCAATACTGTTAACTTTCTAAGTTGTAGAAATAATCCCAAACCTACAGAAAATCTCAAGTACAGTATAAAGAACTTTTTTCACCAGAGCAATTTAAGAGTGTTGCCAATATGATGCTTCTTCACTCCCAAATATTTGTTTGTTTCTGACAAACAAGGACGTTCCCTAACATAACTACAGTAAAACCACTACAATCAAGAAAATAACTTTCATACATCACCATTTTTTAACTTGTGTTTTAAGTTCTGGGGCACAAGTGCAGGATTTTATTACATGGGTAAACTTGTGTCATGAGGAATTGTTGTACAGATTACTTCATCACAAGTATTAAGTTTAATACCCAGACTGGAGTCCAGTGGCACAATCTCGGCTCACTGCAACCTCTGCCTCCTGGGTTCAAGTGATTCTCCTGCCTCAGCCTCCTGAGTAGCTGGGACTGCAGGCGTGTGCCACCATGCCTAGCGAATTTTTTGTATTTTTAGTGGAGACAAGGTTTCACCGTGTTAGCCAGGATGGTCTCGATCTCCTGACCTTGTGATCCATCTGCCTCAGCCTCCCAAAGTGCTGGGATTACAGGCATGAGCCACCGTGCCCGGTCCCCCATTGGGTATTTTTAAAAATCCTCTTCCTCCCCACAGCCTCCGCCCTCTAAAAGGCCCCAGTGTATGTTATTTTCCTCTATGTGTCCATGTGTTCTTATCATTAAGCTCCCACTTACTAGTGGGAACATTCAGTATTTAGTTTTCTGGTGTTGTTCATTGCAGCACTATTCACAATAGTAAAGACATGGAATCAACCTAAATGCCTAACAATGATAGACTAGATAAAGAAAATGTGCTACATGTTCACCATGGAATACTATGCAGCCATAAAAAGAATGAGAGCATGTCCTTTGCAGGTACATGGATGGAACCAGAGGCCATAATCCTTGGTAAAATGTTACCTACCTCTAAAGTTGATCTCTTTCTTTCCCAACACATACAGGGTTTGTACTCTTTTCTAGATCTGACTATCTTCTATTCTTGTACTTTATCTTTACTTTCTGGCCCAGTAATTAGTTTTTCTAACAGATTCCCAAATCATTAAGTCCTGAATCTTCCCCACATTTTCTTATTAGAAAAAAATCTTGTCCGGAGCCATGAGGCCCGGAATTAGCCGACCTCTGTTGCTTGATCTCCACAAAGCGGAGACAAGAGGGCACATTTCCGGGTTCTTTATTGTGGACCCTTCCCGCGCGCGCCTAAACTGTTCCCATGCATGCCAACCTTTCCCACGCGTGCGCAAACATTTTCCCACCCAGGAAGATATGCAGCCTAGGGTGCAGGCACGATCCTGCGCCCGGGAAAATTACAAATCCACGGCGCATGCGCAATTGTAATTTGAGTAAGCCCAGCCTCCTGTCACCGCCCTGGCCCAACCTTTTCCTCTGTCAGCCTATATAAGGCATGACCCTACATTCAATAAACGAGACTTGATCAGGCTATTTGTCTTGTCTCCATTTCTCGTGTTTTCTTGTCTCCTCCATTCCCACTCCCCTTCCAGGGTCTGTTCGACTGTCCTGCAGGTCGGGACACCTGGCGCCCGAACAGGGACCTGGACACAGGGAAAAAGAGAGGAAGAAGGCACTAAAGTCGGCTGAAAGTGAAAGTGGAAGAAATTCCTCCAGACATCGCGGGAGCCTGCCACGTTGAAACCAGAGGTGAGTAATAGTGTCTGATTATTGGACAAGAATTAAGCCAGCATCAAATTTATGTAGGGCAATTAAAAGAGGCTTTAAAAACACGAGGAGTAAAGGTTAAAAGTAATGATTTGTTTAAGTTTTTTGATTTTGTAAAAGAAACCTGCCCTTGGTTTCCACAAGAGGGGACCATTGAC
>NW_016809164.1:7470-10121 GCF_001698545.2 Rhinopithecus bieti | reverse complement strand
TACCCTAGAACTTAAAGTATAATAATAATAAAAAAAAAGATACTCAAATGAAATTGCCAGTATCTTAATTTTTAAAATAAGAACAGAAAAACTCACAATCACCACCTAATTTCCCCCAACTCAGAAAGGTTATTTTAAAACTAAAAAAAATAAATTAAATTAAATTAAATTAAAACATGCATATTTCCAGAATAAAGAAGAGCCTCTTTCAGTGAATACACTTGTAAATTTTGAAGCCAGTTATCCTGGCTATATGAGAAGCCTCAATCTATGTATGCTTTTCTTTTCAAAACTCCACCAATAATTTCTGTCTCAAAGTTCCCAGTAGTCAAACACACTAGAATATGCATCTTCCCCGAATAAAACTTATCCTTATAATCTGCAATGCCTTCTTACTCACAAAATACTGTAAAGCCCCTAATGCTGTGGTTCTTAATCATGACTGAAAATTAGAATCATCTCAAGACTATTTGAACAATCTCAGTGCCCAGGCTCCGTTTGTAGGTGGAGCTTAGATTTCAGTATTTTAAAAATATCCTCAGGGCATTTAATGTACTAGAAAGGTTAAGAACTAACTACTGCCTTGTTGCTAAGTTACCTCCATAGATGGCAAAGACCAACTGAGAAGACATGCCCTCTGAATAGACTTGCTCCCAAGAGAATGGACAGAGTCACATTTACCTAATTACTCTCTCTAAACTTTTCAGTTCGGTTATGTAAATCTGTCTCTTTCATTTACATACTCTGGATTAACAATATTTCTATCAAGACCTTCCACTGGTAGGAGTTGCTCTCTATTCCTGCATGATGAGTTCTGCAAAAAGAGGCTAGCTCATTGCTTTCTGCTACCCTTCTCTATTTCTTTGTCCAGGCACTTTAAACAGTTGTTCTCTAAATCACCTATACCCACAGATCTTTCTATTTCAGTGTCCCTGTTGTTATTAGGAGTCATCTAATTAGGTAGTAGAACTGTTTCAGTATAACCCAAGATGCTGACAGTGAGATGTTTAAATAAGTGATTATCATTTTTCTGAGACTGATTTACATTATTTAACTTCGTCCACTTCGAATTCTGCTGCAGAAGAGGGACCACATTATTTCCTCATCAACACTTTTTTTCTAGGTTAAAACTCAGTTTTTTCTTCAGATTTCTATAAACTTTAGAATCAGCTTCTTAATTCCATGGAATACCATGTTAAAATTTTAATGGGGTTTTGTCAGGTTTTGGACTATGGGTCTTTCCATCATCCATGATGAACATAGTATTTTCTCCAACTAAACTCTTCTATTATGTCATATGAAATGTTTTTGTTGGTGGTGGTGGTGGTTTTTTCTTGTTGTTGCTGTTCCTTGGAAATTCTTACTACTTTATTGTTATGTTAATTTTTATAAAGTTTGTAATGTTTGAGACTAATGTGACTGAGTTGTCATTTCTATTTAACAATCAGATATTGCTGATAGTAATCAGTTGTCCTATTGATTTATTTGTGCTAATCTTGTATCATGCTACCAGTTAGAAATCTTATATTAATTCTAAATGCATTTTAGTTTACTATTTTTTAAAAACATAGAAAGTGATATTGTATCCAATAATGAATTTTTTATAACTTTCTAAGAGTATTTCATCATTTTCTTATCATGTTTGGCTTAGCTTTTTAGTCCAATATTGAATATTAGTGGATATGTTACTTTATATCTGATTCTAATAGCAATACTGCAAATGTCTTACCATTAACTGTGACAGTTGTTTAACCATTACATGTATACCATTTAAGAAGTTAAATATATGTAATTTTAGTCTTAATTTGTAAAAGGTTTTAATATGAAGGTGTGTTGAAATTTAGCAATTGCCTTTGGAGGACAGCTATTGAGATGGTCATGTGAATATAGTGATGTAATAAATTACACAAAGTAATTAAATGTTGATTCACCCTTGCTTTCCTGGTAAAAACATTATTTGGTCATGAATTACTATTGTGTAGCATGCAGTTGAACTGTCTATACTAATAATTTTATTTGGAATGTCTGTATCTATGTTCATAATTGAGATCTATGATTTTCCTTTTTGATGTTGTCCTTACCTTGTTTGGTTGTCAAGGTTGTTCTAGCCTGATAAATATGTTTAGTGTCTTCACATATTTTCTTATGTACAGAAATAGTTTACATGTGATGGGAATTGTCTCTTCTTTAAAGGTTTGGGGTTGGGCATGGTGGCTCATGCCTGTAATTCTAGCAATTTAGGAGGTCAAGGCAGGTGGATTGCTTGAGCCCAGGAATTTGAGACTAAAATGGACAACCTGGCAAAAACCCATCTCTACAACAAATACAAAAAACATAGCTGGGCGTGGTGGCATATGCCTGTAGTCCCAGCTACTTAGAAGGCTGAGGTAGGAGGATCAACTGAGCCCAGGGAGGTTGAGGCTGCAGTGAGCTGTGATCGCACCACTGCACTACTGCACTCCAGTCAGGATGACAGTGCAAGATGCTATCTCAAAAAAATTTTTTTTTAATAACAAATAAAAATAAAGGTTTGGTAATACTTATTCTGTCTCTTTTATAAAAAACTCTGGCAATTTTCTAAAATTGTATGAATATTAAGTGTTTACTAATTCAGCCAAATTTAGGAATTAATATTTTTTATAAAATTTATT
>NW_016809164.1:0-4258 GCF_001698545.2 Rhinopithecus bieti | reverse complement strand
GATAAAAATTTTTTAAAAATAAGGAAATGAATGAAGACTTTGAAAAATTTGAGATTATATAAAGCATCTAAATCTATCATTTATAGACATTACGGAGAGAGAAGAAAATGTAAAAAATTTACAAAACATATTTGATGAAATAATTCAGGAAAATTTTTCTGATTTTACTAGAGATGTAGATATCCAGATACAAGAAATTCAAAGACTATCTGTAAGGTACCATACAACAAGAATATCACCAAGGCATATAGTCATGAGAGTATCTGAAGTCAACATGAAAAAAACAAAAAACAAAAAACAAAAAAAGAAAAAAACGTAAAAGCAGCTAGAGAGATGCATTAAACCACCTATAAGGGAAATCTCATCAGACTAAAAGTAGACTTCTTAGCAGACACCCTACAAGACAGAAGGAATTGAGGTCCTATTTTTTAGCCCTCTTAAAAAAAAATCCAGTCAAATATTTTATATCCCACCAAACTAAGCTTCATAAATGAAGGAGAAATAAAGTATTTCCCAGATGAACAAATGCTAAGGGAATTTGTTACCACTAGACAAGACCTACAATAAATGCTCAAAGGACTTCTACACGTGGAAATAAAAGAACAATATTCATCATCATAAAAGCACACATAAATACAAAGGTACCAGGAAGCATCTGCACCACTGGGCAGGTGGACCCACCCACTCTTACCAGTAGTAGCTGGGCAGGCAATTCTTTCTAGAGCTTCTGACCTAGTGATTCCACTTCTGTCTGAACTCAGCCAAGAGAGCAACCTCCTATTTTCCTGGGAAGTACCTGGGTGGCAGGTGGGTGACCTGCCCACCCCTGCTGCTTGTAGCTAGGCAGGCAATGCCTGTTAGACTTCCACCCCAGAGATCCCTCTTCTTCCTGAATGCAGCTAGAGAGTATAGCCTCCTGTTGTCCCAAGAAGCACCCCAATGGCAGGGCCAGTGAATCCGTAAACTCTGACCACTGGTAGCCAGGTGGGCAATGCTTGCTAATGCTTCCAGCCCAATGGTCCTTCTTCCGTGTGAACTTAGCCAGACGGCAAAGCCTTCTGTTTCCCTAAGAAATACTCAGATGTCATGGTGGGTGACTACCCACCTCTGTGTCTTGGAGACAAGCAAGCCACATCTTCTGGAGCTTCCAGCATGGTAGACATATATCTGTCTAAATTTGCTGAGAGGTGCAGCATCCGATTTACCCCCAAACATCTTGATGGAAGATCAGGCAACTTCATCCACCTCTGCCTCTTATAGTCAAATGGGCCACATGCACTAAAAATTTCTGCACAGCATTCCTGCTTCTACCAGAACTCTGCAGGCAAATGCAAACTCATGTACTTCCAGAAAGCACTCAGACAGCAAATTTAGAAAAACCAGGTAAGGATACAGCCTGCTAACTACAGCCCCTGGCCTGAGGGAGCCCTAAGGACCAGAACACCCAACAAAAAATGCAGCTATGGAGACAGTAATTTGAGGAGGCTCCTCTAAGACCTAGAAGTGGATTAGTATTGAAGCTATTCAACTGAACCCACCTTATACATGCAAAACCATAAGGGCAACAAATAAGATAAAAGCATTAAAATCCCATTTCAAAAACATCAATTTCAAAGACTGGAGAAACATCAGCCTACACAGAAGATAAATAACTAGCACAAGAACTCTGGCAACCCAAAAAGCTAGGGTCTTCTTACTTCTACAGGACTGAATTAATTTCCAAACAATGGCTTTTAAAAATGCTGAAATGTCTAAAATGTAAGAAAGATAAATGAGAAAACGGATAAAAATAATGATCATCTACATTCAGGAGAGAGATGAAACCCAATCCAAGGAATCTAGGAAATACAATAAAATGATGCAGAATATAAAAGATGAAATGATCACTTTAAGTAACAACCAGACTAAACTGATAGAGTTGAAACACTCACTTAAAAATTTTTCAGAATACAATACCAAATATTAGCATCAGAATTAACCAAGCTGATGAAAGAGTTTCAAAGCCTGAAGGACAGTTTTCCAAAATGTAAGTCAGGCAAAAATAAAGAAAGAACAATAAAGAAGAGGGAATAAAACCTCAGAGAAATACAGGATTCTAGAGAGACCAAATCTATGACATGTTTGCATCCCCAAGAGAGAGGAAGAGAAAGCAAGTAACTCGGAAAACACATTTTCAGATATTGTCCAAGAAATTTTATCCAATCTTGCTACGATGTCAATATTCAAGTTCAAGAAATACAGAGAACCCCTGTGAAGTATTTATTATACAAGAAGTCACAAAGTCATCAGATTCTCCAAAATCAAAATTCCAAAAATATGAAAGAAAGCTAGAGAGAAAATGGCAAAGGAAACCCCATCAGGCTAACAGTGGACCTTCCAGCAGAAACTCTATAAGACTAAAGGGTTTGGGGACTGATATGGTTTGGCCATGCCCCCCATCCAAATCTCACCTTGAATTCTGATAATCCCCACATGTCATGGGAGGGACCTGATGGGAGGTAATTGAATCATGAGGGCAGGTATTTCCCATGCTGTTCCCGTGATACTGAGTAAGTCTCACAACACCTGATGGTTTTATAAATGGGAGATTTTTGCAGACGTTCTCTTGCCTGCTGCCATGTAAGATGTGTCTTTGCTTCTTGTTTGCCTCCTGCCATGATTGTGAGGCCTGCCCAGCTGTGGGGACCTATGAGTCCATTAACACTCTTTCATTTATAAATCACGCAGTCTTGGGTAGGTCTTTATTAACAGCATGAGAACAGACTAATACAGAGGCCTATATTTAACATTTTTAAAGAGAAGAATTTCATGATCAGGCAAAGTAAGCTTCATAAGCATAGGAGAAAAATGATTCTTTTCAGACAACAAATGCCAAGGGAATTTGTTACCACCAAACCTGCCTTAAAAGAAGTCCTGAAAGAAGCGCTAAACACAGACAGTAAAGGGCATTGCCAGCCACCACAAAAACATACTTACATACATAAATTATTTACACGATAATACAAACACACAATCAAGTGTGAACAATAACCAGCTAACAACACAATGACAGGGTCAAACCTGCACATATCAATAGTAACCTTGAATGTAGGCAGGCTGAATTTCCCAATTAAAAGGCATAGAGTGGCAAGCTGGAAAAAGAAGTCAGATCCAACTGTATGACGTCAACAAAAGACTCATTTTACATGCATTGACACCCAAAGTAATGGCTCAAAAAAAAAAAAAAGGGGGGGTGTGGGATGGAGAAAAAAATTATCAATCAAATGGAAAACAAAAGAAAGCAGGAGTTGCTATTCTAATTTCTGGGGAAAAAAAAAAAGATTTTAAATCAAGAATGATTAAAAAAGTAAAATGAAAAACATGACATAGAGGTAAAAGGTTCAATTCAACAAGAAGTCCTAACAATCCTAAATATATATGCACCCATCACAGGAGCACCTAGATTCATAAAATAAGTTCTTAGAGAGTTACAGAGATTTGGATAACCACACAATAATAGTAGGTGTCACTAACGCTCCACTGATGATACCAGACAGATCATCGAGGCAGAAAACTAATAAAAATATTTGGATCCTGAACTAGGCATTGGACCAAATGTGCCAAACAGACATCTTGAGAACTATCCACCATAAAAACAAAGAAAATAAAGTATACATTATTCTCATATGCACATGGCACATACTATAAAATCGACCACACAATCAGATATGAGAAAATCCTCAGCAAATTCAAAATACTAAAATTATATTAAACACACTCTCAGACCACAGCACAATAAAAATATAAATCAATACTAAGAAAATTGCTCAAAACCAATTACATGGAAATTAAACAAACTGCTCCTGAATGACTTTTGAGTAAATGAAATTAAAGCAGAAATCAAGTAATTCCTTGAAACTAATGCTAATAAATATACAACATAGTAGAATCTCTGGGATGAAGCTAAGAAGTGTTAAGAGGGAAGTTTATAGCACTAACCATCAAAATCAATAAGTTACAAAAATCTCAAATTAACAAATTAACATCACACCTACAAGAACTAAAGAAACAAGAGTGAACTCACCTAAAGACTAGCTGAAGTCAAAAATAACCAAATCAGAGCTGAATTGAAGGAAACTGAGGTGTGAGTAACTATACAAAAGATCAACAAATCCAGGAATTGTTTCTTTGAAGGAAAAAATAATAAGTTGCTGGGCAGAGTAATAAAGAATAACTAGAGGGGCGGAGCAAGATGGCCGAATAGGAACAGCTCCAGTCT
>NW_016809163.1:62108-64666 GCF_001698545.2 Rhinopithecus bieti | reverse complement strand
CGCCCGGCCGAGCTGATAGTTTTGTAAGGGGTTTCCGCTTTTGCTTCTCTCTCATACTGTCTTGCCACCACCATGTAAGAAGTGCCTTTTGCCTTCCACCTCCCCTGGCACATGGAACTGTGAGTCCATTAAACCTATTTTTCTTCCCAGTGTCAGATATGTCTTTATCAGCAGCATGAAAATGGACTAATACAGTAAATTAGCACCAGTGGAGTGGGGTGCTGATGTAAAGCAGCTTTTGCTGCTGGCACCAGGGAACACGGTGGCATGCTGGCACCTGGGAGCTTGGAGATGCTAGGAACTGCAGAGCCCCAAAGAGAGTGTCACAGCCTTGATTCAGGGAGCTCCTAGGTCTGAGATCCCCAAAGAGCTGTAGCTCTTCTCTCCTTTTCTCTTTCTCATCATCCACAACAAGACAAGCGAGGGGGGTGTTTCAACACTGTTTTTGTTACAGTTCTTTCAGTCCCACCATTAGGCAATTTCCAAGTTCTTGTCCCACATCCAGGAAAAATGAGGTATGCAGACAAATGGAGGGGAAGCAAGGCGAAGAGCTGCTTTATTGAGCAACAGTACAGCTCTCAGGAGACCTTAAGTGGACAGCTCCTTTCCGCCTGCAGATCATTCCAATGAGTGAAGCTCTCATCAGAGAGGAGACCTGGAATTGGCAGCTCCTATCTGCAGGCAGGTCATCCCTGCATCTTTGCAGCCTTCAGTGAAAAGGGGGTCCAGAGTGGGTAGCTCCTATCTGCTGGCAGGTCATCATGTCATCTGCCTGGGTCTGACTGAGTATGGGGTTTTAATGGGCTTCAGAGGGGAGGAAGTACATGCTGATGGGTCCGTGGGTGACCATGGGTGGGCCCAGGAAAAGCACCATAAGTTCTCACTCTGGTCCGTGGAACTGGCAGTCTAGTCCCCAGGCTTCAGGCCATCCCTGGCTTTTAGGTGGGGTTTCATCAAAGACCCCCTCCTTTCCATACAGGAGCCTGTCTGCCTCCTGCCACCATCAACCTGCTGTCCACGGCACCCACAGGGCCTAAACTGCTTGTGCCAAGGGGCATCTGCAGGTCCATGCCAAGCTGCCCTCAGCCCCCTCCCAGCCTCCCTTCTGTGCTCCTTAGTGCCCAAAGTCTGGAGGGGGCTGGTGTGTCAGCACCGTTACAAGAGCACTCACACCCAGCCAGGTCGTGACAGCACCCAGACTTAGCCACAACTTTGCTCTGAAATTGGAGTGGGCACTGGGAGTGGGGAGAGGTCAGGCAGTGGAAGCAGGCATTCCCGAGCCTGCAGAGGTTTTGGGGGTGGTGCTTCCCAGACCCCCCACAGAGAGCGCAGGGATGCCTAGGCTCGCAGCTGTGTCTGTGCAGCTGCAGCCGTGCCCAGGAGGGTGCGGCACACGTCCCTCTTACTCAGAAAGGGGCAGGGCTCCTGCCTGTTCCCAGCTCCCACTGTCTCCATGGAGCATGCAGCCCTGGTCGCACCTCCCCGACTACATCCAGCATCATGGCAGTGGCTGCTCCAGATGGGCCACCACTGCCGTCAGTACATACAACATTGTTTTATGTAACTTTTCTAAATCTTAAAATCCATTTCAGTTTTAACGAGCAGTTTGTAATTTTCTTTACATAAATTTGTTTTTTTACTTGATGAGACTGTAATCTCCCTATAAATTAGGACTATAGACTATGTCTATTATACTAACCATTTAATTTTCATTGATTAATGGAGTATCTAACACTGAAAAAAAAATCATTGAACAAATATTAAATCAAAAGTTAGTTAATTAAGTGGTGCTCCTTGAGATCATGTAAGAATTGATTGGAATCGTGTCCATTTATCAATTGATTAATGACAATTCAACTTTCTGAGGATAGTTTCATTAAGAAACTTCTAAAAAATTGTCCTAATTTCCGAATTACACCAATGAGAGACAAAGGAATCATGTTGTACTCTTTCCAATACAAAATAGCTCATCACTCTAAGTATGTCTTCCTGATCAAATTCTAATTGCAACTATCTTTATCTAAAATGTCTTCTCTCTATTTTGGTACTAGATATGCATGAAGAAGTAGTAAGCTTTAACTTTCTAATGACAGCTGCGTTTTATAAACTTTATTGAAGGTTATTTATCACCCGGAGCGGTGGCTCACGCCTGTAATCCCAGCACTTTGGCAAGCCAAGGCAGGTGGATCACGGGGTCAGGAGATTGAGACCATCCTGGCTAACACGGTGAAAACCTGTCTCTGCTAAAAATACAAAAAAATTAGCTGGGCATGGTGACCAGCACCTGTAGTCCCAGCTACTTAGGAGGCTGAGGCTGGAGAATGGCGTGAACCCAGGAGGCAGAGCTTGCAGTGAGCCGAGACTGCACCACTGCACTCTAGCCTGGGCAACAGAGCAAGACTCTGTTTCACAAAAAAACAACAAAAAAAAGAAAGTTATTTATCTAAAAATAACATCTTCAGAAAACATGACTGATCTTTTGAACACTTTTGACTAATTCACTGAGGTTCCTGTGAGGAAAATATTTTCCACATGCTAGCTTGCTATAATTAACCTTA
>NW_016809163.1:49850-60552 GCF_001698545.2 Rhinopithecus bieti | reverse complement strand
AGAAATTGGAAGTGAATACTTTGGATGGGAATCTGGCCACTTCCCCATTACCAGTTTTGGCTAATAAAGTCACTTACTTTCCACCATACCTCACTCTTGTCACTGGACTCTGCAAGTAGTGAGCAGCTGGACCTCTGTTTTGTTATAGCTACTTAGTGTTGAAGCCTTCAAATAAACTAAACATGATTACAATTAGAAAATATTTATTTAAGACATTTTTCACGGCTTTTTTTTTGAAAAAAAAAGAAGTTAGTGATATGTAGTAATCATGATGCTATGCTCATCACTGAGATTAATAAAGATTAAGGTGTTTGATGTTACAATGCCCAGTTTTGGTAAGATGTGAGAAAACAAACACTCTCAAACACTGTTAGTGGGAGTATATATATTTTGGGGAGGGCTGTTGCATGGCAATAATCATTACTAATGCACATACACTGAGCTATAATAATTCCACTAGAGATTCATCATACTGATATTCTCTCATAAGGGGCCAAGGACATAGATTTATGTATATGTATGTATGTATAGTGTGTGTGTATTTGTTTTGAGTGTATACTTGCTTATCCATAGAAAATATTTGGATATATAAATAAAGATAAGAAATGGGTTGTGGAGGAGACGTTCTCTCTTTCTGTGTAATTAAACATATATTTTTAAACAATGCAATAAACTTCAGTGAAAATATAAAGCAACTTTCAAAAGTATTTTTAGGAAAGGAATATCTAATGTGAGTCAATGAAACATTTTAAGTAACAATAAATCATTGAAAAACTGATAGAAAAAAATCAATGTAAATGGCATGTCATATTTCTCCTTAAAATATTATTTACCTACTTACATGCATGCATACTTTAGTAGAACTGGAAATGTGCTTTCAGCAATGACATGTCTACAAAGAAGTGGGCATTGTTAGAAGTATTATTAAGTCTTTTAAAATTTGTAATATTTGTAATGAGGTAACTGCCTGCGTTTTCAATGTTAACTCAATGTTCACTCAAGATATGTCTTTTTATTTTATTTCTTTATTTTTAAATTTTATAGAGATGAGGTTTCTCTATGTTGCCCAGGTTAGTCTTGAATTCTAGGGCTCAAATGATCTGTCTACCTCGGCCTCCTAAAGTGCTAGAATTACAGGCATAAGCCACCACGCCCAGCCATGATATGCTATTTAAAAAACTGTGAATTTCTTATTGATTTTTGTTTTCATTGTGGCCACTAAAATGCTATTTATTTCAGCGTATCTACTAACATTTTAGTAAGCCATGTTCTTATTTCATTCTGATTTATGGATATTTTTTCTTTACAAATTTTCAAGCAATTGGCGTTTATTATTTTACCTAATGAAACTCTGATTTTTCATGAAAGTGGTTAAGCAGTATTTAGTATGTCTATGACTGTAAAAAATAAACCCCACATCCTAAAAGTCCCAAAACATACTTCTCATCATCATAGTCATAACAGTAATATAAAACCTCAGAAAATGATAGTGTCTTCTCCATAAAGAGATCAATCTAATACTTTAATTCATCAAGTCTGTATCTTAAGATTGATACGTTTGGTTGGGGGAATGGTGTTGGCTATTAAATATACACCCAAATTTTACAGAAAGGAAATTTGCATATGTCCTGTATGTCCATAGTCTCAAAAAACATTATTATCCTGTCGCAAGGAAAAATAAACAACTTAAAAACCCAGAAGGTTCACAGCAAGACAAATTCTCATTGTTAATAATATACATTCTGAATATTCATCTTATATAAGATTGAGAAGATAAAGGTTTAGGTCTCTGCAGGTTTAAAACTTTATAGCTCACTCTGTTGTTAAGAAAAAGAGGGAATGAAAATCATCTTTCACACTAAAGTCAGGTTTGTACCACACCTTTAAGATATAAAACAAAGGATCAGTTAAGAGGGAAGTGTTCTAAATATCTTTCTCAAATAATTAAAATACATGGATTCCTTCTCTCATTCTTTTATCTGAGTTTTTCCCATAAACAAGGAGACAAGAGATTTGATCAGAGCAATGAAGCTGATAGGAGCTAGTGGTCTGTGGGTGACAAAGGGAAGCATGGCGGGGTGTGCGGTGGGGATTGAATTCCCCAGCCTAGTCCTTCCCTTTGCCTTTAGCCTACTCTACTATGGGGCTGTACCAACATGCAGAATACTGTCATCCCTCATCTCTTCACTGTTCAGTAGTCTTATATCTTTCTTCTTCCTCTTCTTGTCTTCCTTTTAGAAATTTTTTTTTTTAGGGGGTATTGTAAGAATTGTCCTTTCATAATCATCTTTCCAGTTTACAACCCAGTTCTTAGCAAGGAAAATGCACACATCCCCTGAAAACCATGGACACTTACACACACTGGCAGGGGCAGGGGGCCGGATTGGCAGGGGTTTAGGCGGGGGTCGGCCAGAGATGGACAGACAGATAGAAACAAACTATACCAAGAGTACTCAGATATTAAGAGGAAATTGAGAAGGCTATGAGGAGATAACAAGATGTCAGTTTTCTAAGGTGGCAACATCTTTCCAGAGCATTTTATAGGCCCCTCGTCCTTCATTATTTTACACTACAAGGATGAAATGCTTTCCTCTCAGCCCACTCCAACGCCAGTCGCAGTCATACATCATCTCCTCGCCATCCTGAGCCATTATTTTGCATCTTGACAATAATGATCCTGAGGTGCAATGGGAGAAAGTTGAGTCCTGAAGTTTTATCAGAAACAAACGAACAAAAACTAAGGGCTATGAATCAAACACCACAGATGAGAGGTTGCCTATTTTTCCACAAAACACTGACAAGCACCTCAGGAGAGGTATAAAACCATTGTGTAAAATCATTTGCACAGTACTGATGTGGCTGAGATTACCCCTGTATCTTTTAATGGTGATCAGCCTCACTTAGAAGAATAAGGAACTAATGAATTAACAGGACTTTCCTACCCTTATTTGAAATTTGAGCTAGGTCCTGTGGAAATTTGGGGTTGAAGAAATCCTTTTCTTTAAGGCTCATTGCCCTTAAGCTGTTTTAGCTTCTTCCACCAGGTTTCACCTTTTTCTTTGTTATTTATGGTTACTTCAGACACCCTAACCCCTGCCACCAACTCATTTGGATTAGGAGCTTACTGGTTTAGTATTTAGTGCTTTGAGGCTAATTGACAACTAAAATCAGTGGTTCCAGGAACCCACCAACATTGTAATTGTCACCTTCAAGGCCCACATTGCAGGGGATTCATTGCCTTTCTAAATAGTTTTTTCCCTGTCTTCAAATGTTCCATAATGCAAACATTTCAAATGCTTTCTTTCAACTGCATTTTATCTATGTATCAGATATCAAACATTGGCTATATTCTAAAGCTCAACTCTAATAATGAGCATTTTCTCCTCTAAAATGTAGATACAGAACATAACTCAGAAGGCATTGGACTTCAGTTGCAAAAAAAAAAAAAAATATCTACCAAAGTTATTTAAAAGTAACACTTGTCAAATATGTCAGATACCCGTTCAATTTATCATTCATTTAAGTCTTTGAAAGGGAATATAAAATGTTTAATTCAAGAGATTAGGAATGCAAATGTCAGCAGATGTGACAATTCTGCAAGATATCTCTTAAATTTTTCAACGAGGAAAGCAAGAAAAATTGTTTATATTTTAACGACATTTTGTCTATAAGAGTGATAAATTCCCTTACAAATTTTGATTATCTATAATTTTAGATACTATTTTTACATGTTTCCTTCAAAGTATTTACATAATATGCTACTAAAAATTACTTCTAATCATAATAGTGGGTTTGAGGCAATAATGGGAATTTAAGTTTGAAAACAAAATGGGGTATAGTACTATGCAATTTAAAAGACATATATATAGTTTATTCAAAACAAATATCACACAAGGAAGAGACTCCTTTTACAATAATTCCTCAATAAACCATAGCTTGGTTTTCTCTTTTATTTTGGATATATGAAGTTTTAACTTTTGATTTCAAACTAAGGATTTGGGCCGGGGCGCCGTGGATCACGCTGTAAATATCAAGATATTTGGGAGGCCATGCCAGCGGATCATGGATCAGGAAGGATGAGACATCCTGGTTAACACGGTGAAAACGTCTCTACTAAAATCACAAAAATTAGCCAGTGAGCCGGTGTGGGCGCCGGTAGTACAGCTATTCGGCGAGGCTGAGGAGGAGAATGGCGTGAACCCGGGAGGTGGAGATTGAGGACCGAGAACGCGCATCTGCACTCAGCCTCAGAGTGACAGCCTCAGGCGAAGAGAGAGAATCATATCAAAATAAATAAATAAATAAATAATAATAATAAATAATAATAAAGGAAAAACCTTTTGAAAATCGAATGCTGAATTTAAAGAATAGAAGAGCAATTAAGAAAGTATTCTCAGTCTTAGCATTAGCTTTCACCTAAACAGCAGTAACATACTTTTTCATAGGTGGAGAAGAGAAAGATGTTTCGATTAAAAGGTACATTTGATTTTAATTCAAATTATTATTCACCCCTTTAGAAATTTCCAAACTTCGACTGTGTTCCATTTCAGCTCTATTCACCAGTCAAGTCCGCAGGGTAATTCTGGAGGAATAACAGAGCACTGGAGAGTATTGTTTCATGCTGTTAATTATATTATTCATATTTATTGATTACTCAGCATGCTCTAAGACAGCAGGTATTTTGCACTTTCTGTCTTTTTTAATCCTTTATCTTTAATTGAGGAAATCCATCGCGTATTTTATAAAAAAGTAGAATATTAACATTGATTCCTACTAATAGATAGCATCTGCTTAATACTTGCATCATTCATTCTTTAATGCTACTATGTACAGGTGCTGTGTTTTACATCTGCATTTGAATTACATTGCAAAAAGTCCGAATATATACTTATATTACCATCTTGCAATGAGAAACTAAATCTTAAGGTTATTTGCCCAAATCAAATGGATTAAGAGTAGAAAGCAAAGAGATGTGGGAAATAGAGGGTAGCACTCTGCTTCATGCAGACATTCAGAGATCAGGCCCTGCAGTTCAATCCTACTCTAGACACAAGAGCATCAAAATCTCAGCTGTAGTAAGGGAATGAGAAATTATTCAGATTTGTGGACTTATGTTTGGAAGTGGCTTATATTATTACGTCTATGTTCTTCGAAGAACCAGTAGTAGGCCACATTAATACATAGGAGTGGAAATTAGTCTAGCCTTTGTTATAAGGAAAAGAGAATGGCTAAGGCGTGCTCCCAAAGTTCAGCCAAGTCCTCAGGCAGCTGTAGCATGGCGTCAACGCAGGTCAGGTTGTATCTAACTGTCACTTGCTCTGCATGGCTAAAGCTACTACAAAAACTCTCTTAGCGAAGTCTGAACAGCACTGCAAGAGTTCCCAGTGACAATGTCTAGTGAAGCCTGAGTAGGAACCAACCACAACATTAGAAATAGAGTTCATATGAAACCCACCGGAGAGCTGCAGGAAAAAGACTCACTGTGAGAGTTGCTGCAAGGATGCTCAGAGGCTATATGGGGCATGCAGCTGAGACTTGGGAACCAAACCCCTTCCAAGTTCTACGAGGTTGCCACGGATGAGTAGATTATCTTGGACTCTGAAGTTTTTATGTTGTCTGCCCTGTTGGGTTTTTTGGACTTTATGAGGCCTGTTATCCTTCTTCGCCAATTTACCATTTGGTGAGAATATCATATAGCCTTGTTGCAACTTGTATTTTGGAATAGTAAATTCTATTTACTTTATTTATTTATTTATATTATTTATTAACAGATTTGATTTGTTGCCAGCATGGAGTGCAATGGCATGATCACAGCTCACTGCAACCTCGTTCTCTTGGTTCAAGATTGCTTCTGCTCAGCCTCGAGGTACTGGATTACAGGCATGTGCCCCACTGTGCATAATTTTATTAATTTTTAGTAGAGACGGGGTTCCTCTATGTTGGTCAAGGCTTGTCTCGAATCCATTGACCTCAGATGATCCTCCCACCTTGGCCTCCAAATGCGGGTCGCAGGCATGCCACATGCCTGGTCGAAGTACTTCATTTTGATTTCAAAACTCACAGCTGAGGGGCATTTGCGTCGATTGCAATATGTCTTGGTCTCACTGATATCCGATTTGCGATAAGACCTGGAATTTAGAGGTGATGATGAAATGAGTTAAAACTTCTGAGGCTATTGGAATGGAAATGGATGCATTTTGCATGTTAAGGAGGCTTGGAATTTTTAGGGGTAATAGGATTGCAATGCTATGGTTGAAATGTGTCTCAACATTTCATGTGCTAGGAAATTTCATCCCCACCATACAATGGGGGAGAGATGGACCTTTGAAAGGTGATAGGTGACGAGGCGAGCCTTCAAAATGGATCATTCATTATCCAAGAGTGAGTTTGTCTAAAATTGAGCTGGCCCATCCTTGCCCTCTCTTTTGCTTATGTTCATGATTCTTGCAGATGAAAGCTTCTTCCATGTTATGATTCACAAAAGAACTCACAAGATGAGCATCTTGATCTTGGACTTCTCGCAGCCAGAAAAGTGAGCAAATAAATTTTCAGTTCATTTACTCCGTCTGAGTGTTCTTAGTAGTAGCACAAATGGTTAAAGAAGTGAAAATCTGATATAAGTTAAATTTGCATACAGCAGTATTCAGACTATTATAGTTATGGTTTGATTCTTCGTCTAGAAATAAAGAAAATTCTACACTATGTCATATATATGCTTACAATCTAGCATATATAAGCTCAAAATCATTTTAAGAGATTTTTCTGTTGGATTGCAAATGCCAGAAGCATAATATGTCAAAGAATTATAAATGTTTTAAATCTTTCTTATGAACATTATTGTGGATGAAGAAATGAGGTTATTATTATATCATTCATCAATATTTCATTGATGCTACAGCTCTATTACTTCGGCTAGTAACTATGAATTCTTCTTTTACCATATATATATTGTTTATCTTTATATAGGGTTAGGGGTATTGCAATGCTACGGCTTAGAGCTAAAACACATTTAAAATTAATTCTATGGGAAAAAATGTCTTCTGTAATGGTTTATAGACTCATCATATCAAATTAAAACAATGTTGCTTTTCCTTACTTACTGTAAAATATATATAATAAGATATTCATAATGAAGCTACGATGCATTACTGGACTCATAATGATCTAAGGTTGTTTATAAATATTAAAATCTAGCTTCTATTACATGAATAAGTAGGATCAAAACTTAGTGTTAACCATGGGGAAAGAAAGGAAAAAACAAACAAATATAATAATTGGAGGGAATAGACTACTTTTAAATTTCCTGAAAAAAAAGTGTGTGGTTAATAATGAAAGATGTTATTCAAGCACCGCTAACTCTTATAGTCTTTTATACTCTACATTATATGTGCTGATGCATTCATAGGAACTAAAATGTATTTATGGTGGATGAGCTTACAGAACCACAGCAAGCAGAGGCATGGGTGTCCCATCATCTAAGGTGCTAGAAGCAGAGTTTTCATCTTGCGTGCCTATATAGACAATGTTTATCTCCAGGTGTTGTCTGGGATGATTGCAAACAAGTACATCTCAAAAAACGTGCTGTTTTCATATTGGTACTTTTCACTGCTGATTTGGGATCTGCGTAAAGGGAAAAGTCCCTTTATATATCCAAAGTCATTGTTTAACTTATGTGAAAATAGCAAATTTTTTTAAATTTTTTTTTTTCATGTTATTTTGCGTTTTGTATTGTTTTGTTTCGATGAGACCATAGCAAAATAAGTGCTATTAAGAAGTTTGGTTTTATTTAATTCTTATTAGGGGCTCTGTAGTCCAAAGACATGTAAAAGTATTCTCTATGTTTTCACAGCATATTCTCTGCCTGATATAGATTGGTTTTTTTAGTTTCCTTTGTATCTTTTAATGATTTTTATGATTAAATTCTGTCTATAAATGTGGTTCAATGCTTTAACTTGCAGACATGTAAATGGTCCTTATCAAAGGAAACAGGGTCACAGCCACCATCCTATAATTCTTAGGTCACCAGTGGAAGAAACAAAAGGTTCTATGGGAAGTCAAATGAAAAAAGGGGACTTAGTACATAATTTTCCAAGCTGTTCACATTTCCCATAGATCAAAGCATATGGACACAGTCTGATGTCAAAGTCACTATTAGCCATGTTGGTTAGAGTTGCATTTCCCAAACTTGCATGTTCATGAGATCCTGGAAGCTTTCACAGACCTACTACATCAGCATCTATAGGGGAGCAGCCTGGACATCAATATGTTTAATAAGCTTACCAAATGGTTCTTATGAGCAGGCAAATATGAAACATAGCAGGTTAGTACATAAAACTAGCAATTTGAAAACGGTTGTTTATTGTCATTTCTATTGGTCAACTTTCTCTTACTCTACAAGCATGAACATTAACACTAACACATTTGTCCCACACACATGTAATATTCTTCTGACAAACACTGTTGAGACTAGAACTACTGTACTACATAATTGGGAAAAATATTCTATGCTCTGAATGTGGTCATATTACTAATGTTTTGACAATAAGATATGTTATGTTACCTGTTTCATTGATCGTCTTCAATAGAGTTGATTGAATTTGGTAGACATATTCATATTTTGTGACAATTTATTGCAGACATTTAAAAATATCTGAGATAGGCAGCTTATCCATCTGACACTGGGTTAGGAATCCCAGAGCCTTGTCCTCCCACTCAAACCAGCAGGTCATGAGACAAATGCAGAACTGTGGGACTCTGAGGATAATACATTCAGAAACACTGCCTTGTAAAATAAACATCATGCTTTATTCAAATTGCCACATGCTGTCGAAAAGTACTTATTTCACGTTTTTACATTATCCATATAAAATATGAAGGATTATATTAAATAATTTAAACTAGGTGGTTAGCATTTATTATAATGTTATGAACATGAATCAATTTAGATCTCAGTTTGCTTCAGTAAAATATGCCACTAACATATGTTCTGTTATGTTCCACATGTTGAAATGCTAATACACACACACACATGCACACACATGCTTGATTTACCATTTGAATTACATAATGTGAAGTATAATTTTTTGTTTACTTAAAGCAAAGTTGAAATTTAAAATGGATAGCAGATCATTAAAAAAATATACATACAGTCAGTTCTCTGTGTCTGTGGGTTCTGCATTCTTGAAATCAAGAATTCAAGAACTATAGATTAAAAATATACAGGAAAAAAATCCACAAGGTTCCAAAAAACAAAATGTGAATTTATTGCATACCAAGTACTACATTGAATCGACATAAAATAAGTAATGTGTGGGCATTGCATTAGGTATTGTATGTAATCTGGAGATGATTTAAACTATATGGGAGAATACACATAGATTATATGCAAGTATTATACTATACTTGTATATTTTGGTAGCCCCAGGTGTCCTAGAACCAATCCTGCATGGATAACAAGGGATCAATGTGTAATAAAACTATTTTAAATTTTAAATTTTTTTTAAGATTATATTTTAATCAATAAAATTGTATTTATTTGCTGTGTACAACACATTGTTTTGAAGTATATATGCATTGTGGAATGACTAAATCTAGTAACTAACATGCACATTTTCTCACGTGGATATCATGTCTTTGTGAGAACACTTTATATCCACTCTCTGCATTTTTCATTAATACAAAATACGATTAACTATAGTTGCCGTGTCGTACAATAGATCTCTTGAACTTACTCCCTCTATCTAACTGAAATTTGGTATCCTTTGGCCAGTATTTTCCCTACCCTCACCCCCACAACCACCCCAATCCGTAGTAACCACCATTATACTCTCTCTTTCTCTGAGATCAACTTATTCGATCCACATAGGAGTAAGGTAATGTAATGCTTGTCTTTCTGTGCCTGATTTATTTCATTTATCATAATGTCCTCTAGGTTCATCCATGTTGTCAAAAGTGACAGCATTTTCTTCTTTTTATGGCTAAATAATATTTCTTTATGCTTGTATACCACATTTTCCTTATGCATTCATTTATTGATGGACATTTAGGTTGATTCCATACCTTGGGTATTATAAATACTACTGCAAAGAAACACGGGAGTGCAGCCATTTTTTCTGTCTCTTCAACATACTGATTTTATTCCCTTTAGGATTGCTGGATGACACAATGATTCTATTTTTAATTTTTTTTTAATACCCTCATGCTGTTTTCCATAATAGCTATACTAATTTACATTTCTACTAACATAGTGCAAAGTTTTCCTTTTCTCCATATTCTCTCCAACACTTATCTTTTGTCTTTTTGATAATAGCTATTCCAACTGGTGTGAAGTGATATCTCACTGTGGTTTTAATTTGCATTTCTCTCATGATTAGTGATATTGATCATTTTCTCATATATCTGTTGGCCTTTTATATGTCTTCCAGGGGAGATGCTCCATGATATTGGTCTGAAAAATAATGTTTTGAATATGACCCCAAAAGCACAGGCAACAGAAGCAAAAACAGACAAATGGGATTACATCATATTTATAAGCTTCTTCACAGCAAAGGAAACAATCAACAAAGTGAAGAGACACCCTAAGAAATGTGAGAAAATATTTGCAAACTATGCATCTTATAAGGGGATAATATCCAAAATATATAAGGAACTCAAACAACTCAATAACAAAAATAAATAATTCAATTAAAACATGGGCAAATGA